>NC_064883.1:34234461-34540983 GCF_929443795.1 Astur gentilis | reverse complement strand
TGTTGTCAAGTTGTATTGCACTGGCTGCTACAAGGTTTCTATGCATGAAGCATGCCATTGACATCACTCACTCACAATGTATGGTCTGAAGCAATCAGACTAAAAAAATCTGGAGATAAAAGTAGGAAAGCAGCAGGGGGACTAGAGTGAGTGAAGCAAAACATATCAATCTGTGGAAGATGCCTGACTGCTTCCAACTGTACTGTCATGATCTTCTGATTCATCCTCCAGGGAGGAAGGATTGCAATTATACTGTACCAACAGGTACAAAAATGGAAGGAAAAATACACCTTGAGCATAGTTAAAGATTTGTCAGTTTTATACAAAATCTCCTTTGGGGCCTTCTTAAACCTGTGTTACAATGAAAATAAAATTCAACCAAGCTTGTTTTATATGGTTCACAAACATTAAAAAGCACCAAGTTTGTGCAGACTTAAAAGCCCAAATGCATATGGATGAATATGCACTGCTCTGGGCTCAAATATTAGGAACACAAACACTAGCTGTAATTGGGAGGTTTGGGAGTGAATTAAATAATAAATACTGTAGTGTTTACAACTGTAAAGGTCTGATTCTTATCTGTGTTAGTAAGGAGTGTATCAAGAATAATGCCAAGAAACAAATATAATTGTGTAAATTTTATGCTAGTGTCAGAGAAGCCATGCTCTCTGTGTTCTAAGTACCTGATAAATATTCTTCAGAAATCTTCTCTGACTTAGGAAATTATTGCTATTTTACTGAGAAGATAATAAAGTAGAAGTAAGCTAAGTGATTTGCATAAGTAATAATAGCACATCAATGGTGAGGGTTAGTAAAAAGGCACAAGGAATCCCAGTGCTATAAGTGGCAATCAGAATCTGTTGCCAGGAAAAGGAAAAGAAAAATCCTGCCAAAATTAGTCTGTAATAATTTTTAGAGAGAACTGCAATTCCAGTCAAACCTATCAGTCTCTAGTCAAAACATGAAAAAGTAATTTGAATGGACTTTTAGAAGAAATGAAAATTTATATTTTGCTTAATCTTAATTCATTCCATCCTTTCTGATTGAACAAGAAAACGCAGGAATAATATCCAATTCCAAACTAGAGTGAAGAAAACCTCCTTGTTAGAAACATCAACTGAAAACACCTTTTTTCATGTGAAAGGGTTGAAACTTCTAGCCAAAAGAATTATTTGTTTTCCATCCAGAATTTTTGAATACATCTGTTTGTTCAAAAAATCATGGGGGATTCCCATGGCAATTTTCTGAGCATTTCTACCTTTGAACCATTCACTAATTCAATTCAAAACATTTTCTCTACAGTTACCCAAAAGATGTCTTTGTACCTTCCAATGAGGATATTTGAATTACACCATTTTCAGCTTTTCTATGTGGTCTGCTTCTGTGCACGGTTTGAGCCAGACCTCCATCAGCCCTTGGGTCTTTGCTCTACTCTGAAACAAAGACATCACGCAAGACTGGGCTTCTCCTTGCGAAATCCCACTGCATATCTTTTCCCTTCATATTGTAAATGGTGAGTCCGACCTTAAGACAACACCATCATGCTAAGGAGGGAAGACAGTCCTGATTTCTACTGCTCCTTTTGGCTGTACCTTGCTTGTTTCCATCTGCAGCTTGATTTTCTGGACCGCAGTAACGAGGACATGGTCCTGTGATTACTTCTTGACTGTGTGGGCTCTCCTGCTCAGGGCTTCGGCTCTCAGGCTTGTGGAGACAGCCACAGGTTTCCCAGTGGCTGGTCAGTGAACCTGGTTGTGGCAGTCGCCTTGACCCCGCACTTACCTGATTTATCTCTAGTGTCACCGTACTGAAATGCCTCGCAGACCTGGATGGTTTCAGGCTTTTAAAGACAAAACTGCTTTGCTTTTCTAAAGCATTTTGCTTATTTCTATCTTGTGAATAGGAGCAGGTATGAAATACAGATGAGTCTGAAGATTTAAGGGGTGAAAGATGTGTCAGATCCTGATGTTTTCAAAGGGAATGCCACTGGATCTGAAACTGCTTCAAATAAGAACCAGAATAATGGATGCAGAAATAAGCGATGGTCCTTTTGAAAAAGAAGACCCGTAAGAAACTGGGTATACAAAGAATGCATCTGAGAGGAAAACCTTGCTGAAAACAGTTCTTGCTGCAGCTACTAAGAATCTGTCATTATAATTATATTTTCTGTGGAACCTTGTGATGCCATTAATTGCACACACCAAGACATTTCTCAGAATGAGTTGTTTAAAGCACAGCTCCTATCTCTCGGTGTAGTGCAGTCAAAATAAAACCTTCCAAACAACGCTTTCAACTTTCACTGTCATCACCTGCCAGTGTGACTCTTTGAAAGTGTTTTTGTTTTAGTAGCTGCTTGAGATGAAAGAAGCATAGTCATATCCACAGATAAAACTCCTGTGATGAATCTCTGTTGCCATTTGGGCAAGAAGGAGTGCTTTTCTTCCCAAGATTTTATTGATTGTTTGTGAACTCATTGATAAAACAGGCTGTGTGCCTTGCTGCAAAATGCTGCCAGCTCTGCATGCCGTCTGGTTTAACAATGAATCCAATACTAAATGTCCTATTTATGACAGGAGCCTTATGAAAAGCCATGCTTTTGAAATAAGAAATGGTACTTTGTACATCATTTTACTGAGGAGATGTTATTCAAAAGAGACAGGAATTAGAGTTGTAATGCTATTTATTTTTTAAATCTAGCAAACATGTTGTAAGTTCATCAAGTAGGAAGTCAAAAAAGTAAATGAACTTAAGCCTAAAATCATGGGGAAAAGGCAGTCCAGGTTACACAGTCCTGCCTGGTAAGAGAATCATGTATTCTTTTATCTGATATCAAAGGCAGAGAAATTAAATATCTGAAACTTCATAAGATCCTAGCTGGAATTAATCAATAGGATTCCAAATGTTCTAAGTATCACCTTGTATTAGCGAGACTTAGCTATGTGCATTGGAGTACAGTTAACCTGGAAATAACAGATAAATTCAGAGTTACCTGCAGCTGCAAGCAGGAAAGCGCAGCAAATTGTGATCAGCATTTGTCCTCATGTTTGCTGTGAGTGATGGAGGCAAGCCAGCGTAAGCGTACACACTCAGATAATCAGTTACCTGACAGGGCTTTGGATGATGAAAAGTCTTTTCTCTGTCTCCAGAGAGCACAATGCTTATTTCAGACAATTCCTGGAAGACAAAGGGATAGAAGAAGAGCCTCTAGATTACACTGGGATGACAGAGATCTGCTAATAAAAATGTAAAGGTCAAAAGGCTCCATCCTCCTCTGGTGTAAGCCAGCATGACTTCAGCTATGACACCTGATTACACCTGCTGAGGATCTTGATTATCAAGGTAGTTTCTGTGTCTTTTTTGCTTTGCTTGTCTCACAGCACAAAGGCCATGCAGAAGCCGCACAAGCATAGTTACGTTCCAGATAAAAGTATTTGCTGCTAACACACCAAGTATAGTACTTGAGGTGTAATTAGTAGACAGTTTTCTGGCAGCTTTCAGAAAAAAAACCCCAAACAGCAGCAACCCTCAAGAGCAAAAACAACAGCAAGGACGACTGCATGTTTTACATAACATTTGAAGGGCACTAATAGATAAATCATAGCTCACATATTTGGCTTTGAGTAGTTTAGACCGGCACTACTCCTAAGGATGGGTGCAGGGGGCACCTGAAGGTGGAGCTGACACTTGTGTGACATATCTAGAAAAAATAAGATAGCATCCTTGTTGCTATCTTATTTGATAGTCTTTGATAATTGATTATATATATATAACCAAGTGAATCACACTTCTCTCAAGTATGTACTTTTGTCATTTAAGTGGCTACAAAGCCTCCCTGAAGCTGTGTGTGACAGTTTGTAGATTTTCACTGACATTCACTAACGTTTATGTTTTATTTCACATTTATTTTTCAAATAGTTGTAATGGAGAGAACCACTAGAGAGATGATACATACTAAGAAAAACCCAAAACCAAAAAATAAAAACAAAAATGTGGACTTCCGCTATTACGTGAATGACATTAAAATGTATTTTATCAAACCCTGGCATGGCACTTTCTTGTTAAATGGTCAGAATTCATTCTGGAATGGACAGAAAGTCAATGGACTTTGCTTAAATCTCTCTCCAACTGAATTGCTGTTGATTGGTACATGACATAAGTACAGAGGGGTGATTTCCCCATACTTCCATTTTGATGGACTGGAACCAAAAACTTGCCTTGTTCAGGCTTGACACTGTTGTTTCAAGGTGAGTGTTTTTTATAGTATTATTTGAAGGATGTAACAAATGAAGTGTTCATTAGCTGCAGATGATTGGAGATCATTATTCCTACTTTCATTACAAGCAGGTCTGATTAGTGTGGGGCTTTTTGTGTTGGCCTTCCTGTCACTGTGTGCCCCCCTCCAGCAGCTTGGAATTTGCTGGACAGACTAAAATTGCTGATCGTATCACTCCTGTGCTGCCGTCCTCACAGTGCCTCTCTCTTTGACAGTAACCAGTTGCCATGGAAATAATTGTGGTGTCACAAATTCAGTGTTATGATTTCAATAGACAATCATGTAAAGTGGAAGAAATGGTCTCCAAGAGTAGCTAACACAAACAGCAAAGGAAACAAAAAACATCCAAGAGGACAACACTGTCCAGTAACTGTCTGTAAGGTTTTTCTGACGAGTCCTTCAGGTAGATTTTTCAGGTTGGATTCCTTTTCTTCAATATTTCTGTTGATGGGAACTCCTTGCTCTCTGCCACATTTTCTATTAATCCTCAGGCAGTTAGATATTCAGTGAAGTGACAGCAGCATTCCACAACAGCAGGTATCTAGGGCTAGACAAAGTGCACCAGACAGCATCTCATTTGTATTCTGCCCCACTTATGGCCGAGACACTGCTTACATGAAGCACTGGTACGTAGCCATGGCCCTTCTGTCATTCAACACACGCTAAAAAGTCATGTGCATCAGACATGGAGGGAGGTGACAAGGTGTTTTTCTGCCAGCCACTGCACCTGGCACTACCTGTTGGATCAGAGATATCTCATTTCTTTGTGTCTCTGTCCTTTTTTGTGTTAGATTTATTGGAACATTTCTCATTTGAGCTATATTCGTAGAAAAGCTCTGCACAGACATTGGTTGTTATATATGGAAAAGCTCGTCTATGAAGAGACCCAAAATACCTGTTAATGCTGTAAATCAATTTATGAAAATCTACATGTTCTGCAGCTAGACTTTGTCTGTGTTTAAGGTTTCTCACCCAGCTTGAGCATATTAAGTTTCTGAGGGCACTTTCTGAGGTTTAGCTCTTTAACTATGGTAGGGTAACTAGAAGTCCCAGTTTAGCTGGGAAAATCAAGAACATTGGAAATTATCCATCCCTTTCAAAAACTCTGAAAATTTACTTTTTTTTTTTGTCCAGGTTTTTGCTAGGAGAAGCAGGACTTCCCTTGTTTCCACCTTTTGAGATGGTGAATAAATAATTCCTAGAAACTTGCAATAGACAGAAGCTGACTCTCTACTGGCTCTAATATAGCTCAACGTATTGCTGTTTCACTTGCCTGGTTCTAGTCAGGAGGTATCCCAATTTCCTGATGATGAATGCTTCCTGCCTGAGCCTGTCCTGATAGAATATTTGGAGTCAAGTAAGAGCCATAAACTTGCATGAAGGCATAAAGGCATAAAATATATAGTATTTACAGTAGACATATTATAGATTACTAGCCAGGAAGTCTATTACTGGATATGAAATAGGTCTCCCCACACTTTATTTAATCATCTGTAGAATGAGAGTATTAATATCTCCCTACTTCATAGGCATATTGTGAGGGTAAATACATTCATGGCTACAAGATACTTGCACTGGTGTCCTGGGACAACACAGTAACTAGATAGTATGGGGCAGGGTGGCAGTTTCTTTCAGTTTTACTAAAGTAACCTAATTAATTTCTGGTATAATGCCATTGACTCTAAAGCAGGAAATTTTGTCCTTGAATTTTAACAGTATCAAAACAACGCTTTGAAGATTTCTCTTGTGCTGCCCAGAATATCTCAAACCTATGGGTTAAATTGCATTTGAAATGAGGCTAGGGTGTCCACAGCACATACCAGCATACTCTGTTTTCCTCCTGTTTGGGCAAGAGCCATTCTCTCCTGCTTTGTGGATCTGTTTGAAATAATCAACTTTCTCCTTGGGAGCATTTGCATGCAAGAATTAGTTTTCTCATGCGTGGAGAGTGTTTTTCATTTCTGAGAGAAATTCAAGGAAAGAATGAGAAATGTTTTGATTTATGCAAAGCTGTGAATGTTTTTGGAATTAATTTTTAAATCTAGCTACAACTGGCTTACACTGATATAATTTGTTCTAGGCCTTGTCTACACAGAAATATTAAACTAGTTTTAAAAAAGTGACTAAGTAACGTTAGGATTCTAATCCTGGTACTAATCCTAGGCACAATCACAAGAAAATTGATATGGGATACATGAAGATTTACAGAGTAGTACCACAATCAATGTAAATAAAACTGGGTGGGGGTTTTGGTAGCAAATAGGCCTTGTCAGGCAAAATTAGATATTGGGGGTATTTTTGTGTTTACAAGTATGGCTGTCAAAGATAAGTGTTGGTACAATAGCTGCGCTGTAATTCAAAACAAGATTTAGGAGCGCCGTTCAGGGTGGAAATGGCTGAAAGTTAGGGCCTTAGCTCTGCAAATCAAATTTTCAATGCACAGGTAGATCTATACCTTGTATGGGAAAGAGCTAAATTCTTACCAGTAGGAATGCCAAACTCCACACATTGATTTTGGGAATGTTAAAGAAAATTCCGTTGACAAATAAACACCTGAAACTCAAAGGAAGAGATCGGAAAAGAGTGATCTCCAGTAGCCTTCTGAGGGCAAATGCCATAATTCTGCCTTTCAAGGAAGTGAGAAGCTTTATCAGGGTGAGTACTCTTACTTGACTGCAAGTAAGGACAGGAATTCATCTTGCCTTGGAAGAGCCTTCTCAGTCCCCTGACAACGGGGAAAGCAAGGGAGGAAAAGAGCATCATTTGGCTTTGGTTCCTCTGTGAGGCATGTGATGTTCTTCAGGCCATGGCAAAGGACATCTGAGAATGGCTCATGCACAAATTCAGCTGGGATAGTGCTGGAGGGCCATGTGAGGGCAGAGTGAGCTGTAGCGAGGGAGCCTGTCTCATCCACATTGCCTTTGGAGAGCACGCTCTGGAGTGAATTGTCACCAGCACTGCGCCTGGGTATGGGAGAAAGCTACCTGGAGAGCTCCAAAACCAGCGAGGAGTTAGTTAACTAAAAAATAAGCACCGTAGATAGATGATGGGAGGTCCAAGAATCACACTTATGCACCGCCACTCTTTGTTTAGTATTATAGATGTACCAATATAAACAAACTATAGTAGTGCCTGAACAGATGCAGAAGCAATGACATTTCTCTCTCCTGACTATCTTCATGACAAGAGGAGCTGTTTAGACTCCATCCAAGAAGCTGTCCACAAGGCACCACTATTTTGATGAGTTCAGTGCAGTCCAAGCAAGTTAGTTACTGTCTGAACAGAAACCATTAGGGGTTTTTTTTGCCAATTTAGGCAAAAGATTGCTGTTTGCATGCCAAATGGCACAAGTTGGGAAAGGGGTGAATTTCAGGAGATCTTTGAGGATTAGGAAAAGTAGGCTGAATTCTGGTGAACTCCTGTCCTGAACTACAGGTTATAAAAGACACATTAAATATCTGATCAGTTCACTGAACGTTTATCACCCTGATGTCTCTCGGACATTTGATGTAGTCCTGTATGACATTCTGATAACAAAATTATCACTATAAAAAAATCAGTGAAGTTCTCTTCAATGGATTAAAACTAACTCAGTTTGGCAAGTGACAGCTTGCCAAAACTACAGCCTTTGTGTGGGGGAGAGATGCTTTTGATTACTTATTTTTAAAAATTGATGTTATCTCTGCTTTTCCCTGTATTTCACCATTTTTCAGTGGAAGATTCTGTTTTGCAGGTGTTTTGGTTGTTGTTGTTAAGAAATATAGAGGAAATATTTTTACAATTAAAATTCATGTAAGTATAAAAACTATCCAAGCTTTGAAACTAGAAGACTTTTCATCGTAGTTCTTTTTTTTTTTTCCTTCCTCCCCACCCCCATGGAATTTGAGATTTCAGCATCTTGGTCTATTTCAGGAAAGGAGAAAAAAACATGAAATCCTGAAGATTTTGGAATACGGAAAAATCATTTACCATCCAGCTCTAATTAAAAACTTTCTCTAATTAAATCTTGTTTAATTGACAGATCTCAAAAAATGTAATAATGAATCATCATACTATGGAGCTAGTCCCAGTGCAATCTGTTCTTGACCAAATGCTATACAACATCCTTATGTGTAGTCTTGAGAGAGTAGAGTCGTTGCTAGTAAAATTTACAGATGACAGGGATGGGTGGTATAGTAAACAACAAGGATGATTAATTTTTATGAACAAAATTGGTAATTCCTGAGCAGTTGTTTTCATCTGAAACACATGAGAAAATGCATCTTTAGGAAAGAAGTAGGTAGGTCATGAATGCAAACTGGTGGGTAGTACTTGAAATGCTGAAATACACAAAACTGTTGTGGTAGCAAAGCAGCTTAACATGAGCTTTCTGTGTGATGCCATAGCTAACAGGGCAAAACAGCTTTGGCACGTGCATAAAAACAGAATATCAAATGGACATGTGACATTGATATCCCCCCATGAAGATATGGCAATGCAGCGGCTGGGCATTGTGTCCATACTGCCGAAAAAATGATGTAAACTTAGGTGGTTCAGAAAGGAGCCACAAGGATGCTACTAGTTCTGGAAAGCTGATTGTGTAATGAGAGACCGAGGAGTTTAAGGAGTTTGCTAATCATTTATCCAAGAGATGCTAAGTTGATTATTGATACATCTACAAATCAAAGGATATCAGGATGTAGCTAGTTCTTAGTCTAGCAGAAATAGGCTTAATGAGATTTCACTTTCGGAAGCTGAAGTCAGAAAAGCCTGGGCTAGACAAAAAGACACAATTTTTAACACTGAATGCAGATAACAACTGGACTGATATTTCCTGGAGTATAGTGGCTTCTCTAGCTTTTAAAGTCTTTAACCCGAGGCCAGATGCTTGTTACAATGCATGCCTTACTGCAGAGAGATTCACACAAGTGTTAATGTGATGTCTAAACAGTTTTAGGATGTGCTTTCAAAACACAATAAAATCACTGTAGGATCTTTATGTCCCAGGCAGGATGGGATCCATCAGGGGCCTTCCTTCTGCCCCCATTTTGTCCCCTCTAATTCTTCGTCCCTCTTTTCTTTCAATGCTGATCACTTGGCTGCAGGATGAGGCAGATGAGCTCACTGATCTGGCTGTAAACTAACCTAAAAACACAAAAAAATAACCCCAGTGACTGAGAGGGCATGTTCAGAGTAGAAAGCAAGCTGAGACAACATGTATCTACACAGGCCTCTCTAAACTTGCTCATTTCCTTGCTTAAACAGCTCAAAGAGAGATGCTGGTTGGTCTTGTCCCTACCATTTCAGAAGAAAATGTCCCATGGAAAAGTTCACAGTCTGTGTCTCACTTAAGGCGCAAAAGGAACAGGGCAACACAGTCCAGACAACAGCTATAAGAGGATTTACTGTTTTCCATTAGGCAGTGTGGAGCCCAGAGGGTAACTGGACTATGAAGAGATGTACATCCCAGAATACTTCCTTGCTAGAGCTTTCTACCATCTCTGGACTGGGACTTTTTTTTTTTTTCCTCTTTTTCTTAAATGCAGCAATTTGTCTTTGTATATTGTGCTGCTGAGGGCAGGGAGAAGAGAGAGGTCTTGCTGCTTTCCTGACCTAAGAAAAGATGATAGCCTCTGCTAAACAAGCACTTACAAAGTCAGCCAAGCCAAAGTGCCTGTAGTTCAGGCACAGAAGTAAACCTTTAACTCACTAGAGAATGTTTTTGCCAGAAAACTTAAATGAATGTGGTATTTATGCAGCTAAGAGAGGGTTTTTTTAGATCTTTCTCATGAAGTTAGGCAGATAAATTGATAGCTATGATATTATTTTGAATTTTGCTCTAAATTGACTAGATCCAAACCAATATGCCAATTTTGGATGCCTATGTACTGCAGCCATGGGGGGGATTATGACAGAAGTCTGGAATCTGTCTTTTCTAACACAAGAACTGGGGGGTATCAGGTGGACTAGCAGGTGGCAGGTTCAAAACAAAGACAGTGGTTCATCATGCAAAGTTTACAAAAGATGTGGCACTCCTTTCTGCAGGGTATGAATGCCAAAGGTTTATATGGGTTCAGATAGACACATTTTGTGTAGTAAAAATGCAATAAAGGCGATTTAGCACTAAGAAATCATTTCTGGTTCAGGAAGGCCCTAAGCAGCAAACTGCTGGATGTTAGAGGAATACTAACATATTCCTAAGACATACTCTTGGAAAAACCATATGTTTGCCTCATTCCTATTCTCTTCTGTAGGCATCCCCTACTACCCACTGCCAGAAACAGAACACTGAGCTTGGTGAAACTTTACTCTGACTCACTCTTAAGCTCATCTGGTAAAAACTATGTGATTCTACAGATATATATTCAGCATCTTACCCTGACCGCAGGAATTTATCATTCGAGGAGGTGGTTCTTGATATCGGCCTATCATTTCTGACTATCATCTTTAATTTGACATTCCATCACAGTTGGTTTGCAACCAGCCTCAGCTGTTCAAAATCCTCACATTCAACCACAAATTCCTTACAACTACTTGTATCTAAAAAGCTTCCAAAAGTATACGTGGAATTTACTACAAGAATTTTCTTCCTGAAGGAGTGGCTGTAAGTTTTTGGCTAGATTTTCCTAGACCTTGTGATGCCCTGCAGTTTGCCTTACAAGTTCAGCACACTTGTCACATGACAATATTGCACAACTGAACTGGAAAGAGAAAAATACTGGTTCATTCATGTGGTCTGGAATTAAATCCATCAGTGTTATTCAAAGTGATAAGTAGAGCTTACATGTACAGTAAATCAGCCAGCACAGCATGATAAATTATGCTCTCCTCTCTGTCAAAGGACTTCTGAATCACAATTGAAATATTTTTCCATGTTCAAAGTCTGGATATGGAAAATAGATATGGAAGCTAAAAAAACCCCAGGCCTTGGCTTACACCCTGAGTTAAGTGACATTGTGGTTTTTAAATAACTTAAGAGTTTTGTCTACTTGGGAATCTTTTAAAATAAGGTATTTCTAAATAACTTGAAACATAGGTCTCTCTATTTAAGAGTGCATTAAACTGAACAAGAACAAAAAAAAAAAAAAAAAACAACCAAAACCAAACCAGACATTTCTGGAATAGGAATATCTACAAAGAGATATATTCTTACGAGAAAGCTATTCTGGTCAAATTTACCATGTAGACAGACCTTTAATTAATTCACTGTAAAACCATGTGTGGAAACTCTCATTCTGATTTAAGCTCAAATTATATGAGTTTAATTTGTTTCCTTAAATTGACAGGTGTAAAGGATTTAACTAATTTTAATCTGGATACTAGAAGATTTCAACATTTGAGCTTACTTGGCTTTAACATCAGTTTTGCGGCTTGTCTATATTCGCAGTTATACAGGTTTAATTTAAGATATCAACTTATTTAGGCAAACGAGTGCAAGAGATTATGCAGCAAGCTCATATTCTCATCTGCCCAGGAATCACTTGATTGCAGCTACATTTAAACTGAAGAAGAAAAAGGCACTTTTGACAGAAAGAAATAATGTCTGTGTAGGCATCTGTATTATTCTAAATAGAGCTGTGCAAGTCTGTATGTAGACTCTCTCTCACTTAGACTCGTTCATCTCTTATCTGTGGATAAAATACATGAAGGTCTAAGCTCAGCTGTCTGCTTTTTCTTGGATTTAAGTGATACATAATCAAAAAAGTTGTTCCATCAAGTCTAGTGTAGGACAGGAGTGGTTAGCAGAGCACGGACAGCTGAGGGCAGAAACTTCAAACGCTCTGTTTCACTAAAGAAGGTGAATGAGTAATGAGTAATTATGCATCTTGTATGTCTTGCCTGAGCAGAGCAAAATTCAGATCTACAGTTATGACAACAACATGCCAGCAGCACATAAACCTTTTCACCTGGTTCTCACTCCACTTTAGATCAGTACACAGGGTAGTCTAGGCCACTCAGTACATCAGATGCCTTCCTTGCTGTGCGCAGTAATTTTTTTAACACAGAAATCCTAATGCTTGATGTTATTTATGGGTCATCACGATAATTAGTATTTTCGTGCTGAACTGCTCCAAATTTACTCTATGAAACCCACATAGTCAGAACATTGCTGTACACCTCTGATTCCAACGCAGACCTGCAGGTTCACGCTCTAATATTCTGCTCGCTCCTCTCTTTGTGAGGATGTTACAAATGAACTTTCTCCCCTGATAAGAGAAAAGATACTAGCAATTACAATGGGTTTTGAGTAGGGGAGTGAGGAATATAAATGAGCAGAAAGGTGCCAAGATATCAAGACTAAACCATCTGGCTTAGTGATAGTTGTAAAGTGAATTTTTAATGTGGTGCGTTGGGGTTTTTTTGGTCCTGATTTGAATAGGATCTGTTTTCATGTCCTGTGTAGCACAGACCTCTTTCAAAAAGGTCAAGTCAGACTAAATGAAACATTATAGAGTCTGTATTTTTCTTCCTTGAAGTTACTTTATTGCAAATACTTATACAATGCAATTGCTAGTTAAAAAATTGAAAGAGAGAAAAGGAGAGGCAAGGCAGGAGGAAGGGACATTACTTTCTTTTCACACTTGGGTCTTTGCTTTTGTTTTGTAATGAATTCCTGCATTTCTGCAGTCGAACTCAGGAGAATGCTGGAAGGTTACTTCCCATAATGAACCCAATCTGATATGTGAAGGGCACATCTGCAAACACTGCTGTGAATCTGAAAGGTGAAAGCCAAGTGAGAGGCATGAGGGATGGTGAATGAAGGGAAGGAGATCAAGGGGGGAGAGACAAGTGCTGCTAAATGAAAAAAGGCACAGGCTGCTAAAAAGGTAGTGGGACAGTGGGTTTTTCTATGAAAGATCAGTTGTATTGTTATACAGAAGGCTTATAATATGACTGTGCAGAGATTTGGTGCAAGAGCTTCTGGCCTTTTCTGCTTGCTTTCACTTAGAGCCATGTATCCTGCTTCCCTTGAGAATTTCTTCTAGTTCTGTATTGCAGCCAGTTCAATTAAAATCCTGCTGAATGGTATTATTTATTTTAGAGAGTGCCACAATTATCAGCAGGAAATCACAGGAATAAGAAAGTGTCATTAATGGCTGTGATCTTAAGGCTGGATGGTCTTGGACACAGACTGCATAACAAAGACAATGTAAGATGTTTGAGTGCAGAGTTTTAGTTGCTTTCTCCTTCATGTTGTCCATGACACAAGAAAATAACTTTTAAAGTTTGGTTGGTATAGAGTTTATAAAAAACTCAGAGTATAGTTGGAGTTTTTGCTTTTAATATTCAGACGAAGAAAATCTTTTTTTGGGGTGGGCGGTGGGGTGATATGTCTTACTGTCTAGCCACGTTCTTGCATTGCCATGAGGCATTAAAATAATCAGTGTATTTCTTCCATATTTGAGTTTCTCCATTATGTTTGTGTTCTACAAATATTTTAGCATGCAGTTTTTCCTGGAAGGAAAGGTAAATTGATAACTTTTAAGCAAATATCAGATAACAACTGCTAGTTTACAGCTCATGAATAAGCTTCCACCATTACAGTTACTCATCCAAAGACCAGAGACAATATCTTGTAACCCATCAGTCAACATGAGAAACAATGCAGCATAACTCTCCTTTTTTATTTCCACTACTGAATGTTGTCAAAAAAACCACCCATGACCCACCTATATTTGAGAAATTATTTGCCAGAAATACTTAGCAATAAATTAAGATAAATACATCTAAGACACTCATAAACTGCTAATGGAAAATCCACCAGCAAAACCATAAGCTAACCCCTATTAAAAGCTATATGCTTAACTCCAAAGTAAAGCCCATGTGTGTGAAGTAGATCTTCTACATTAGAAATGGCAGGTAGCCATAAACTCTCCCCACTCTGTAACTTCCATTAAGATTTTCTTTGAAGAAACATGATTTTCTTTTTCTTCTCTCTACAATTTCAGTGAAGATATCATTTAAGGAAACCTTTTTTTTTCCTTGAAATGTTATGTAAATCTTGATGTTTCAAAAGAAAACAGCAATCAAGCTTCATAAGCAAAATGTTATATTAGCAGTAAACTTCACAGTACTCTGCGTAATATTGACTCAGATGCTCAGCTTGATCCAGATTTTTAGGATTCAGCCTTCTTTCACTAAATTAAATATCTAAAATAATGACCAAGATTAGTAAATAGGAGATTTGCCTTTAGAGGTAAATGTCATGGTAAAGCAAACTATCTGAAAGAGGAGAAATCAATCAAAATATTTTTAGTCAAAGAAACTAACACCACCTATTTCCATGGCATGGAAAGGCAAACACGATAGAGCATATAACTGTAGCTTAATGGGTTACTGTGGTTTAGAAAGTTCAGTCTAATGTGTTTTAATTCAGCACAGTCAGGATGGGCTAAACCCATACACCTTGTTAGTTGTCAGGGCTTACCCAATGAGTGACAATTTGCTATATAGTGATACCACAATCAGCTGCTGTCTTTAGCAATCACTGGCTATCTGTGCCTTCTATCTTTTAGTGTTTGCATTGAGGGAAATGGCAAAAATGTTCATTGACTTACAATTAAATCACCTTTTTATTCTATATGTGAAATTTACCACTGGGCAGTCTGACAAATTCCGAAGTTATGATGTAGATCTGTGTATTAAAACACCAAAATAAGTTTTATGATGTGTGCAGACCTTGTTCTGAATTTTTGTACAAGAGCAAACTATATCCAAAGGCTGCCTTCTTCCACAGCCTTGAGAAATACACTTACATTGAGAGTCATGATGTGAGTTTAGCAGTATAGAAGTCAGGTGTTTGTCTAAGCTCAACACCTAACCTCCATCTCTAGTAGATGAAAAGCAAATAACTCTTCCAGAAACTGATTCATCCCCAGCTACCCTAAGAAGTCACTATGATGTGCAAAAGCATATCACAATATATGCCATTGTTAACAACCAATATTCTAATGCTGACACAAAGTCGTTAGCATTAAATAGAATAAAATCATTGTTTGAATCTTTGTCTCAACATAGAACATTGCTGAGTTTTGAGACTTAAGGACATTTCATAAGGATGAAACATCTGCTTACGTAGACTTTCATTAGCTTAGTTGCAATAAATTATCTTAGAGCTGGAATTGAACAACATTTTTCTTTCCCCAAAGGTTAGTGATTTGTAGTTGAGTCACAACAGTATTGGTTCCAATTTACCTCCAGTTTTTAAAAAACATTGTATTGAGAATAATTTTTTCTGATTAAGCTGTTGTAATATTGGAGAGACTGGTCGTGTCTTCCGCTGTGCTTGGTTGCTTTTTTAAGATTGGCTTTTTCCAGGAATGAAAACCTAATTTCTAAAATGCAGACAAACAATATAGTCCTTCCTCCTCCATTCTCACCCTGCTTTTTGATGCTGCCTTTATCTAAGAATCTTCTTTGTCAGGTCCTGTGTCAAATCACGGGCTGACACTACACCATGACTTCCATTAACCTAATGCCTAACAACAGTGCTGTAAATCTGAAAATAGACTGTAGCAGTAGCCGTTGCCTGCTGTTACACAGCTATCAACAGTAAAATTCTTCCATAAGACATGCAGCAGTGGGCTTTAGTATATTTCTGAGTTTTTATAGTACAGAAACAGTGTCTGCCCAAACCATAACCCAGCGTTTGAATGCATGGACCATGAAACAGTTCATGGTAAATTTGGTAAATAAAATCCTTTTGTATGCATGATTTACACCATAGATCTCAGCCCGTTTTGCAAAGGAAATTAGTAAAGAATCGATGTAGAGAAACTGAGGGAAAAACAGTCAAGTGCTTACTTATGCTTGATTTTTTTCTGATAGCCCCATAGAGATGCCCAGAACTGCAATTTCTGTTGTCTCTCAGCACAACAAGAATGGCACTGCCAGTACATTGTATCAAACTTGAGTGTAAAAATGACTGCTCTTGAAAGTCTCTGACTCAGGGCTAAGCACAAACACGGCCTCCATAGGAGCGAGGGATTCAGGTGCCTTCATCAAAAACGTACCTCCTCAGATGATGAGCTCAGCTCTGCGGGTGTCCAGGCAGTGAGCCCTCTTTGGGACTCCGCCCCGCCTCAGTGGACTCAGTTGAAATCTTCCCATTTATAACAGCCTTGGGGAAAGCCTTCAGGATGAAGAAATAACTATTAAAAAGCAGAAAGGCCCAAATCGGCTGTCAGCAGTATATTTCTCTTACTACAAGCAACATTCCTTTCCCAAAGTGAGAAAGTCCCCCATTTATTCAAGCTTAGCAGTGATCCATGAACTAATCTGTCACTGATTTTGTATTAAATACCCTTAAAGATGGTTGTGTTTGGTAAGACTTTAAATATACTTTGTTAACTGTGAATTTAATTTAAATCCCTGCACAATGCAGTAAATGACAAATAAAACTAATTTATAGCAAATACATTCTCTTTCCATCTGAAGGAGGATGTAACCTAATCACGTAATCATTTTTACATTTAAGGTGAGAAAGGAGGGCAGAGAGATAAAGAACAGTCAAATAAATATTCCTGCATTAAGACAGAAATGTTTCCACCTACATTTGTTAACTGTGAAAATGGCATCTAGATGCTACAAAATAGCTTTTTCTCATCTGTATATTGTCTTTGCTGGCATCAGATATACCTCACCTCCCCTTCATCTCAGCTTAACATTACTCACTTATGCATGCGTAGCATGTGCAAGTGTGAAAAAAATAACTTCTTCTCTTGTAGGAGCTTAAGGTGGATAAATCTTTGATGTACACTGGTAAGCTATTCTAATCTTTGCAGGCACTGTATGAGATATCAGCTCTTTAATATTCATTCCTCTTGGAAAGCTGCACAATTGATCTCGTGAAGATCTAAGTAAATCTAGGATTTACTGCTAGAATAAATTGATACACATCTTTTTAAAGATACTTATAATAATCAGAATGCCTCCATAATAGGCATAACTGCATTATACCCTGTTAAAAAGTAGCATGTTTATCACCAAATATTTTAAAATTAATGTGCAGAATATTTCTGCATTCTTCCAGTTTAGAGTACACCATCAAGCCAATGAACATGGAACAGGTCCTCAGTCGATGAAAACTGACAGACTTTCAGGACTTTGATACTATTCTTTTTTTCATTTTGGAGCTTTATTAGAATTTAAAATAATCCTTAATGATATCACATTTCACTTATTATTTAACTATACAGATGAAAACTTTGAAATTCTAATGCACATCTTTATCTTTTAAGTTTCTTCTGCATTTTTCTCAATTAGGCAAAAGAAACGAACATATTTAGTAGCTTTCACCTTTACTGTTAAGGTGTTAGTACAAGAGCAGCACTAAAACCGTGTGCAAGCAAGCTTTATTTTGATCAGAGCTACCAAAACATTAGAAAACATAACTTCCAAGACTGTTTTTCTGACACAATTTTCACCTCCTAAAACTAGACCACTACACTCCTTTAAGGAGCACAATACATCATTACAAATGGTTATAAACCGAGGAGTGAAATATGACTTAAAATACTGTCTTTTTCAATTAGCGTATGCAGATGATTTTGCTCATGTGATGGCATGTGACAACATTTTCATTACAAGTGAAACAAGCCTTTAGCCCTTGTATATCAAAACCATTGGTGGCTGTTTTGTTTAAATGTTGTGTACAGTCTATGTTACAGGAAATAAAAATATCTGATAGGAACTGCATCTTTGATACATACTGGTATACTGCCTAGCACAATGAGGTCTTTGATTCAGAAATGGGTACAACTATAATAGATAAGCAATGAAAGATAATAAACAGTAGGAATAGTAATTGTTGGTGTTTGTATTATTAATGCAGAAACTGCCTCAAAGATATTCAGTCATCGCACTTGTATCCTCTTGTACCAATTGATACTCTGCCATTCTTTCTTCGTCAATTAGGCGAGGGTATGTAGCAAATTAGGATGAATTCCAGCTCTGCCCACATTATTTGATTGGTTCCTCCCATTCTCATTCAGTGTTTTATACACTCTTGATGAGGGAATTGGAATTCATGCATCTGGCCCCATAGCCTGGATAAATACAGCAGCAGCCCTCAAAGGCCTATTTTGAATGAGAGACAGACATTTAAAAAAAAAAAAAAAAACCAAGAAAAAAACCCCCAGAAACCAAACAAAAAAAAATGATGGTATAATGAGTTCAGTTTATACAGTAGCTGTATAAGCGTAAATGTCAGGGGTGGGTTTTTTCCCCTTCTGACTTTGCTTTGCTTGTGCTCACAAACCTTTCTGGCAGGATGGGTCATTTCCTAAATAATCTCAGCAGCCCAGAACCAATGGTATCCTCGACCAAATCACACCCTGCTGGTCCCTTTCACGTCAAAACTTTAAGGCATTCTGGTTCATTATCATTTACAGTTTCTCCACGACACATACAGTATTATTGCCAGTCAAGCCAGACTGTACGTCTTTTGATTTCATTTGCATTCCTGGCTTGCTCAAGCTGGTCTTATTGAGATCACTGAAGAACATCATTTCCTTATTTAAATAGGATTTGCATTTCTCAGGCTTCTTTAACAGCCTCTCTTTTGAACATTGCTTTTTGAAGATTTGCCCTGACGTTCCTACCAGGCAAGTCTACAAAAGAGCATTGTGGGCTCCGAATGTCATTCGCGCTGTTAGCCTAGTGGAGGGCATTATGACATGTGGGGTAAATAAAAGTTAAGAGAGATAACAAGGACCTTAATACAGGGAAGCATTAAGATCTCTAGAGCAGCTCTACTGTAAAATCTCACTGACAGTCCTGGGTTTCTGTCAAGCTAGAGCAGCTGCAGCAAATTGCTGATGATGTTAGTTCAAAATACAGTAGTAGTAAGTCCAGGCAAACATACACACAAACGAAGATCGATGTATTTGTGCTTTTGCACAAGCTCTCAAGGTGGTTATACTCCAGCCCTGTGCTCTAGAATTTCCCCTGAATTGAGTTTCCTTTCTGTATAGGGCTGACTGATATGGCTAGGATCCAAAACACCTTGAAGTCAATGTGAGTGAGTGAAACTTCACACAAAGGATTACTTATTAACTTAAACACAGTTTCAGAACACCAGGTGCTGAGATGAAGATCCATGGTCAGATTCGAATTGCTGCTTCATTTAGTAGATCTACCCAGATATATAAGCTGGAGTCCTGGGCCAAAACATTTCGAATTCTACATAAACGCTGTTCATAAAGAATATTGAATTCCAGGAGTTGAATCAATCCACGGAAAGTAGGTCACCCCTGTAGCTGAAAGTGCTGGGAGCTCTGTGCTTAGCTCAGGTCTTGCCTAATTGCCCAAACTAGGAACTATAACTGTGTCTGATCTATCACATATGTCGTTATCTCTTCAAGCCTTATTCTCCCCGTAGAGATAATTTGGGGAATGATGTCCATAACTATTAGGCAATTCCTTATTTCCAGGACTGTGTGACCCACTTTGATCTTGTGGGTTAGTAGGTGGTGGAAGAAGAGATGAGATATTAACTTTATAGCTTCTCAGACAACCTCAGAAATTAAACTATTGTCCTGTATTATCATATATCTTTGTAATTCCTTTGTACTTCTGAACCCCAGGTCACAAACTAGCACACTATGAAGTGTTCAGCAATTTCCATACCATAAATCCTGCTAAGGATGAAAGATTCTCTTCTGAGTAGTACTGTCCAATTTCAGTAACATCAGGATTAGCTTATTAGGTAAGCTATAAATCTGTGGCTGTTTAACCAAAAATTAACCTCAGAGTTTTGGGAGTAACAGCTGTTTCCAGAAATGCAGGATTACTTGCTTTTTGTGGCAATGCTGTTTGCACTGAAAATTCCTCCCATTACCACTTCTTTGAAAAGCAGTGAACGGTACTTGGACCAGATCCAAATCTTATGCAGCACTGAGCATCCGTGATGATTTTTATGGGAAAGACCTTTAAATATGGTATTTGATTCCTAGTAAAAGAGAAAGTTCTTGGCGTTCACCAGGAAGTAATTTTTGTTCTATGAAAAAGGACAAAAGCAAAGAAAAAAAACCCAAAAAACTGATTTTGAGAATAAAACACCAAACCAAGAAAACTTCAAAAACATGTGAATTCACATACCAAAACATAAGAAAACCCCAGCTTGAATATTCTGAATATATTGACAACCTGAGACCAAAAAAAAAAAAAAATTTGTTGAAACCATAACACTTTCAGTAAAAATTTAATTTTATTAAAACAGTTATTTCTTGGGGATGTCCCTATCGACAAAAACGGGAACAAATGTACAACAAACAGAAGTTTATAAAATACTTAAAGTGCTATTTCATCACCCCTAATCACAAGTTGCATAAATACCACAAAAATAACTGTACTGTGTGGCTTATTCATACGTTGTTGGAAACCCACCTAGCCCTGTAGAGAAACTGGTCCCCTAAAAGACATTAAATAACAATCTACCAATTTACCAATCTCAGGTTGATATTATGCGCATTGTACCTGCATTTCCAAAAATAAAAGGGTCATGCACTTTCTTCTTTAAAAGGACACATGGAGATTCTTAATGAAAAGCTGCTGAGAATCTAAAGCAGTTAAAGGCAACTGTGACTAGAGGAAACCAATTTGTAACCATTGGTTTCACAGCAGGCTGTCATCTCTCTGCCTCTATTCATTTGCTTGTTTTCTGGTTCAGTAAAAACTCTGTTCTACTATTATGATTTAATGGCATGGTAATCTTTATAAACCTACTAGATTTTTCTGGAATATATTTAAGAAAAATAAATGTATAGGGGCTGGTGGCATACTCCTTAATTAAGATTCCCCAGGCATGTGGGTGGGCGTGTGTTTGGAATCCAAACCCAATCACACTTCCTACTCACAAACAAGGCTCTGGTTGGAGGTAAGAAGCTGATGATAATGTTTCCTAACACCCCACATTTTAATTAAAAAAAAAAAAAAAAAAATCCACACTGGAAGTATTTTAACACAGATTTAAAATCCCATATGTGTCAGCGACTCTCAGAGTGATAATGAAGAGTTATGCTGCTACAATCGCATGGTCTGGAGCAAAAGGCAGGGTTACTCGAAGTCGTGAATTCAGACTGCAATAGCAAGGGGTGAAGGGATGCGGCTGGGGCACTTCTCACAGCAGTAACCATATAACCTTCAGGGAAATTCACTTCTGGAATCGAGGGCTCGAAAAGACACACAGTCACAAGCCTAGAAATGCCACCAACAGTGGATTTGCCAGGGGAAACCCACTGTTTTCAAGAGATTAAGTGAAAGTGCTGTGACAGAGGTGTACTCTAATTAACAAGGATGGTGGAGTTTCTACTTCTTTCACTTTCTTCCGTTCAGGATGAACGCCATGCCAGGACAAAGAGGCGAAAAATGAAACAAAAGGAGCAGAAATGAATACATCACAACTGCCCAGCAAAAGTAACTTTAGTGGCAAAGCCTATGGCAAACTCTCATCAGTACAACTGTACATGAGAGAAAACAGTAAAAACCATTCTCTTTCCTTATCCCTTCTTCTCTGACACACTAAAGCCAAAATTTGCCCTAAGAACCTTCCATTGGGGTGGGAGGACATTAATCTAGATTAGTCACTACTGGATGTAGTTAGCATTTCTTGGACACTGAGTCGTTTAAGTCCATTTTCTTACAGAATAAAGGAGATGCATTCAGTCGTGAGCAAGCCCACGGCTCAGGCTGGCTCTCCACTGGCTGTTTCAGCAGCATTAACTACCTTCCACCTTCCTTCCCAGGGAAGGGCATTAGGTACGCAGTCAGGAATACATAAAGAAGCTTTTCTCACAATTGTTCATGTTCTTCCTAAGTTGGCAGCCTAGGACTGAGGAAAAAAGATAGTTAACAACACTACAAAATATTTCCTAATACTTTTAATCCATCCGTGCAAGCCTATTAACTTGTGAGAACATTTTATCGTGCCTTGCTACATCTCCAGAAATCACTGTTTGTGAAATCAAACAGATCACTTTGGCTGATTGCACAGTAAATCAGTGGCACAGCATTACTTACATACCATTCATTGCATACTTTAAAATGTCAACCTCATTTTCTCTATGAGACAAACAACACAATAGTCTCCAAAAATGTCAAGTTTGCCTTGTTTTTCATCCCTCTGCCTTCATACTGAATGGACAAACAACCTGGTCACACATAAACTCCTCCCTCAGAACGTCCTGAAAGTGTCAGCAGCTTTCCCAGAAATAATGTTAAAAGCCACATGATGTTATTGATCTGCTTAGAGAATGCCAAAAGCCATAAACATTAATTAAAAAAAAAAAAACCCTTAGTCACAGTACATGAAAGCTAAAAGAAGGCAAAATAAAATCTACATATGATTCCATATCAGCTATACAAGCACACAATAAAGTTTTTAAGCCTTATATCAATCTCTGATCCACTGATTCCTTTAGTGTTTTGAATGACATAGACCTGATGGTGGAAGGCCAACATAAAGCCTGCACAGCTCATAGGCCCATTTAAGTCAATTTTTACAGAAGTTAATATCACCAACTGAATGTTCAAGCTGTGAAAGCAACCAGAAAAAAAAAAAAAATAAAAAAATCGAAAACCTAAGCAGGTTCCTACTGTATTTACAACATTACAAATGTCTTTTTTCTTGCTATAATTCAATTTACATTTGGCCTTAGGGAGAAAATCAACATGACCAAATTACAGCTGGCAACACTGAAAAAAACTTTGAAGACATTTTCTGGATAGACACCAACTCATTCATAGTAGAAAAAGAGAGAAAACAGTGAAAGAAACAGACACAGGAGTAGTAAAAACTTTGGGGAGACACTATTGCCTGTACTCTGATCTTTTCTCACTCAGGCCAGATGCTGCAGGGAAGTTTTGGAGAGTCTCACCCTCCCAGAAAGGATTTGGCAGCTAAAAAGACCCTGAACTGCACTCCAGAGAAGCAGTCACCCAGAGATTTTCAGAAAAGCAGTGCCTTTCCCTACCTGCCGTACCACCAACCACATCTTCAATACCAGTAATAATAATTTGTCCCCAATCACCTTGACATTTTGCCTATGTAAAATCACCTGGACTGTCACTGTACACTGAGCCACAAAAGGAAACTAGCTGAACACCAGCCTGAGCGTTGAGGATTTCATGTCGTGGATAATATCAGAATCTGGATTGGGAAAAACAGTTCCTCAGTCCTCTCTATACTGAAAACCAGTATCTTTCCCTTCACTCTTTACTTAGATCACTGCAGATATGCCATCACTTTGTTAATATGGTTTCATCACTGAAAATTAACACAGTATTAGGAAATGACTAAACATTTCTTCCAGATACAACTCATTCTCTGTAAAAAGAGAAGGTTAAAATGCAGGAAACCTCAACCCATGTTCCTCTGACACCCCATTCCTTCTGAGCATTGGGAGAACCAATCCAACTGCAACTTTCTAACAGCTCTTCAGGTTTTTTTCCTCCCTCATTTACCTTCTAGTCAGTAAATCTATTATTGGTAAAATGTGCTGGCCTGGGACAAGCTTATTCCCGTTATCAACATTTCTCCTATTCTAAAAAGGATTTAAATGGTGACTAATAGCATTTGTCTTAATCATTTTTGCAATTAACTCTGCAAACCTATCTAGTTGAAAGATACGGAAATAATTAAAGTGGACATTTACATTCTTTTTCATTTTTCTTCTCTTCTTCTTTCCCGTTATCTTTGGCGAGACATTCCAGGGCTGAAAATACTTTTTTCCTGAAAAAAATTCAGATGCAAAAAAGCATTTTCAGAAAGTACATTGGAAAAATTCTATAGGTTATACGCCTCCTTTCAGTTATGCTACAGCGTCCTTGTGCAACTCAAGGCACGTTTATTAAGCACAGTCTTTACTGTAAAAAGGAATAAGATCCAAATTCTCTTCTATAGTCAATTATTAATCATTATGCAACTTTTTTTTATTTGTTTGCATTTCTTAAGTGTCTGAGTCACAGGTCAAGAACCCATTCTCCTATGTCACAGGTCAAGATCCCACTCTCCTATGTTCTGTACACACATGGAGATTTAGGCATATGCTTTTGGGTGCCTGCCAAATGGTTGATGATCGCTGTAAACTAGAAACAGACAATGAATTTGCAAGAATAAAGGAAATGCTTGCTGCTGTTCAGCCAGCCACACTTGCCCTCCACGACCTATGCGAGGGTGAAGATGAATTGCTGGCTGAAACGCGCAAGGGCAGCCAGCTTGGCCCTCCACCTGAGGACACCAGGTACTGCAAGGGCAGCGAGAGGGAATTTGTGGGGCCGCGCACCCGGGGGCTCTTCGTGCTGCTGGCGGAGCAGTAGGATCGAGGACCCCACCCGAGGAGCTACAGGCAAAGCCCGTTTGGGAAGTCTTGGTTTCACCCTTTCCCACTGCGCAGCTGCAATGCGGAGGCTGTGCCCTAGGTTCCTAGAGAACCAGTCATCGGTCTCCAACGAATATGGTTACTCCTTGCGTAAGATATTGGACGGAAACCTGGCTTTACCCTTTATGCCTAAGCCTGGATCAGCTGCAGGATAGTTTGGTCCCGCGAGGGGAATCCCTGGGTGTGCTCTCAAAGACTAGTTGAAGCCTGTGACACCACCCTTCCCAGAGGTTCTCTTGCACGGCTGAGGTGAGAAAGAGGTCTCCAGAAGGGTGTTCAGGGCATGAGACTGACTCGAACTCCTCCAGGCCACACTCCGGTCTGCCTTTCTCACTACTTATTATGGAAAGGAGCCTAGGGAGATGAACCTCGCTAGGCTAACATCAGCCTTTGTGTATCCCTCCCGAAAGCTTTGCAACACAGGTTAGCTTAAGCTAATAGGTACTTTCCCTCTCTATTAACTGTGCACGTACAGAATTATCAGTTCCTCCTCTACCATACACTTTTGTTACTTACAGTCCTTCATAGAAAGAAAAGCTCTGTGTGTGAGCACATTTCCAGACAAAAATGGGTTTGATTTCTCAGCATGCTAACACACTTCTCGAAAGAGCTGTCTTCCACAGTTGTGCTTTTGGGAACTGATGGATTAAATTAAAATAAAAATAAATAAATAAATAAAATCTTCTCCCAGTTTTCTTCTGAAGGTGTGAAGGTCTTGGCATGCTTAGCTAGGACAGTTCTACTGTTTATCTCCTTGGCATTAATTTGTACAAATACACTAAAAATCAAACAAAAAAACCCCAACAAATCTCCTTTTTGTCCTATTAGAAAAGCTCATCTTCTCAGTCCAATCAATGTCGGCAGCAAATCCATAAAAAGTAACAATATATAAAACATGTCATAGATTTGGCTCCAACAGTTTAATTAATTTAGTCCATTTGGGAGTAGATGACAAGGCTTTTTCTTCAGAAACCTTCATTGATTCCTTTTAAATAGTGCTGACACAAGTGGAAGTAATTCAAATTAATGACAGACAAAGTTCTACTTTAGGCCAAGATTCCTTAAACAGTTCAGACTATAATCAGTATTAATCCACCCAGATTTAACACTTGTATTAAATATAAACAGAGTTGAAAGTTGGTTTTAGTGAGAAATTAAAATAATGAGGAAAAACTTCCATTCTTTCCTTCCACTTCTCTTAATGTTCATATGATTGGTTGTCTGACCTGTTCTCTGTGTAATGACAGAAAAAACCCCACAACTTTCCAAAAGATGTTGAAGAGGAATCTGTGAAGAGGAGATCAAAAGTTGGAGGATACATAAATAGCCTAAATTATTTATTACAAACTGCTCTGTGCCTGGAATTAAGAAGGATAAATAATTTCAGAGAAAATAAGAATCTCACTTCCTTTGATTATGATGATAATTAATAGTTATTAGCATGATGGTAACAAAGTGGGTTTATTTGTACACACCAAAAAAATGGTGTTGCCCCAAATCTTAAGCCTCTATTCATAAATATACCAAATTACATTTGTTTGCTGACGCAGAATTATCCCATTCATTTTCCAAGGATAAAAATGAAAACAGCGCCTCAGCTGAAGTTTGACACAAAACATTAGTAGGCACGAGAAAGACCAACTTCACTGCAGCCTGTTTTGGACCCCCATTCCTCACCAGCACCTAACAGCCAAAGATAAGTGCCTTCGCACAATGCTTCTGCCCAAACTGGCAGAACTGAAGTCAGTAGCAGCATTGCCACTTAACAAACCACCCACTTAAGCTTGAGAGTGGACCCTCCATTGAGACGAACAGGACAGATCAGTGCTTCCTTGGAGCTGTGGCTTTCCCTTATGCAGACCCAGGAGGACTGCACCCCTGCTGAGTGGGTTTGAGGAGGTACCACCCCACAGATGTCAACCGCAACAGCAGTGATTTGGAAGAGACATTAAAAAAAAAACCAACTTTATAATTTTAAGGATAGTTTGATAAACAGATTTCTTAAGAAAACTACAGTATCTTCATTATCTTATTCTTTTAAAAAGTTCAAAAATGCAGTCAGGAGCTGTGCTTGGAGCTGGGGGAGAAATTGGACTAGCTGACCTCTCAAGGTCCCTGAAATACTATTTCTGATTCACAAACAGAGGAAAAAATGAATTCTGCCCATGGAAGGAAGGCTTAAAGTGTGAAGAAATTTACATAGGAGGGAGAGGATTTAAAGCTTTGCAGAAGGATTAAAATTTGCTATGAGCTCCAGCATAAAAGTGGTACTGTTAAGTGAAAACCTTTATACAGTTAAACAGCACCCTCGTCCTTCAGAGAAATACCATTTACAGATAAGAGACACGGTCTTCCAGATCAGAGCAAAGGTCACTTTCATGGTGAGTTTGAATGAAGATTTAGACTTGCCTTTGGATTTTCATTTGTTATTGTACCTTCCCATTTCTCCATTTTCATGGGGGATAATTTTTTTACAAGACTATTGCATTAAGAAAACATGCTTGAAAAGGTGAAGGCAGCCCAGTGATAGTGCACAAAGCAATAGGAAGCACTCAGAATTTGGAGTCAAAGAAATCTCAGCTGTGCACCAAGGAGAATAACATATCACTGAGATAAATTCCCTCGCTCACACCAGGTAGCACAATCATCCTTCATTACACACTTGGGCCCAAGTTTGCAAAGTGGGTAGCGATTCCAGTTGCCTGCATTTCTGTCACGTTGGGCTGACCTAGATTTGAAAGAGGAAGGAGGGGGGAAGCGAGGACCTTAGAGTAAACCTCCTGGGATCAAACTTTTGCAAGTTCGGTGTAGAGCTATTTTGGGCTGAACAACATAAAGCTGACGCATTAAAGAACGCTGCCACCAGATAATTAAAGTTACATCTTCTTAGCTGGTCTAGAAGTTGGTCTTAAACCGACTTCACCTATTGCAATAGAAAAATAAGACCAAGGTCTGTACAAGAAGAGATGACCCAACAGGTTACCTCAGTTAAGCCACACCAGGATCTGAGGCAACAGCACAAGTGAAAATCAGCTGGCTACCAAACACTTGTGTCACCTTTGTCTTCCCAGTTCAAATTAATTTTTTTCTCATTGATTAACTCATATATAGCCATGTTTATTGGGAAAGCCTTCAATGTGACACTGAGGCAAGGCTAAACTACCTCCATAATAAGATACCTTCCTCCATGGGGCTCTTGTCAGATAAATCATGTTGTCCCCAGTTCAAAGCTGTAAGAGATGAATCTGTCTTATTGTTTGCCACAATTCAAAATGCAGACTTGTCCTCGAATTATGCTAAAGCTTTAAGGCTTTCCACAAAAGATCCATAGCATAATCTGAACATTCAAGTACTAGTACACCTCTCTTGCAGCCTTGCTGCATAGGAAATGTTAGGATCAGGGAATGTAGCCAACAATGCCAGCCATCTCACACACTCTTAAAGGACTGCAGCAAGTCATGAGAATTCATGAGGAGAGCTGTTTAAAAAAATAAATTCTCTCTCTCATGGGAAATTTTTTATTTTTCACCCCCTCCCCCCCATCTTTAAATATTGGTTTCCCCTTGCCCCAAATCAAGATGTTACTCGTAAGATCTGTGACATTTCCTTTAACAAAAACACTGATTTTTGCCAGAGTAATCAATGATTTTGTTTCTTTAAAAAAAAACCAAAAAACACCACAACACCACTGTGTTGGAATATGAATCTTCTGCATAAAATAGGTTTGGTAGTAGCAAAAAGAGAAGAATAGAACTAAGGCTGACCCTTCTCTTCCCCTTCTTCAGCTACTGCCAGGATTCAGGAGCTTCACACTCTCCTGTACTTCTTTAAAAGAAAGGATAAAAATAGCCCTAATGAGCAGCTCTGTAACTACAAACAGCAAGTATTTCAGTCAGAAAGAAATGTCACTCTTAAGCTTTCAGAGGTTGTTATATATAACAGCAATTTAAAAACATATAGTATAAAATTGATGAAAGCTACCTTGACAGGGTTACTTTTAAATCTGCAAGATTTATGGAAATATAAAATAAATATTTAGCATGTTGATTTTACATGCAAGAAGGAGTCAAATGCATGCCATTACCAACATCTTTCCTCCCTCCCCCACTACTGTCTTCAAGGCAGTGAAACACACCTCATTGTTGTATGTATTCTGTTATTCCTTTGTGCCTGGAGACACTCATATGAATCATTATTTAAGAATAAATAAATAAAATCTGGTGCATTAATTGTGAGGCATAGAAGAGTTCAAATGGAATTGAAAGCCTGTTCTCATCACCAGGTACATTGTGTAGTAGGCGACGGTTTCAAATATTAAATAACGCTGGAGACAAGGGAACAAATATTCACTGTGAATAGGTATGGAGTTAATTGAAGGCTGCCCTATTGTTCTACCACTGTAATCCAAAACACACCTGCAAGGGCTTCCTTCCTCTTTTGATTCACGTACACAACCATTTGCGGGGGCAAGGGGTGGTGGGAAAAATTAATTAAAAAAAAAAAAAAGGAAGTAAAATGAAGGGAAGGGAGGGAAGATGAGAATAAGAGAAGAACCTTGTTTTTTCCCATAATCTAAAAAGAGTTAATCAAAGTAAAATGTGTGTTGCAATATCGAGGCGGGGGGAGGGGAAACGAGCTTAAGAGATTAAGTGCATAAATGGAATGGAATTTAGCCACATGCCATTACAGTCAGTAATAGAGATTTTTTTTTTTTCCCTCCTCCAAACAAATATCACAAATAGAACCAAACAGTAAGGGATAATTTGGGGTGGTAGTTCTGAAGTCCTCTATTCAATGTCAAGAGAATGCATGAACAGTGATGCATGCTATCTGGCTGAGAAAAGGGAATTCTAAAGTAGGCTCCGTTCTTCATGGCCAGACAATTTCTTTTTTGTGTTCTGCCAGAACTCTAATTGTAAAGCCCTTTTCAATCGCACCAATCAGCCATGTCTTTCAAGTTGGCTCCCCCCATTCTATTATTCAGCTGACAAGCAGTTATAAAGAGAGAGATTTTTTTTCCACATAGGCAGAAGCTATACGAAGATAAGTGACGCCAGCTACATTTAAATTTAAAAACCAGATTCTTTCATAAAATTGTAGGTTGCTGCCATTCACTTCTTATTTTATCAACTGGTGACTGGAAACACTTTCTCCCCTTAAACAATAATAAGAGGAGATAAGCTAGTGAAATACCTCTGAGTAGGAGTACAGGCAAAACAAAATGCCGTAAGAAAGGGACAGATTTTAACCAGCCCAGAATAAAAGGACTGTAGAATATTTCATGCCATGGAAAAAAATGACCTCCCAATTTTAGAGAGCTAGATATCACATGTTTTCATGGATGATAAAAAGCTGAGGCTTCTGAGACTGATATCGCAGCCAAAAAATGGCACATAGTTCACATCCGAAAAAAAAAATGTAGGGGGAAAAAAAAGTCTTGGGTGGAACATGTTTATTTTGGTTGGGTGGAGTCATACACCTTTCTTGTTACAAAGGTGTCTGAATTTTCTGAAGCCAGATCTTTCTTTTAGCCTGAACTAATAAATGACTCATTTGATTTCAGTGGTATTATTTGAGATGGGCTCCAGCAAACAGCAAAAAAGCAAGCAGAAGCTGCCAGTGTGATTTACAACTTTATGTGTAATATTCTTCCACACAGTATTCCTGGATTATGGACTGTCCAGAGAGTTTTGCAAGACAGAGCTCCATGAGAATAAAACAAAAAGGAAAATTAGGGGAGATATCACCTCCTGTTTTCAACCTTCTAAGGTAAGATCAGCTGCTTCAGACAACCTTTGGATACTTGAAAATGTTAGATTGGCCATTCTGCTAACATGAGAGAAAACATACTGGCTTTTCTGCATTAGTTTAATGGAGAAGAAAGGAGGTTAAATGGAAATGGCTGAAGATATTCCATAAATAAGCAGCAGCATCAGAGTACATTGGAAAATGTTTTCAGGAAAAGAATTAACAAAATATAAGGAATTGCAACTGTTGGACCCCACACGTGAAACAAGAAATGCATTGAAAGAAGACAAAAGGCCTCTCCATTGTGGAAAGAGACTAGAATTCAGGCAGACCATAAGGGGAGACACATTCTAGACAGTATAGCTACCAAGAAGCTATAGTTGTCATATGACCAGTATGCAAACCAAAGGAGAGAGTGATGAGGTATCATGGAAACAAAAAGTCTGAATAAACCCAAAACTCGTAACAGACATAAGTTGTCAATGAGCAACTAATAAAGACCATACCCTAAGCAAAGAAAATCTTTGGACAAATGCCCTTGATATTTTCTTTGGTTTCTTTAAAAAAAAAAAAAAAAAAAAAAAAAAAAAAAAAAAAAAAAAAATTGGTATAAGGGGGGGGAGGGGCAGATTTAAAAAGTTCAGGACCTTAGTGTTTTAACACACCAGACAAATAGTTCAGTCACAATATTCTCCAAACATGATGCCCAATATTATTTTTTTTTCTAATAAGAGTATGCAATACCCGTATGCATCCCCTCAAAGAAGAAAAACAAAAGTAAAACAGCCAACCCCCTTAAAAATCTAAATGCCCACCCCCAAAAAAAAGGTTTACATTCCTGCATTTCCAGAGTTAGCTTGCTGAATGATAGTAAAGCCAAAGAGAAATGAATGATTCATCGAAGACTGTAAAGTAGGTCAGTGCAGACTCAAGAGCATAAAGTTCCTAGTGTGTCCTTTAACTATTAGACATTAATTCTTTGACAAAGCTGTCACTATGCAATTAGCCAGAATAGTCTTACTTGCTGCTTTTTATTAAAAATTGGTTTCAAATGTCTTCCTGCAACTCTCCCCCTTCATTTTATCCAAGCAGAATATGTGTCCATCACATAAGCTGTTATCGGACCAGACAGAGAAATAGAAAATTGTATTCTATGGGTAAAGAACTCAAGTCAGATACATTACAAATTTAGAAAACAGCCAGGCATGATTGATTGACTGGGTATTCATCTGAATCCACTAGGAAATGCAACATCGCTTTATCAGCATGCTCTCATTTCAGGAGTGCTATGGCTCTTGGTTTAAGTGAGCTATTTTTCCTCGAGAGTTCTTATTTATTTTTTTAAGCAGAATTTTCTTGTACGGAGGCAGAGCCCCAGCAGAAATTAGCCTGCAGGACTCCATGGCTCTATTTGGCTTCTCAGCATTTCCCAGAGGGCTATGTATGTGTTTTCTAGTTAACTTTCCACACCATTTTTAGGCACTTAGGACAACTATTTATCTCTATGCATCAGTGAAGGGGTCCAGGTATCCGACTTGTGGTCCAGGTGTTGAACTTGTGGATTTCAATAAGCAGAGAAGCACCTGAAAAGTACTTAGTTCAGCACGTCAGTCTCACCTTGCCCTTCCAGGTCTACAGACCCAACTGACAGAACCTGTAGTGACACAAAACATGAGCCCATAAGGAGAAAAAGCCTACAGATGAGAGGGTGTCTTTTTTCAAGGCTTTTCTTCACTTTTCCATCCCACTCCACACTGCAGCATCAGCTTAATGCCTGCCATGGTTTTTTTTTGTTTTCTAAGATTGTGAAGCATCTTTCTTTGCACGTGTAGTTTTATGTTCTTGTGATGGTTTGACATTCAGCATGTGCTGCATCATATCATGAAAGGTCCTTAACAGGACTGCTGAAATATAAAGGTAGTACAATAGATTGAATCTTGTCAGTACACCGCTTCAGAAGCACAAGATGTGTTATGCCAATAGACAGATGATGAACACAAAGATTTTTTGTGTTTGTGAATGAAAAGCCACTAGTTAGAGGGAGGAAAAATCTCTCTGCTAAGAAAATTAGACCAAAAATCAGAGTATAAATCTCAAAAGATGGAAAACTGCTTAATGAACTTGTTTTATATGTCATTAAAATAAAATTTTTTTTTCTCTACCTGTGGTTTTCTAGAACCATCTTGCTAACACACCCACAGCAAGGAAGGACACAGCACTGTCAAATTTTCTGAGACTCATATCCTAGCTCATCCTATACCTACTTCTGTGAGTGGCAGGTGAGAGAGGCTCTGGAGGAGGGTTCTTGCCATTTTTGCAGCTGAGCCCCCCTCAGTGCAGCTTCACACCACCCTGGAGCCAGCGGAGCCAAGTGACCACATCACAGAGCCAGGGAAACGCGTTGCCCTTCGCCACTAACAAACTCATACCTCATCTGAGGGACTCCCTCACGGCTTGGGAAAACCAGCTACAACTGCTCCCAGACCAGCAGTTCCCAGAAGCATTTTCACTTGTTAGTGGAAAAAGAAGGAATTCATAGGAGCAGGTAGGAGAACAAACCTGACAAATTTTAACTGCATTTCACTATTGCTGTCAGACTGAAAGGGAGGTATGTTATAGTTGGAAAAGGACCAGAAAGCTTAAGAGAATAAGATACAAGCCATCCATCAATAGCAGATATGGAATAACCCATCCACAAGAGGAGTGATCAGTATAATTTGATATGTTGTCTGAATTATATGGAAATATTTCCCCAGATACTTTTAATCACGTAGATACTTTTGCTATCTGTAAAAACATCCAATGCTTTCTACAGTCCCGCTTACAATCCACCATTGGCTGTAGCAATGACTTTCACAAGGAAATCATGAGCTGCGTGAAAATGTATTTCTGTTAACTGCTTGTGAATGCCATTGGGCAACCTTTGCTTATACTTTGAAAAAAACCCCAGATGAGTAAAAGGTCAAGATCTGCCTTTTTACACTTACTTTGTATACATTATAGTGTTTCCTCATCCATTTCCTCAGACAGATTTTTAAAGTTCTCTCTTGACAGACAAATCGGTATTTTCATACAATCTCAACAAAATTAGATTCACATGACAGCCTTCTTAATGCTGACTAACAAGCATGCTAACCATGCTAATGCATTTCAAGCAAGTGCATGTGACTATTTTGCAGTCCAGAAGCATTAAGACAGGGCCACAGATAGCATTATTTGCTATGTCCTGGGCCCATTTTCTTCTTCACAGCCTATAAATACTGTGCCTGTCAAACCCTGGCAGTGTGGTAGCATGGTATCGGGATTTCTGTACAATGAGCAATTGAATGTCATTTGAAAGTGGCGTATTTTAATTAGCACGATTCTAGACACCACCAGCCATCTTAAAACTGCACAAAGTAGTTGTGGCCAAGTTGTATTTAGCCAGTATTCAAGGGGGGGAAAAAAAAAAAAAAAAGTTACTTTTGCAGGAAAATTTTATTCTACCTAAAATTAACATTTTGCTAGATTTTTAAGTTATTAATTTGCCACAAATACTGTGACATTTCCCTGTTGTGTCTACAAATTATTATTTTTTTTACAAAACTGTACTAGCTGGTTACACTTGTCCTTAGTGTTAACGTAACTGTATTTGTCTACACATAGTGCTATAAACTGTTTATAAACATGGAAAGAGAGCCAAAGGGAGCCTTTACTGTTTGGGTCACTGCTGCAGAGTTAAACCAATGCTATGAACTTTTGAAATTCCCAGCCTCAGAGTGGCACAGGGCATGTTTTAATGAGCATCCGCAGTAATAATGGGATCTGATCTATGCAAACAAATAATGGTTAATAAAACAATTACATCATGCATGAGAAACAGCTGTGGCAGCAAATACTCTGTGGTTACTTGTGCAGTAAGGAAGGTTTAAGAAAGAAGAATTAGGCACAAAATGTTCAGTAGGTCTCAATTATTTCTTCCTTTTTCTGTTGCATAATTTGAATATTGTAAACCTAAAATAATTTCACAACAGAATCTGGTACATTTCTGCTTGTGGATGACATTTAAAAAAGAGAAGTTAATCTGTACTGTACCAGAGTTACACAGTACTGCCTATTCTTTTTGTGCATGTATATACATACATATATGTATGAACAGTGGATGCTATGGTTATGAATGCTTTCACTCAATCTATTTTCTTTCAGTAAAATCCTAAGCTAAACATATGGACACATAAACACTACAAAAAGAAAAAAAAATTGCACAGCAATACGAATCTATGCCAACACTCATTGAAGGGGCTGTTTGGAAGCACTTTATCCCAAGGCAGAGGAGCCTGGGCAGCAGACCCAGCGCTTGGATTCACAGGGCAGCCAGGACCGCGCGCTGTGAGGATCCCCAGTAAAATTAGGGCTTGGCTTCCAACTCTGTAGCACTACACGTGAATGCTTTCAGCCGTGAGTGCCAACAGGTCATCTAACCCCCTGGGACGGAGAAAACACTTCAGTCTGGGAGAGTTAGGACAGGGTTTAAACAGGCGCTGTAATGAACGAAGTACGCAACTGACACCTTAGGAAGCCACTGGGTAGCTGCAGAGCCCAAAGGGTGTTTGTATTTTGGTGGCACTTTAATATGGGGTGAGAGGCGCTTTGTATCTCAGATTTTTGACTTGTGGAGACTCTGAACTTTTAGGAGTATAAAGCAATCTTAATTAAAAAGAAAAAAAAGATCATCAAATTAAATATCACATTATTCTACCACTAAGTGGAGTAAATCAACTGCAAACCTTTTCATATGAAGGAGAGAAATAGGGTACGAGCATCCAACCGATTTTAGCCATCTTCTCAGCAGTACTAATAACATTGATTATATTGACTAGACTTCTAAGGTGACTACCTCAGATGAGTATTACCTTCTATGTCTTTAACTCTTGACAAACAGAGTTGTCATTTGTTTACAGTTGTGATCCAAGTCATATAATAACATGCCATATGTGGCCAGGGACATGTTATAGTGAAGTACTACTAAAAAAAAGTTTTCAAGAAAGTAATTTCCTGCCTGAATATATATGTAGTGTTTGACTTGGCAAGGAGTTTTCTTTCAAAATGATTTTAAAAGGAAAATGCAGTTTCCAACAAAATGGACTGATGTGCCAAGGGCGGGAAAATATTCTCAATTCAAATGAAACATTTTTGTTTGTTGAGCTGAACCAACATTGTATTATATGTTCAACTTTGGACTCTGCCAATTTCTGGTGACAAGATGCTCTATGGAAACTGCTGTTCAGATGCCTTATGCCAGTGATCCCTCCTGGAGCCTGACCTTGGCTGACCTGCATTTCCAATGGCATACCACACAACCGGTCTCCTGGGGCCCATCAGGAGACAGTAAGATTTCCCTTGATTCTGTTTTCACCTAGATTTGCCCACTCTCTCACTCCTTTTTATGTGCCCCAAACTAGGAAAGCTCTCATCTTGACTGTGTAATTTTTTACACCATGATGAACAAAGCCATCTTTTGCGTTCCCCACTTTCTATAAATAAGAACTAATGTTTCTTCTTCTCTGTGTACATTAGTTTACCTTTGCTTTTGCTGTCTTAACGTTTCTGTCTGCAACCGTGATTTGAGCTCGTTGCCTCTCCAAACAGCTAACCAACCAACGTAGCAGGGGAAGAGCAGAGGTGGTGTTGCTGGTCTCACAGACATTGGCGAGCCTCTGCTACAGATTCAAGTTCTCCTGCAACCACAGCAAAGGACTCCCAGTCTCAATAAGTCATAGTGGTTCCTAAGGATCGAGGTGACCCCTGGATGAGCTTAGAAAAGGGTTTCAGCATCAAGAATTTTCAGTATGGCATCTTTTAAAGACCCTCCATGCCCTGCCATCCATTCATTTCTTTTCCTTTAGGGATTAGTGGGAAGCAGAATGAAGTCCTGGATCTCACATAACATAAGGCATGCAGTCATTCTTTTTGATGTCATTCTTTTCTACAATGGAGAAACAAAACATTCATTGCCTTCTCACAGTGTGGCAGTAATATGGGCCAATATGCATGGCTCGTTCCTTTCTCCTCTGGACAAGCTGTACCTTGCTTGGTAACACAAAGGCAAAGGGAAGTCTGTTCTTGGATTAGAAAATTAGAAATGTGGTAATTTAATCAAGCATCTCATTCAGAAAGAATGTTTCAACAATGATAGCAATCCTGGAAATGAAAGTTTTGAAGATATTTCACAGAGCAACTACCAGTGACTGGTAGAGTCTAAGAAAACTGCTGTTCAGTTAAGGGCTGCCATTTGATGTTTTTTCCTCCCACTCATACAGTCAGCAGTAGTACTGTGTAGCTGCATCACTTTAGTACTGACATATGAAAAGCATGGAAAAAATTAGATAATGGAGAAGAGGAAGCTTGCCTTGAAATCATTTGGTAAATGAGATACCAAGGTAGAAGAAAAATAATTGTGTTTTCTTGACCTGTGCTTTGAATAGTATATATATACTTAATTAAGCAATTTATCCACAATTGTCCTCCAAATTTCCTTAGCACAGCACACAACTTCTATGCCTCAGTTCTTCAACACCTAATGGGAGCAAACAAAAAATATTGCTACATCATAGGGTGCTGTTTATCTCTGCTTAAATGAGAGGACAGAAGCTGTATTAGAAGTGAGCATTAGTATGTACTGGATTATGCAGCCCTGTATGGAATAAAATCTTTCCATAAAATTGAAAAGGTAAATTAGGATTAACTCAAACTTTGCTTTAAGTACTGTGCAAAGCTTAAGGTTTCTGGTCTAAATGACTTCATCAAGGCCAATACCTAGGAAAGAGCCAAGAAAAAAAGAACAGGTGACAGAGAGCTATGGCCAAAAAGGGAATAACTTTTATGTTTTCCACAGCTAAGGAAGACTTCTCATGCCACACAAGGCAAAAGAGAATATATTCTAGCTCCTTGAGGGATAACATAAGACTTTTTCTGGAAAAAAATAGGGCAAAAATGTCACTTTTCCTGGGAACAGAAAAATTTAGTGTGGTTCTCCAACTTTGCTTATAAAAGGCTCATGAATACCATACGTTTTGGTTTTTTTAGTCTAGTATTGGGGATCACTAGTCTAACAAAAGCAATGTCTGACTTGGAGCAGTTTAGTACCCACTGCTGTAAAGCATCATATTACTAAAGCTAATTGGAAAGTAATTTTTTTTCAGAGAAAAATAAAGAAGGTGTGTGTGTATTTATTTTATTTTGAAGCTTTTAAAAAATAAACCCCACTCTTCCCTATTAAATATCTCTTTCAAAGAGTCCTTCTTTCTTCTTAGTTTGTTTTCCAGAAATTAAAAAAAATAAAAATTAGTTTGATATGGAACAAAGAATAGATTAAAAGGGATATTTCTCACAAGTTTCTGTGTAGTTGCAAAAATTCCTTTCTTTTAAAGAAACATTTCAAGTAATTTATTTCTATGTTTCAGACTATGGATGAGTAAAAAAACAACACAAAAAAAATCACCAAAATACTCAATAACTTCCAAATTTCCTTTCATAGGTAGACTATCAGTGGCATGTAAATAAATTAAATACATGTTCAATAACCACAACAAGAGGAGTTTAAAATTCATTAACGGTTAGGGTCTGGAGAATTGACAGAAAAGCACTTTCCAAAGATTCACATTACCAGAGCTCTTCCAGACTGGCACATCTTGCTTAGAACAAGGAAGTGTTAAGATTAAATCACTGCTTAGTTTTGAAAAAATCCCTGTATGTATAGGAGGAGCTCGGGGGCGGGGGGGAGGGGGGGGGGCGGAGAATAGATGTATGACCTTATCTTTTGTCATAGTGATGGGAGAATCTTAAATGCAATCACTTCATATTGAGAAAAGAAGAGCTTAATTTGAACCTTTAAGATTTAATTTGCCCCTTTTTTTTTGTATGCAAGGCAAGAAGAAAAAGAAAAAACACCTGTGCTCCCCAAAATGTAAAGTCAGCATAATTTCACTGAGATTTGAAGATAAGATTCTCTCAGGCTTTGTCTAGAAAAATAAAAGGATTTTCTGAAACTTCACTTCATTGTAAAATTGAGTGCTTTAGACTTTGTTAGCTCTCTTCATGCTAAAAGAAGGTCCTAGCTTTTACTTGTGGAGTGAAGACAAATCCCAGATAAGCATATGAAAGTGCAAAACTTGGTAGTGTCTTGTGTCTATTTGATTTCTCACCAAGAACTTTTTTTCATTTTTGCTTTTCTCAAAAAAAAACCCTATTTCATTATTTACCTCAAATGAGGTCCACACATACAGATCCTAGAAGAGGAGGCCAGCATATCTCTGAAGATACCAAACTCGGCCTGATTTTATGTATTTTGCATTTTGAGATAAAGTTGAAATGTTGATTTACAGCTAGAGTGCATTCTTGTTAATCTAAATAGCTTTCTATTGCATTTTCCCTTAGCCATGAGGCATATTCAAAAAATTAAAAGTTTTGAAAATAAAAATAGGAATATTTGTCTAAATATTTCTAGCATTGAATTCTATTTTATCCCAGATGGTGGAGTATATCCAGCAGTTCTGCAGGACCTTTTGGAAACCAAATGGAAGTTCATAGTACTCCTTAGATGAAGGGGTAATGCCACTGCATTAATGACTTTCCTCATTACCACAGAATTTCTTCAGGGACCTGGTTGCTGTGACCCCGTGCCATGACTACGCAAACATACTAAATCCATCCAGTCTGTTCAAAGGACAAGCATTTAAATTAAGCTGCATTTACCCCTTTGGTTATCATCACCACTTTCCTTAGTCATTTTTTCCAGAGAATTTTGTTCTTGTTCAAGTTAAAGAGGTACCATTTTAAAAGCAATACTCCCTGGTACATTATGCTGCAGTTCAGCTTCATTTTTCAGTGTCTCCTGACAATTCCCACGATTTTCATGTTTGTGACTAGAGCAATGCTGTGAAGAATACAGGCAAGGGCAGGTTATCCAACTAAAGTCAGAGTTATGACTTTTAAGGTGAAAGTAGAATCCAGAGGCCAATGTACTCCAGGTGAAAGAGGGATAATTTACATCCTGGATTCTAGAAAAGGAATATTACATGCTACTGGTCAAGTACTATATTAGTTAAACACATCTACTGCATCAAATATTAAAGATGTACCTGGAGAACAGTAAATGGGGTGCATATATCTAAAAACGCAGGGAGAAATGAATTGGACAGCTTTGAAACAAGGAACAAAATTGTAGACTAGAAAAAACATTTTGAAAAGCAAATTACAGACCAAGACAAACTGGAAGCAGAGTAAACCACAATAGGGGTTTACGAAGTACTAACCTGATTGCTTTCTAATAGCTGCCAGCGTAAGGAGCACTTTTCACCACTCTGGCTGAGCAATGCCTCACTCTGCCTAGCACTGGCACTGAAACTCTTCTGATCACTTAGTAGAGCAGTTCAGCTGACTTAACTGGCACATAACTCCTTTTCTAGAGGGCGAGGAAAAAAAAAAAAAAAATCAGCTTTCTGAGGGTTTAGCAAGCTGAGTCAGCTGGTTCTTCAGCGTGATGTATCAGAGCTGAACTAAGCAGCAAGTTTGCAACCGCAAAAGGAAAGCAAGGCAGGATGCCCCCATTCTATAGCCACAAACCTGAGATAAAACAACTGATTATTATTTTTTGGGGGGAGGGGGTGGAAGAGGGGTGAGAGGGAGTGGGAAGAAGAATAGATCTAATCTTGCTGGGTTTCAATAAAGCATTTGATATGCAAAATTAGTTCAAAGGAAAAATAACACAAGATTTAACAGGTAGATAATGAACAGGCAAGTGAGGAGACAGCAGTGGTTGCAATTTAGCTGGCTAGGCTGGTTTCAAAAGCACAGACAGGTAGGGGAAGGAGGTATCTTCATCACCGTACACCCAGCTCTTCAGGCTGGTCGTACAATGGTGGTTGTTACTTTGCCAGAGGCAAGGCTCCAGGTGACCAAGGAGGAGCTGCTCATAAAGGCAACTGGCAAACGAGGAAGATGTGCAGCATTTCTCTTGGCCAGGATGATGTTTCTGTAGCTGCTACAGGAGTTGGGGGAAAAGAGTAAGTGTTCAGGGAGTCCCTGAGAGAGCCTATTTGTCTTTAAATGCATACACTTAAAAAAGGGGGCTGGACTAGATTACAGTTCCTTTTCTATAAGGCTGTGCCTATGCACTCTGAAACATCTTGATAATGTGATTTGAGCCATTTACCTCAAGAGAACTCAACCTTAATAACTTGGAATACATTACTGTATCTGTTTGTTTGATTTTTTTTCTTGTCTTTACCTCCTATACCCTACCATACATGTCTATTGTGCCACATGTGATGTTTAACTCCTATACAGCTGGAAATTTGTAGGCAGAGAGTAGAAACAAAGTCACAGGAAAAAAAATAAAAGAAAGACCAGTGACACCGAGATGTCTCTCTCCAATATAGCAGTACAGTATAATCAGGTTACTTAAGAGAAAGTCCAGTACAACTGTGAGCAGAGTCCTTCCACAGTACTGAAGTGCATTAGCTCACACGGTTCTTGACCGCAGAGAAAAGTCCCCTTCTCAGATGACCGTCCGGTCTAGGAAGAAATGTTAGCGAGGTTTTTTGCATTAGTTGTGTTGATGCAGCAGCTAGCACCAGTAGCATCACCTCAGAGTATGCAGTGCAGTTATCCTGAGAGCACAAACACATGCCTCACCAGGAGTTCATCTGTATTTCTCCCAGTGCTCCTCCATACGCGGATGCCAAGGATTTGGGGAGGCCCTTTGGCTTTGTGCTGACGCTGTCTTATAAACACATGCATCCAAGGATCCTTCTCTTGAAGAAAGTAACTGTGTGAATCTCCCTGTAGAGCTCAAGTGCTGAGCAGCAAGACAGGAGGTGTGAAGTGACAGAGAAAGGGCAGTGGATGGAGGAGTCAGAAGTAAAACTGCTCAGTGATGTCAGCACCTTAATGGAAAGCTGATTGCAAAGCAGAAAAGCTCTTCGTTCACAAAGCCAAATAACTTCACTTCAAGGCAAGTAGCATATCAATGCAGTGAACTTTAGGGCAAACTAACCACTGTTAACACCTTATCAATGAAGTCTTTACTTTGTAGGTGGCTTATGTTAGGAAAAGAACTGTAGTGCCTTGCCAGAGACCTGAAGGCAACAGAGGAATACATGGAGATAAGTATCCAGAGGACACATGATTATATGAACTACGGGCTAGATCCTTAACTGGAGCACACCAGCAAAACTCTAACAGACTAGCCTAAAGACTTCAACCTTCTGCTTCCCAAAATAAGGGATTCCAATATGAAGCCACAGTGTTGCCATGGACCTTAAAAAAAAAAAAATATTCTGTTGTGGGACTTGAGCCACAGCATGGAATCATGAGCCCAACAGTGCTGCGGGCAAAAAGGTCGAAGGCCTTGGAATGAAGGATAAGCAAGAGAAATATTTGAAAAACCTGTCTATACATTACACCAAGAATTAATTTTTTTTACCAAGAACTGAACTTCTCAAACTATGTCTGAGCTGCAGTCTGTGTGGAAACAAGCTGCATACATAGCCTGATTCAGAAGCCTCAAACTGGGCAGACAGTGACCATGGGCCCAATACAGTTAGACAGGCAATAAGATAGAGGCTTCAGTTACAGATGATATAACTGAACAGTTTTTCAGTACTTCAAAGGCCAACACTAACATGGACTTCTCTATGTATCAGCCAGCAGGCTACAGCATTTTAATCTGGATTTAATTCTTTTTATTAGAGTTCATAATTTACTTTGATAGAAGCAAAGTAAAAAAAAAAAAAATCAGAAGTCTGTTTTTGCTCACAATTGTTAAATGGGATAAGAAAAAAAGTGCTTATTCATGACTAACACTGTTGTTTCCGTGTTATTTCTAGAGGTTCAGGCATCAGTCCTGACTTTCAATCAAGAGAAAGTTATCAAGCAGGATGTCGTATAATTCAGAGATTAAGTTCCTCATACAATCTTTTTGAAGGAGATCTCAGAGTTTCATATCTGAAGGTCTATCTTTAAATGCAATAAAATCTTTTTTAGCCAGCCAAGTATCATAAATATTCAAAAGCCTCGGTTTGAACATTACACGTAATTGACATTACAGGAATCTGTTTCCACTGGCATGACATCAGAGATTGTCAGATTGGGAAATCAAGAGTATGAGCTTCACACTTGCCAACTTGTGCTGTTAATCTATGTTGAAATTTTTTCTTAACAAATCCCAGCAACACCACCCCTTCCCCCAATCCCATCACTATCTCTAGGAAGAGTAAGAAAGGCTGGTGGCCCACATCTGTCTACTACCTAAGAACAAGCAGCTTTTGTTAAAGCTTTCTTTATTGTTAATAAGCCTGTTTCTTACATTCTGCTTTAAGGTCACCAGTTAGGCCACAAGATCGTGGAGACTGTGGAAACATGCATACTGCCAGCATACGACTGTATAATTTCCAGCCCCTCCCATCAAAGAGAAGAAAATTAAGGGAAGTTAGATGCTCTTTTCTAAGGAAACTTCTTTTGGTCAGATGAGCGACACTCCTCATGAGTGTTTCTTCTGGTTTTATGATTAATGTAGCAACAGAGCACTTCAATGGAAGTGGCCAAAAACCCAGAGAAGCTGAAGCTGGTGCCTGTAATTTCCATGAGTAGCACCTGTGAAACCAAGACTGCACTTGAAGATGTGCACGCCAAACAGTACACGTACTGTGGCTCACAGTCAGTGATCTGGACTGCACAGCTGATGGTTATAACCAGTTCACCAATAAATGAAGGTTTCCTTCCTGCTGTTAACGATACTTGCGGAACGAACAGAGCCATGCAGGATCCAGTGCCCTGGTGCCCAGCCCTGCAGCTTACTTCCCCAAGGAGTCCAACTATGTTCTCCCTCACTTCCTCATTGTCTCCCAGTAAACTCTGGGCACTGCAGTATTTCCACCACAGGCCACACCATGGTACCAACCCTCCCAGCATGACCCAGCTCTGCCCAGTCCCTCATAGGCATATAAGAAACCAGACAGTTTTGTCTGACCCACCCGCAGAGAGCAGGCAGAGGTGTGCCCCATCATGGCAAGAGCTGGAATATCCAAGGGGAGATGCACTTCTACCCTCTGGGATCTTCCCCTCCTGAGAGCTGGGAGATGGAGCCAGATAAAGTTGTTTAACTGAGGGATATAGGAAGTTATGAATATATTAATAAAAAAACAAAACAAAACAACACACAACCAAAAAAAAACCCCAAACAAAACAGACTTTGCTAGGAAGCATCTGCTTACTCCCCAGCAGGAAACCAAAGATTATAACCTCTTGTATCAATACCTATGTAACCACTTTTTGAACACCCACAACCTTGGCAGTGTTCCACACATTACAAGCACAGCTTGGGCGCAGAAAGTTTTGCAACCCAGTGGCATAGAGCAAGTTCTCTCTATGAAAGTGAGCCCAACCAGATGAGGCTGGAGGTCAGAAAGTCTGGAAAGCAGAAGACCTTCAGCAGACCTGCCTGTTTGAGCTTGCTGCAATAGCGTATCAGGACCATGGCAGGTATTTACTCAGTGGCTTGAACGCTCCCAACTCCAGAACAAGCGAAAGATGACTTAGTTGTTCTGCCTTGCAGCGTGATCAGATAGTCATGCTTGGAGCACCATGCTGCTAAGCAGTATGAACGAGGACAGACAAATAATTTAACACAGACCATTTCAACCACTGAGCGGAGAGACAATAAATAAGTGGGCCCTGAATACAGTATTGATTTTTCTATACACTAAGTACAATTGATGAAAAAAGCCTAGCTATATTTAAGTTTATTATAAATAATGTACTCCATACGTTATTTTAAAATACTTGCTTGTAGCTGTAATATTTATTTGAAGTACTTCTTTTAAGCCTCTCCAAAACACTCAGGACAAACAGAAAGTTCTCTTGAAGCCTGTCAGAAGTCAAGCTTTGTCTTTTGTACTGCCATAGAACAAATCTTTCAACATCATTACATGGTATAGTGCCCCAGCTTGCATTAAAACAATAAAAGTCCACAGAACCCAAAATTACCTACAGGAATTCTTGCAGCTAGCACACTGTGCAGCCAACCCAATGTACGGTACAGCAGCTGCATAACAAAACACAGCAACATTACCCAGCAGGAGCACCAGGTGTGAAAAATACCTTGCCCAAATGGTGCTGGAAGGGGAAAAAAGAAAAAAAAAAAAAAAAAAAAGAACAAACCAAAATCAACTAACCAAACTCCCCCCCCCCCCCCCCCCAAAAAAAACCTCCACAAACACAAATACTTGCTACTCCCTGTAAAAGGACTTTAGACTGATCTCCAGCCCCAGACTACCACTACTGCTTTAACTAATAATCCTTCAAATTTAGCTAAATTTTCACAAAACCAACCAAAAGCTTCAGGCAGTCTGGAGAAAATGAACAACAACAAAAAAATCCTACCACTAACATGAAGAGTGAACAAGAACAAATTCAAAGGACAACAGACACTACTCTCTCCACCCCTGCTTGGGCAAGGCCACCTACAACATCCACTTCCCCTCACTGACCTCCAAGCTCCTCAATTTACTGTCAGTTGTCGTTTAAGTCTTTCAGCTGGGGCTTATGCCTGGCAACTGATTCTTCACACCTGCATGCTGCTTCCCACATTACTAAGAGGCTACACTATTTTTCACGGACTACTTACTCAACAACGGTAAAAATATCAGAACGTGGCCTAAAGCAAACATAGAGTAACTGAGTACTTACTCCTCATCTTGTTTACTAATGCTTATTGTGATGATTTCTGTTACATATTCATGAAATATTAGGCAGTGGTAGTACACACATCCAGTATATAAAGACAAAATGAAAACATCTTTACTGGGGAAAAAAAAACAAAAAAAAAAAAACAAAAAAAAGAAACAATAACAAAGACAGCTGAAAAATCTTTGTCCTGGTTGGCACACTATCAGTGCCAAATTTCAAAGCATCAAGAATTGCTTAAATTCCCAGCTGTTATAGAAGAAAAGCAGATGAGACAAGCAGAAGATTAATAAAAGTTAGAATAGAGGAACATAAAAGAGAAAATGCAAAGTCAGAATGTGGTATGTGCCAATACGAACAAAATTAGAGTAATAATTTGGATAGGTTATAGGCCAGAGATAAAAGCCCAATAAATTCCCAGAAAACCAGATTACTGAGAAAGCTATTTGAAATTAAAAAGCAACATAAATCAAAACTGGATGAATGACATTCGGATAATATTATTGGACTGATTAAATTAACTTTTAGTTAGTAGAATAGTGTGGTAAGAAAAGGAGATACAATAACTATAAAGTATTTGTACAGCCATAAACAAAACAACTGATGAGGCTGATGTGACTTTCTTCCTCTATTTGACCTGTTTATTATCGCTATAATTCTTTTTTTATACTATTATTTAAGAAACTGTTCAGAAATTATTCCAGTTTTGATGGTAAATGTACTTACGCCTAGGCCAATATTGAAATTATTTGCCTAAGACAATTCAGCTGAATATTGAATTAATTTACTCTAGGATTGCTTTTCACAAAACATCAGTATATTCCCAGTCATAATTTTTAGCAGTCAGGTTTGCAAGAAGTGTGGCTTTTAAAAGAATTATAGAGAATATGAATAATCAGCAAATTTGGCTCTAATAAATATAAATATTTGCATCCCAAACCACTTTCATTTATTCCTATTTAAACCATATCACATGATTTATCAATTCAGCCAATGCCAGCCACACACTTCAGATTCTGAATATGAAATAACCACAACTGTTCTTCAAACCTTCAGTAGCTTGTGAATTATTTGCAAATTATTTTCAAAGAATAAATACATTAAAATGAACTGTGGAGTGTTCAGAGATAATTCACAAACATAAAAAACAAGCCTAATTTGTCATTATCAATTATTTCCTCCAACTTTTTCTGTCAGCTTTAGCTAACATGAAGCAGCAATAGTAAGAATGAGATTTGTAATATTGTTTTCTTCCCATGCAAATCAGACCGATGCCAAAATGCTATAGCTTTCCATTCTCTTCTGATCCAGCTCTTCGATATGGTGGCAAAAGGTCAGAATAATTGCGACTGTTAATGACCTCTGTGATGTAAAACTTAGGCATAACTTGAGCAATCTCTTGGTCTAGCCCAGAGAGGACAGGTATCTAAGTGACGACCAGGGACCAGCACCGGACCACACCGGTAGGCAGCCTAACAAGAAAGCTCGTGCTTCACTCTTAAGAAAAGGGACTGTAATGGGAGATTTTCCTAAAACTGCCCCAGAAGGTACGAGGTTCTGTACGACAGAGTTCATCTGTCCTGATGCTTCTATGCTTATCATCGATGTATGATGGGTGCTTTACTGTGCCTAGTGTTTATACGTACGTGCGCGGAGGACTAGTACTGCGGCTATTTTCACTTTTATCAGTAAACCTGGAGGTGCTTAAAGAATTTTGGTTCCGTTGCCGATAGTGAAAGAGAGCATGTTTCTGCCTGGAGGGGGTTCGGGTCTTCGGATCGGGCTTGCGAGGTGCCGTACAGACCGGAGGTCACGCGAGCGGTCCTCCCGCGGGCGAAGAGCAGCTCAGCGCCAGGTCCTGGCAGGCAGGTGGGCAAGGCAGGAGGTGAGGCCACGTCTGCTTTCCCCAAAGCACCCCTTCTGGGCTGCCACCCTGGTCTGATCTATCTATTTATCTGGCTCTCTGCAAATATGTAATTAATGAATAGGAGGTCAGTGGGTGATGGTTAGGACCATGAAAGAGTTTTGGCATTGCGTTACTGCGCGGTTCCTCCTTGAGAGCAGTTCTCGACACGACAGTATTTGCGGTGCTAAGGAACAGAGCAGCGTGGACAGTCGTCCTTTCAGGGGAAGGGTAATGGGTAGAAAGCTGAAGACAACCGCTCATCAAGCTGGTGCACAGTACGCAGCCATCTCAAACTGAGTCACTATTTGCTGCAAAGTGTGAAGGCTCTAAGGATTATGTAATAGCGGTACAGTAGTTCTGAATATAAGAGTATTTTTGCTTTTACAGGAAGCATTTTCATCAACTAGCTATTAATGTTTAAATACAGTAATCGGAAAAAAAACCCCTCTCAGTTGGTCTCCATTCATCTGCCTTTTTTTTCCATGAAATAGTTCTTTTGGAATCTCATTAAGTCACGTGAACAACTGCACCAAGTTGTTATGGTAACTGGAATTTTAAAAGTAAATTAATTTTGCCACAAGGTGTTATTAAGACCAGGTAAGGATGGCCCTGAATAATAATAGCTCCTTATTGTTTGGAGAGGATATTCTATCTCAAACTTTAACACTGGGCTTTGCTTAAGCCAACACTTTTTTATTAGTACGTCAACAATCTTTAGAAAAAATGGAAAAGAAATTATTTCAGTTTTGCTATAAATTCTTAAATTAGGCTTTCTAGCCAGCATCATCATCTTTTAATAGCAGGGATTCTATATTGATGCTTAAGTAGTTTGTAGTGTGCCTAGTAAAAGCAGACAAGATCAGTTTTCCAAACTGGCATAAATCTAGAGCACCCCTGCTGATTTCATGGTTACTGTAAATATATAAATGAGAAAAAAAACCCCACAAGCTCCTAAATATTTAAAGGAGGATTTTATCCTGCGGCATAAAAAAGCTGCCCAGTCGGTGATCTATTCAAGAGTGATATCTACTGTATCTACCTACTGACATTGGATTCGCACCTCCCTTCCTTCGGTAGTGTAATACCTTCTCCTAGCAAAGCTCTTTTAGGAACTACTGGAATAAAATGAGGACAGAAACATAATCACAGTTAATAATGCACTTAACATAACTGGCCTTTTGTAAATTTTAATTTTGTAGGGCATCAGAGACTGCCGAGAGACAGTAACTCTTGTCAGAAATAAGTGATAGTTCTGACTGTAACATTTCTATCCCAGCGGACGTACCACCAGAGAGGACACAGCTTGCCTCTCAGATCCAGGCTGATGCCTCAGTTCTGCAGCATGGTCTCACAAACATTCTCCCTGGCAAAAAGAAGGTGAGGTTTCACACTGCATAACAATCCTGGTTTGATGCACTCATGCTCCTGCCTCTTATTTCTGTCATTTTGTAATGATAGACCATGCCAGCAAGGGGATCATGAAACAGATTATGTGAAATTTAAAATACACATATGCTTTGACATTTTTTTAAGAAGTGGGACTGCTGTTTTGATTAGCCTGCTGGTAACTGTTTGGGGGTTATTATAGAAAGAACTGACCTGTCCCCAAAGGCCAGAGAAGTATCTTCGGTTGAGAGCCTCATCTCTCTGTGAATAAATGGGAGAAGCAGGCACCTTCAAACAGCAATTATAAATGGTACGTCATACAACTGATACTTCAATCAAGTGTGCCAAATCATCTCTTAAAAGCACCAATTTCCTTTCAATAAACATACAAAAGCATTACCAAAACTTCTAAAGAGTAAATCTCCCTTCATCCTCTGTGCTTATCAGTTCCTCTTAGAGGTGTATAGCACTCCTGGGAGCGTTACAAGGACAAATATTTTACACACTGTAGGTTGCTGAGATACTGTGATAGTGGAGAGAAAGTGTTATGGGGTATGTCTACATTGACATTTTGGATTAGGCCTGAAGATGTCTCTCAGCCCATCTATTTGAATGACCAGTCTCAGCTCCACAAAGTGACAAAGATCTTCCAGACACAGGAATCCACATTCCATCTTGCTTTGCAGATAGCTGAGGTAGGCAATGGAGAGAATGCTTCAAATCCGTGAAGATAAAGGTTGTTGCATAACAGGAAAAAGGATGGCATTCTGCCTTCTCCACCCTGGAATACTCTGCTATGGGTTCCTGCTAGCTTCCTCAGATGTACCACATGTAACTGCGGCCTCTCCAATTTTAATTCTTTTCTTTCCCCACAGGCTGAGTAATTTAGCTTCTGGGGTTTTTTAACTTTTCTTTTTTGTCTTCTTCTGAAACATTGCAGACTAGCCACAGCTGGAAATAGACTGTAGGCTCATGTCCTGGTGCTCTTATTGACATTAGGTCCCCTCAGATCTTGGGATTAAAGCAATCACCACTTAGAGTGGAATGAAAGAATGTATCCCTGAGGTCAGATAGGTGGACACTACTGCTTTTCTCTTTTGGTGTCCTTTGTAGCAGGGGTATGACTTCCCTCTTAGCATCACCTGGAAGGTTTCTTTAATAAAACATTTACTGGTAAGGCTCTTAGTCTTGCCTTATCTCCTTCTACGGCAAATTATAGTTGTGGATTTTAGTCTTTTACCTGAGGGCTAATGTTTCCTATATTATAGGTGAATATTTTGAAGTCTATGATGTTGGTGCTGTGTTGTGTAGGAAAGGATCCTTCTAAAGTAGACATTTACTGAAGTTATTTCTGCTGATTCCAGGGAAGTGGACTCAGTAACCTGCAAGGCTCTATCCAGTCCAATTCTCATAAGTCCCATCTGGTGATAGAAAAATGTCTAATATCACTGCAAGTTAGTATTTTATCATTGGAAATGCTTATGAATTGTGATTTTCAACTAAGGTGTTAGCATAAATGCCCTGAATATTCTCGATGGGGACTTCAACTGTGGGGGGCCTAGCTTGACTTCAAGGTTTGGATGCTTATTCTAAATTGCTAGAAACCGAATCTGGAAATAACTGAAAATTAATACCTTGACATAAAGAAACCCTTAACTTCATGCTGGTGTAGGGAATAAGTCTGCATGAATGATCAGCTTGATGTTTAATTTAATTTCAATCAATGAATATTCAGTAATGACGTTTATGCACTTGAGAAGGAAGCCTGACATAAGGTAACCAGATTGTTGCAAGAGAAATGACTCCAGGTCCGGTCCAACTCTAGTTAAAATTAGTGGAAACTTTCCAAATGGGAGTTGGAAGAGACCGCAAGAGTATAAATCCAGACTGAAGTCAATGGACTTGGTTTGGATTTACACAGTTAAAAGTGAGACTAGAATTTTGTCCCCAGTGTTTAACAGCCACAGTAGAAGGCAGGCACTGGTGTTTCACCTTAGGTGGAGTTTTGCTCTGTAACAGTGATTCACAGATACCCGGCTTAGTCACCGAGGGACCTCATCATCGGTGCAAGCACACTTCCCTCAGTGCTCGCTTAGGCAGTCAGCGTGGCAATGACTAATATCCTTTGTGAGTCTGGGTCTCCCTGCTGTCAGTAGGGAAGTGTGGAAAAGCAGCAAAATTACAGAAGTTGACTTCTGTACACATAACGAGAAATAAATGCAAAAGATTGAACTCCACAGAAAGCAGTTACTTGGAGGAGCTCTGGCCAGTCCCGCTTTACCATAGGAAGAACAATCTATCAAAAAAACCCCAGCAAAACTATATGGGAGAAAATTTATTACATGTTTTAAGCAGGAAGTAATAAAGTAAACAATATAAATAGAGCAGATAAGCAAAGAACAGTCTCAGACTAACCACGGCACTTTAGTAAATCCCATTAGACAACTATTTTCACCTTTAAGTAACTGAGTGTTTTAAAAGCCTGGCCCTCAAGCACTCAAGTTTTATTGAAAGTGAATGGGACTTGGGCTTTTAGATTACTCAGGATTTCTCAGAAATTCCACCCACCATGCTTACCTTTGGAAAAGGTTTAACAGTTTGCATGAAGTCCTATAAATCAAGGAAAACTCAGAGTAACTAATGTGGAACTTCAACACACAGCAAGAGAAATTGTATTAGGTGTCCCCAAAGGAAGAGACTTAGAGGAAAGGCTTAATGTATAAATGCTCTCAGAACCTCTTAAGACATATATTTAACTGTGATGTTACAATTAAACTCATGAAACTTAGCTTTATGCCTGTAAACAGCATGTTCAGCACTCAGGCATGAGAGGAGAAAGGCAAGTCAGTGCACTGTTTTGATTTTCTCTGGTATTCTTGGAAGTAAGCTGTTTCAGACCCAGCTTCGTTCTTCCTGACTCCGGAAACTTAATGGGCCGCCTACATATGAAATCTTGTCTCTCTAGTTTCTCCTTAACATTAACAGAGAGAGGGTTAATTGCACATCTCCATCTTTTCCATTTGCTATACAAGCAAATGGCTGTATAGCGTAGCTGCCCTATGCTCCTGTGATAGGTTCCGCAAATAAGTACCTACAGGTATGCTGGATGAGTTCATGCTGAAGTTAATTATATAAGGAAATACATTATTCTATTGTAAGAACTACCATCTGGAAGTTATCATTCTAGGAATTTCACTCTATTCCATTTATTTCACATAGCAAATTTAAGCATAACAGTGTGCTTTTCTCATATACTTAATAGTTTACTGGAAGACCTAAAAGTCTCTCTCTTAGTGGAGCGGAGAACTCAGAAATTTGGAAGTCCCGCTGTAAGACTCAACATAAGGGACTTTCATAAGTAACACAGACATGTTCATATACACATTTGAAGTAAAACACACTCTAACAATTAATTTCAAATGTTGAATTTAACAGGCATTAATATGTACTTATCTACTAATAGTTAATATCTACCATTAACTTACTGTTAACTTGTTTAGCTACTGAAATGTTTTCCTCTGGGTTGGGTGTAATCGCTCTTTTAAGTCCTAGTATTATTCAACACCTTTTATACACTATCTGCTCAACACTTATGTTGAAATTTCTGTAAGTTTTCATTTAAACACCTGAATATGGCCTTGCACATGGTTTTCTATTGGCATAATACTTTCAGTCATCTTTGGCTTTCCATGGCTGGGTGGTTTATGTTCCTTCAGTGTCCTACTGATCAAGTGTCCATGAGATTCATATTCTGCCAATTTTTGCAAGTTCCTGTCTTATGTTCATAAATGTGGTATGTATGACACACCAAAGATTATAAGCTACAATAAGAATTCCTTTATTCAGGACTTGCATCTGTTCTCAAAGACATGACTTTTTCAGAGAAAACAGTTTGAACCTGAGACAGTCTCTGGCTTATAATATATTGGTCATAGGAGGTCTTAGCCTCTGTGTGCCACTCTGTTGTTTATTCCACATACATAATCTTTCTAAGTAGAGAATTTATTAGAATTAGACTTTAAACATTTTAGATGCAAGGAAACTGCTTGGATGCTGCAAAGCTCAGGTTGCAGGAGCAAAAATCAGAAGGCTGACTTAGGTGCCAGGCATTTATTACACACCGAGTGCAGCGATGTCAAGATCTTCTACAGGAGTTCACAGCTACTAACACACTGAGCCAGCCTGCTTAAATTCCTGAAGAAAATGTATTTCAGAAAACATTTCCTGCTTGGACCTAGTGCTTATCTGATAGTTGCAGCTGGCTGTCTTTAAGACGCCGGGATTCAGTGTCATGGCAGGGCTTAGATATCATTCCTCTTAATACTCCACTGGCAGAAGTGTTGCCTAAGTTGCAAAAGTGGCAGGAAAACTTGCCCCAAAAACTCAACTCCCCTAGCTGAATCCCTAAATTAAGGGATTGAATGAACATGCACCATCCTTTTTGAGGGGCTGGGTCATTGTGCAGCCTGGAACACAAGAGTCGGGGATCGGGGGATCAGGCAGAAGGGAGTCTGACTTTACCCTGGCAGCTGATGTCCTCAGGATACTTTCAGAAGCTCACACTGCCTGGATGTGCATCACTGTTTTTCCTCAGCACCACAAACATTGACACCTAGAGATTGCTTACACTTCTATGTACAGAATTCTTGATTTCCCCCTAGAGGGCACTTCAGGATGTATCTGAACTATAGTCTCTGTAATGACTGCAGCTCATGTAGACCTCTCCAAATGGCTTCACATTTGCTGGCTCAGATAATGGTGAGAGTGGAGCTACAGCAGCAGTAGGTAATTGTGTGGAGGTTGTAAAAACGATCCAGCAGAAAGGCAAATAACAAGGAAGTTAGTCTATTCTAACCCAAGCTTTATCAGTACCTGACCCACTAGTGTAAAGGACAGGTTCCAGCAGGGCTGTCCACAGCTGAGGTCAATCCAAGACAACTGCATGTGGTCTGAGATATCTCCTGATCTTCCAGGTGTTACCCCTACAGATATGCCTAACCTGACACCCTTGTCAGGAGGACAGTAAGAGCCCCTGCACCTCTTACGAGACTTAGACAATAAGATTCTGAGGTTTGGTAGATAAAAAGCAAATTTGGAATAAAATAATTAAAAGCAGGAAGCAGAATACCAGGGGACCAGAAGGATCACAATTATAAATATGTGCAGATGTGGCCAGGGAGGCATCACTTCAGAGAGAGATCACAGTAATTTGGTAAAAAAATATAGGACCTGCTACATTAACTGGCATAATAGAGGCCCCATTTTGCTCATCTGGAGGAAGCAAAAAAGTTCTTGACAAGAGTAGAAAAAAAAGAAGATATGACTAGAAACAGATTTTTTTATTTTCTTCTCAATTTTTCATCTAATTGGCATAATTTACATGGGAATGATAGCCATGCTTTATATATAAAATGACAGCAGAAATTATATAATTTCACCAGGATTTACAACACATATTTGCTGAGCACTATACAACACCTAATGTAAATGAAAAGTGGGCATGGTATACTACCAAAGACACTTCAGCCCTCTTCCTCAACCTGGAAAAGATATACTAAATCACAACTGATTTATGTCAGCTGAAGAGTCAGCCCTTTGGAAGGGAAGAGAATAACAGGGTAATTAATGGGCCCAGCTGTGGGTTCTACATATTAATTGATGATACCTTTCACACCACAAGAATTTTTCATTTTGGATGTTCTCATACTAGAGCTCTTTAATTAGAAAATGGAGAGATGGAATCTTCTGGTTTGTTATCAGCTAAATTACTTCAGAAAGTCGTTTGGTTTGGTTTTTTCTGAGGTCCCCCGCTTGCAAAATGTGTTGCTAAGACTGGTGGCACTACAGGTGGAGTTTTTGATGCTCTGTCCACTACAGAATGCTTCTAATATACACCAGAACAAAAATTTGTAGAAAATGCAAGGTCATATATGTTAGCAATTCAAGATGTTTAAGCATTTTCAGTTGCTAAATAATTATCTACCTTGGAAGAAATTGTGAATTGTTGGTAGTTGTTGCTTGATTGGATAATTGACTATTACTATTTAATTTTAATGTAGTCACACTGGAAGTAATCAAATACACTTCAGGTAGGGAGGTGGAAGGAAGGCAGGAAAAGAAGAAGAAGAAGAAGAAAAAAGAAAACAACTAAAAAACCCCACCACAAACTGTTGAATCTTAATATTCCACACAAGACTATGGCCTATGACAGCCAAAAATAGTACATGGTCATATTACTAAGAAATGTATCATAATGTGTTGGCACTGAAGAGTGTGCTTAACCTTGCCTGGAGAACTTCAGGTTGTCATTTCCTGACTTTGGATTATTTTGCTTTCACATATGCATAGGATTGACGTGAGTGTGGAAGGTTAGAGTTAGTACTATCTCCATGCCTGTTCTGCCTAATGAAATAAATAAAAAACAATACAATGCAATTATGTCTTTCCCCTATATGCCGGGCTTTTGAGAGCCCTGTCAGGCAGCGTGTGATAGAACGTATCCACGGAAAGCCTCAGCTCTCCGGGATCTCGCCTTAACTGGTCAGCAGGGACACTGAGGAAGGGTAAACAAAGATCTTCCACTCCCTGCTTTATAACGTAAAAATACCTAAGCTTACAGGCACTCGTGTGTTCAAAACATGTTGTAAGGAAGTTTTTCTAGGTAATGGAAATGTCTTGCCCTCTATTTACCACTGGGAAAATTATGATAAAGACAAGGTGACGGGCTCAGGTAACTGGCTAAGCCAGTAGTACAAGCAGAAATGGAAACCAAACCCTAGTATAGTCCTGCATTCTCAAAGCTATATTTGTTTATCTAAATATTTGTATATACATTTAAATAACCAAGATATCTTTTCTTTTCCTTCTGGTGTGAATTGTGGGTTTTTTCTGTAACTTTGTTTAAATAAAATGACAGAGTCCTTTGTACCCTAAGAAATATCTAAAATAACAGGCTGGGGGCAGTTCGATATTCAAATATATCTAATATTCTGCTGATCTGTCTTTGCATCTCTATGTATATGAGTATTCATCATGCCAAAAATCTTGTTTTGCCTTTTCATATTAGAAACTTTTTGAAAGTGTTTGTTCTTTATGCTATCTATAATACGTCACAGTAATGTAGTTTAACATTAACAAAGATAAGGACTTTATATATATATATATATATATGTAACAACACATATTTTACCATTACCATTAAAAGCCTTGGACCTCGATGCAATTGTTCCTTTCCTCATTACTGCCCCCCCTTCAAAAAAGATACCCTTAAAAGCATCTTTGAACAAGATGGAACAAGGAACTTGTAAAATGAACGAAGACAAAAGGTATCCAGAGCAAAGCTCTATTATATGCAGATGGTGTACTGCTGTTCATAAAAGGCCTTGAAGAATCTATGTCTTTACCAAAGGTGGTGAAAGAATTCTGTTATATTTTATGATAATACATTAACCAACCATAATCAAAAGTGTTTCCTTCTTAATTTTCTTTTTGTTAGCTGTCTTAGCTGAGAAATGGGAATGTCAGTTAAAAAATACATGCAGTCATGAAAATAAAATTAAAGTTAACTTGATCATTTAAAATTAATGTGGTACCATGATAAAAATACAGAAACACCTGAAGGAATATTTTGAACTTCTATGAAAGAGTAAACTGTGTCTGACAAATCAACTGAGTTGAGGTTTTTTGTCCAGGATTATATTAATTCACTGCAATGTGTGAATTAAAATTAAACAACAACTGTTAAAAGAAACCAAAACCTCAGTGGCCAACACTGAGTTTATTTAAGCATTAGTACAGTACGTATTGTCCACATGAGCAAGAACCATGGCTCAACAGGAGGAGAATTTTAGAGCTAATTCAAGTACAAAAAGATTACAGACTATTCACAACAATGAAATGAAGAACGACATACTAAGAAAAGAGGTGAAAATATCTTTCTGTGTTGCAAACACCAGTTTTGTGCTGAGATCAGTTAGGCTGAGTTTGCAGTTCTATTGTATTTTCTAATCTATTATTTATTTGGGATTCATTTTGCAGTGTTCAGTTCTTCTACCCCTTGGGCTTCCCCCATCTAAATTAGATCTGTGTGACACGTCATCGGTTTAAAGCCTCCACTGCAACATGGAAATAACTCTTTTTTTTCCCAGGACAGAAATTAAAATAATTCCCATTTAAGGAAAGTGAAATTAATGTCCCTTCCAGGCCTCTTCATAACGATATAAGAAAATGGACCTTTTCAAATCTTGAAGCTGAATTTATATTTCAGAGCCGTACAAGATTTGGACTTGAATTCACTATTCAGAGTCCCCTAACCCTGACTAGTTCAGATATGACTCTTTCTCACAGCTTTGTTAAATTTAAGGCTGGGAGACAGCTGAAATAACTTCTTAGTCCAACTTCCTGACTGGCACAGTAACTGGAATGTCTCCCAAAAATTTCATCTCTGAGTAAGGTTTTGTAGAGCATAAACGTAAGATGAGGATCAATCTCGTTTGCTCTGAGGCACGTACACCCTTTGAGAGATCCAAAGTGTGCACTTGTTACATTTTTACTTAAGGCTTAAAGAAATTTAACGAATGTTTGCATAGATCCCATCTTGGTATTTTGCATAGTATGAGGAAAGGCACACCCAAGATCGTCCTATGGGAAACACTAAAGAAAAACAGACCGGAAAAAAAAGAAGTAAATTCCTAATATCACTACAGGAAGTTATTCTTTCTTACAGATTACAGTCCTGGTAGGGGTGATGTTCCTTCTTAACAAGGTCACCACCGTGATTTGAATATTTCCAGTGGCTCTTTTGGTAATACAGAAAGTGGGAAACAGCTGTAGCTATTGAGGGCAAGCTAATGAGAATACTAATGAGCATATTACTGAATTTTCAGATGTGCCCAGGACTTCATTTCACGAGGCCAGGACAGTTATGAAAGAGGACCCATGTTGACATTTGTAAGCAATCTCTTTTGTCTGAGTGAGTTGAATGCTTGACACAGGTACTGACCTTTTAGGAAGACCAGATTAAAAGTCCCTCAAGGCCAAGCACTTAGAGCTCCCCATGCATGCTCTTTCTCGCTGTCACACTCACATTTGTTCTTTCCCTCTCAGCAGGACAGGGGAAACCATGTAGTTGTTTGAAAATTAGAATTATATCCTCTAGTGGCAGGTGATGCTACTGTAACTGTTAATACCTTACAAAACGCTGTTCGGTTCTCCTTGCCTTTTTGCATTTAGTGTAGTCTGTAGGACTATGTTCTTTTTCAGCGTGTGTCGCTAACAACAGCTGTGCTCCATCTCCACCAAGGTGTGATAGAGTGACCCCAGTGCGGTTGCATGGCTCAGGCTGAGGTCTCTTACCTGGGAGATGCTGCCTGACCCTGCCACCACACCACCGCGGGGCTCTCGGCTCTTTAGATCGTGTACACCAAGCAGCCCTGCCTACAGGGAGGCGAAAGATTTTGTGCAGGCGACTTTTTTTTTTCTTTTTATTTTGCTTATGAATATTTTCACACTTGATAAAATAAGGGCTTGATCCTGAAAGATGCTGAGCAGCCGGGCTGCGTGCCAGTAGAGCTTGTGCCGTGCTTGAAAAGGAGAAGAATCTCCCACCTCTTCCTGCAAAGTGGTTGACCCCAAGGGAAATGTTAGGCAGCACCTAACATGATCAGGCTTGAGATGCTGAAAGGTTGACTGAAAAGTAAAAGAAACAGCGATTTGCCCACAGTGGATGTGCGAGTAGAGTACAGGCAGCTGAAGCTTTAGGTATATTCAGTGTATGTCAGTCACATCTTGCAGCACATACATGTCTCTGTCTTGCAAAAATTAAAACAAGCCACTGCCAACAACAACAGAAAGGAGATAATTTCCCAGAGGAAAACATTCCCTAAGCAGAGATTAAATATTGTTATTTATATAATATGTATGAATAAGAAGTAAAACATACTCCCATGTGATCTTTGTCAGTACTTTGTTAATTATTAACATACATGCACATGTATACATTAGCCCAAGTTGGTGTTCTTTCCTTTCCCTCTAACAATTTTTCACCTTTTTCTATGCCATTTTGTTACTTGCAAACAGGGAATTATTGCCCACAGCATATGCCTGGGGAGATGTTTATGTTTTCCCATTATTCTGGTTATGGGTTGGAGCCAGAAGTATTTGTTGTTTTGAAGAGAAATCCTGTGCATTTGAACAAGATGTGCATTGTTATTGCAGGAAAATTACAATAATGGTAACAGTACCTCCCTCAGCCAGTTTTTCCTGTGCCCTGTGTGCGTGCCATTGACCCCTGCTACTGATCCCCACCGTCCCCTCTGTTTCCCATAGCTGTAACTGTCTCCCAGGGTCTCTCTCACCATGTCTCGGGGCCTGCGAGCAAAGAAACTTCTCAGCTGCCTGTTCCCGGACACGGTTTAACTCCCCCTTCCCACCCATGCAGTGTGAGCTGCTGTGCCCTGCGTGGGGGGCAGCCGTGTCCCCGTCTCACTCCCTCGGCTCTGCCTGAGGGGCTCCCCAGTTACACTGACCTGGGCAGGGTTTGTCCGCTCAGGAGGGATGATGTGAGATGGTCGATGCCGCCTGTCCACTCGGGGCTTTCAAAAGCAGCAATACTTCTGCTCCCTTCCACCTCTGCCCTTCTTCTCCCAGTTTTCTTTCCAGTTCTGCACCAGTCCTGGAGGTTTCCTGATCCTCTGCCCAGATAACGCAGCTCGCTGAACCTGCAAGCAGCTACTTCCATTTTTTTGCAGCTCCAGCTGTCTGGCAGTGCAGTGGTGGGAACCCAGTCCCGGCCGGGTCAGACGGACACCGGTGCTGGGGTACAAAGCAGGGAGAGATCCTGCAGCAGACAGCGGGGGCAGCGGGTGAGCGGAGAAAAAGGCAGCAGCATTGCCCCCGTTCAGCAGCAGTGAGCTGCGGTGTTCGTCACCCTGTCCCATCTGGCCTAGGTATGCATACCACCCACCACCCTGTGGGACCTGCATCTCGTTCTTAAATAAAATCTTCAATTCTTAAATCTTAAGATTCTTAAATAAATCTTTAATAAAAATTCCAAGTGGTGTTGCACTTTGGATTTAAACATAAAGATGGAAGATTGTGTCCCCTTAGTGGCAGTGGCAGGGTCCTCCTTTCTGTTTTATATTGCTTCTCTTATACTAATTGGAGGGAAATCTGGGTGCCTTCCAGAACAGCAATGAGCAACGGAACTAATATTTGTCATGTTCTCATCCTCTCCACAGGGAGAAATCTGTGTGCAAGGGAATGGTCTGTCTGAATTTTTAAAAAGCATATACATAGGGACTCATATCCAAGCACACAAACGTGCATTTATTTTTCTCTTACAGGAGGCAAGGTCAAAAAGAAGCTTGGGATAATTACAATGCAAAGAGATGAAGATGACAATGATCCTGCATGTGCCTCTGAAAGTTTTTTTACTGCTTTGGGATTGTTCTCCTGGAACATCCTTCACTGAAGCTGCGGGGAAGAACATGTGCTGCAGAAAAAACTCATTTGGAAGTCACCAGAAAATCCAGTCTGCATACACTGCATGGCTGCTGTGCCAGCTGCAATTACATCACCTCTTTAAATAGTTCTCTTACTGAGAAGTTGATTTTTACAAGCACAAGCCTTCCATAGTATTATTGGGACTACCAGACATCCCACATAGTAGGGGATTTCCCATATTCCACTTGGAAGACCCACATCCTGTACTGAAATAATCTAGGATATCATTTTAATCATCTTGTTGGCAGATCCAAGCAGTGATACATGGGAGCAATCCAGGTCACAGTGTCGTGGGGCTGACTGTGGGCATGACAGTCTTCTCCAGCAGCAGGACCATGTTATCGGAGAGGAGCAGCATCTTGCTGGTCCACCTCCTTTCTCCCAGCACCACTTCTTTCCAGGCCAGGTTCCCCCAGCCCTGATTCTTTTCCCCTGTGCAAGCTTTCGTTCTCCTCTAGTTTCTCAACCAAGGGCTGTAAGGGTGTCTCAGCAAGTTTCTGACTCCAGGCGGCAGGAAGCAATAAGTGGGGGCAAACAGGAGGATCCTGAAGAAGTCCTGTTATTGCCAGACAAAGCATAGTGACAGTCCCGCAGGTGGGGAGCTGGAACAGTCCTCATTGATCAAAATCTGATTTTATCCCATTCTCCAAATCCCAATTCTTTTCAGGTTGTTTGTTTAATAGAGGTAGCAAACTGTGGAACACGTGCCACTGCTGGTATGAGACTATCTTCAAAGTAATGAATATCTCAGCACACAGCCAGGACCTGTCGCTCCCAACAGAGTTATCTGCTAACAGAGCCATCCTTGGGGCAGTCTGGTACCCAGCAGAGTCTGTGAATCCCTGCTTTGCATTTTTGGACGCACCTGTCCACCCCAGCAGATATCAGATCAGTATTCTGTAGCTGCAGGCGTTGCATGGCGTTGCAGTGAGAGACACTGCTGGAAACTTTTGTAGTCTCGGCCGTTAAGGTCTATTGATGGTGAGAGCTCATGAAAACCTTGTCTCAACTTTTTGATAAGGTTGCAATGCATCCATACCTGAAAAATAGCTAAGGGCCATTTTTATTTTTACATTACAGCAACAAATGGCTAAAAAATTGTATCTTTTTTTAAAAACAGAAAGCCACCTTTGGTCAAAGACCAAACATGGGAAATTTTGTGCCAAAGGGCAAATGATCAGGAGATTTATTATACAGCACGGCCAGCTCTTGTGGTTCTTTAATGCAGATTGTCCAATACTAATGTTTTTCTTTTAAATTCTTAGATCGATAAGTGAAAAATTCTGCTCTCATTTTTAAAAGAAGTTTGTATTCCTTGGATAAACAGAAAACATCAACAGAGTAGATAAACCCCAAATGTTATTACTACTTTAGTAACTCATACATCGTCAGTTTCATTTTGACCCATTGCTTTGGGCTGGCATTAAAATATTTTTTGCTGGAATAGAATGAGAAAATAAGGACTGTAAACTGAAGTCTCAAAAGTCAGAGAAATGCAAGTTACTTCTCATTCCTTTCTTCTAGACTTGCTTTATTTCCAAAGTCAAAACATGAGGACAATGCAACTGCTGTTTCTGTACCCTAACTGTAGCGCTCAAAAGCTACAGAGGAGACAAAACAAGTCTTTTTCTTTTTATAACCCAGTCCAGCTAAGCCATAACAGGAAAAAAAAAAATAACACCTTACCTGCTGGATGCCTTACATCTTGCTACTGGGGCTATTAGAAAATAAGGTCTGTCTGGAAACCACTCCACTCTACATTGGTATGTTAATGCTTTGGGGATAAATATTCTTAATCATGAAAAATAGTGCACTTCAAATGAAATTGTTTTCAGGTCATTATTTCTTGCTCCTTATTCACACAAATATTTAACTTTTGAAGTCAGACGGGATGTAAAAACCTTTTCTCCCACAAATGTAATTGAAGCATACCAATAAACACCTTGGGTTTGGCCTTTTTTGTAGAGCTACTGAGTGTTCAATAAACTGCACAAGTGCTATTAGTATTAAGTGGCTAATAAAGTCTGATTTATGTACTCATGTTAATAATAATCTGTTTGTGGAGTATGCATACTTCCCTATTAGCAGCTTACTTAGAACATGGTTTCCAAGAATATTGCATTGCTTCAAAGAAATAATAGCCTGACTGTGGTCTAGGCTTTACTGGTAAGTGGAGAGAGTGATCAGTGGCTTAATTAGCATGAACATCATCTATTTCACTGCTTAAAAGCTGCAGAGGAAGAGGAAGCTCCAGAGATTTTTCCACTGTGAAGTAAATCAAAACCAAACATGAAGGGATTTTTACACATATGCTTTATGTGTTTTTCCTTTTCTTTAAAGAAGAGTTCAGCAAGGGGATCCTATATAAATTATTCTGAAACTGCTTTGAGAAATAGACTCATAAGTTGAAAGTCACTATAAACATACTTGAATATGCTGTCAAAATGGATAAATTAACCCTTAAACCCCCTACGTATGGACAAGGCAGTCCACCACAGTCCATCAAAAAGGACTGTGGTGGGTTGACCCTGGTTGGATGCCAGGTGCCCACCAAAGCTGCTCTATCACTCCCCCTCCTCAGCTGAAGGGGGGGAGAGAAAATATAACAAAAGGCTCGTGGGTCAAGATAAGGACAGTCTAATAGAGTGATAGCAAAGGTTGCGTGTGAAAGCAAGGAAAAAAACCCAAATGATGTTATTCTCTACTTCCCATCAGCAGGCGATGTCTAGCCGCTTCTCGGGAAGCAGGGCTTCAGTACGCGTAGTGGTTGCTCCGGAAGGCAAAATGCCCCCCTTCCGTCTCCCTTCACTTAGCTTTTATATCTGAGCTGACGTCATATGGTATGGAATATCTGTTTGGTCAGTCTGGGTCAGCTGTCCTGGTTATGTCCCCTGCCAAGATCTTGCCCTGCCCCAGCCTGCCATTGAGGGGAGGGCAAAAATGTTGGAGAGCCAGCCTTGATGCTGTGCCAGCACTGCTCAGCAGCAGCCAAAACACTGGTGTGCTATCAACACCTTTTCTAGCTACTGATGCAGAGCACAGCGCTATGAGGGCTGCTATGGGGAGTATTAACTCCATCTCAGCCAGACCCAATACAATCTCCACCCCTTTTTCCATACCATTTACGTCCTGCTCAGGTCCCACATAATTTAATACAGATACCTTCTAACCATACTATTGTATTTAATTCTCATTACTGAAATCCTTTCTTACCAACACTTACAACTGAAACTACATACTTAAACCACTTTTATACCCAATGTACAGATTTATACATTCTTATTAATTACTATCCCCTGTCCTTTAAGAGATAGATATTCCATGGGCTTCTTCCACTCCTCCAGACGTTCACACAGAGGTTATGACTTGGGCCCCATCCATCAAGATGAATGGTCAGGACAGGAGAAGCAGTATGTTTGATCGTTGGGCACCAACACCGGCTTGGCTTGGGTCACCGATGCACTTGTCTGGTTCCTTGCAAAGTTCACTCCTCTGCAGTTCAGGTCATTCCTGCTACATTACTTCCTGCGACATACAACTCACATCACAGATTATTTTTCCCCCAAGGTTAAATGTCCTTGAGGCACACGCTGGGTCTCCCCATCCTTCCGCATTACCCACCAAGTACACCCAGGTCCCTGAGCAAAGACAATCCCACGAATGGGTTTGCCTTTTCCCATGGGAGGTGCAATCCACACTGCCTTCCCCAGCCACTTCCCCATGTGCACCACGGGGACCTTATCTCCTCCCACAGTATGTAGGGGTTTTGTCTGGGCAGGACCAGGACGGTTAGCAGATCCTCTAGTGTTAACTAGCCAACTGGCTTCTGCTAAATTTGTATCCCAATGCTTCCATGTCCCATTGCCTAGTGCTCTCAACAGAGTCTTCAACAGTCCATTATATCTCTCAATTTTTCCAGATGCTTGTGGGTGATAGGGTATGTGGTACACCCACTCAATGCCATGTTTCTTTGCCCAGGAGCTTATGAGGTTATTTTGGAAATGAGTCCCATTGTCTGATTCAATTCTTTCTGGGGTACCGTGTCACCATAAAATTTGCCTTTCGAGGCCTAAGATGGTGTTTTGGGCAGTGGCATGGTTTACAGGATATGTTTCTAGCCAACCAGTGGTTGCTTCCACCATGGTGATTCTTAGGTTACACTGCTCACGGGAAACTTTACGAGAATCCCATCATAATACCCTACTGCAAGCCCAGTGAAAGTACATTGCCATTTTAAGAAGGAAACAAGCAGATTTTTGTCAGAACAATGAATGGCTTTTGCAGCAAGTGGTGAAAATTGTGCGGTTCCACAGTCTGCAAACATCCCTGCTCGCTCCCGCTCTGCAGGATGCAACTCGGCTGCTCTCGTGGGCAAGCGGAGGGCAAACGGTATTTTAAAGTGAGCACACGCCAGAGATGAGGCTTCACTAGCAAGGACTGGTGCAACTTTTCTCAGTACAGTGTAAACTTCCGTCATGTGACATAACCTCAGTCAGGTAGTTGTTTTGGCCTTTGACTGGTATTATTATTTGTAGTTGTCTATTGTGTAGGCAATGTCATATTCTATTTACTCATGTCCATCTTTTGTCTTTTTCTTCACAGTTAGACTTGCCTATGCTTGTAAATCAGCCTGGAAGAAGGTGTGCTAGTTTAGACAAGACTTTATTCAGTTAGACACCCTTAAGTGTATAATACTCTGCCAAGTTCCTGTGTGTACATGTTGTGAAAGTATGACTTAGTTACATTCAACTTTAACAATAGTTTGGACTCTCTTTCACACTCTTACTGTAACAAAACAATTTTTAGTCCATCAGTATTGTAGTGAATACAACCTGGATTCCTAGGCTTCCTAAATACAAGTATTACCATGGTTTTCTCTCTCGTTATTGATCAAAAAACTCTGGTTGAAATTTTTTTCCCAGGTAGAAGCAAATTTCTCTTTTGCCTGAGCACTGTTCTAACAGAATAAGAGTTCATGTTCTAGCATTTCCCTCCAACATAAAACTCAGTAATGAAGTCTCATTCCTCTTCGTTATCATATGCTGCTATATTACTTGAAATTGGCCACCGTATTAAGAAATTGAGGACAATAAAAAGACAGAGAGGCAGCACACTCTTAACCTGTTTTCCTTAAGAACTCAAGAAATAAATATAGGATTTCTATCTTGTAAGAAATTCTAATATTTTGATACACCTTCAAATGAAAAAATTGAAGTCCCAAACTTCACAGCAAAATGAAAACTTTACAATCTTTTGATTAAAAAGGGTTTTTTTTCCCGTTTCTAGTCAAGATTAGCTTTAAAACTGACAGAAATCCAATTGTGATACCCTGAAATGACCAGACATTTGAGGTAGATTAAGTTCGTTTAATGGACACCCCCCCATGTCCCCCCCAAAAGCAAACAAACCCCCAACAAATTTATATTGCATTAGAATATAATTGAAAATACCAGTTCTTCAGAGAAAGCTCAAAGTCGTTTACATCAGGAAGAAGGACTTTAGTTTTAAATCTCCCTTGCACTCTGCATCTTCGCTTGCAGTTGGGGTTTCAGCTGACATGTGGGCTGAGTCGCAGCTAAGCCTAAGCAGTCCCCTCTCAGCAGGGCTCCTTCCATCGCTTCTGGGGTTTGTTGCTCTCTCCTTCCTCATCGCAGAAGTCCCTTGATCTCTGCTGTCCTGGGTTGCAGTTCTGGCTGTGACTCTTTCCCTTCTCTGCAGCACCCTTGAGTTTGGCTGGTTTTCTCCCTTGCTTATCCTCAGGTGGTCCCCAGGGACAGCCCAAATCAGAGTTCTCACCCGACCCTGGCATTCTTGTCTAAAAGAAACGTAATGTGTAAAAAAGGTACAAACATATTGAAGAGATTATTTCCTTCACAGGGCCAAAGCAGTTTGCAGTGCTGGGATTCATGCAGCATCATTTTGTGGTTTGGGTCCTGACTTGGTCTGCAGTCTCCTAAACTGGAAGCAATACAGCAGCTCCGTCTCCGAAAACTCCTACAGTGCACGGGAAAACTTGAGGAAGGCACCAGTGCAGACAGGAGGCACCAGTTTCCTTGCTAAGAAGCGACTATGGTATTGGATATAGAGGTAACAGTAGCCCTACAAAACATGCTTGGTTTGCAGTTTCTATATCTTACTGAAATGCCATGCTTGAGTAAGTCCCAACCAAAACATTTTCAAATGACAAAGTCTTTGCAAACCGCTTGCACTACAAGTTCTTTCTATTTTAACAAAACTGCCTTCTGACAGGAAAGTGTTTCATATGCAATTTTTTAAGTTACCCTAGTAAACACATTATATGCTTACATACTGTATTTACTCTAACTGATAGATATTTTATACACCCCGGGACGTGTCTCTATAATTTTATCTTCTTATGCTTTAAAAACAGTTTCTTGTTTTCTATTTCTATTTAAATGAAGGTAAATTTAAATCCTTCTGAAGCAAACCTCTTGACCTTAATATTGATTCAGTAGTCAAAATAGGAAAAATGAAACTAATCATTCATGCTGATATTAATCTAACCAGATGTCTTCTCCATGAACTAGCTTTGATTAACAATTATTTGAAAAATTTCTGTTCACTTCTATATTGCCTCAATTCCCAGGTTCTTGGGAAATGTGCAGTTTTATTGGCTTGTACATTTTATGGTATATAAGAGAATTATCTTTCCTTTTTCACAGTTTCCAGTTTTATTACTGCAAAGTCGGTTTATTACCTGTTAGCATGTTCCTAAAAGGAAAAAGAAAAAAAAAAAAAGTATATCTGCAGAGGTTATTAAAGCTCTCTTTTACAGAAGCCTATGCTGCAGTTTCTCTTTATGTCCAGCTCCCATTCAACAATGTACAGAGGAAAACACCTCAGACTGTTTGGCAAAAGCATCTCAAAATTGACCAAAGGTGTTATATCATTTGAGAACCAGTTATGAAAATAATTTTTCATTAAAGCCTTCAAATAAAAGAATTGCCTATTCTTAAATCAGAGATAATCTGAATTTAAGAAATTTGTTTGAAAACAAAAAATTCCTCAAGAGAAAGATGCTGTTGACTTGTGACATTTACCTGTGACAAAATATTTGGGGTTGAATTTCAGTTTAACACATGGATCAGAGGAATGCCTAATAACATCTGAAAGATTCCCTTGGTTTTGGTCATGCACAGTTCTTACGCTGGATTTCAAAGCAGGACTGAATTTTATCTCCCCTCCCGCCCTCCATCCCTTTTTTAAAAAATTCATAATCACACAGTATACAGCTCTTTTTAGAAAGCTCTTAATGATTTGAGCATCTCTTTGTCAGGAAGTCATGTTCTAAATGGGCGGGGGAGGGTTGTTACACAGTACAGGCTATTAAAATAAACATGAACATAAATTTCCAAGAGAAAACTGGTAGGATGGGACCAGGTATTCAACTGAATTCTGCTGAATTAGGGAGAGTTAAGCCAGTTTCCACCAGCTGAGGATCTGACCTGCTGGCATTTTGTTTGGGATTACACACATTTGTCTGACAGGCAGACACATAGCTTGATTTAACAGCTTCTCATGCTTCTTCTCTCCTTTCTATATTTGTACTAAACATCAGTTGGGTTCTTTGAATATTCATATTGAGTTTACATGTCCTTACTTTTCACATTCAGCTTTTGAATAATTATGTTCTAAGAACTTCAACAAAGGCAGCAAAATAATTTGCAAATCTGAGGAGCCTTGTGTACTCTCTGTTACCTTGAGGCCCTAGCCCTTCAGTTCATCATTTCTGAAGCTTTTCCGCTGGCAGAAGGTAAGAGTTTCAAGAGCTTTATGTTGTGACTTGTTTTCTTCTTGTGGAGCTTAATCAAGCTTCCTGTAACTCATATGATACCTAAGTTTGTTTGGTTTTTTTTGTTGGTTTTTGTTTTGTTTTGTTTTTGGGTTTTTTGTTGTTGTTTGTGTTTGGTTTTGGGTTTTTTTTGTTAAACACATATTCTGAGTAATGTTCACCATTGTACTCAAAAAAAGGTCCTGGGCCTGCCATGATAGATTTCAGGTAACCAATTAATATAGGATTGAATGCCTGTTCTTGCAAATGACTGAGGTGTTGTCACAGTATGGGTTGCCATGCCTAAAATTTAGGCACTGTGCTCTGGGAATGAAATGTTGAGCTTGTAGTTCCCCGGAGGAAGTTTAGGTTTTGAATTTGTGCCAGTCTAGATGTATTTGGGAGTTTCCGTGGGAAGTCTCCCAAACATTTGGGATTTTAAGTGTTCCTTTGGATATGGACCACTTAATCATATCTAGCCCAACCAAAGGAGTTGCCTGAGGAAAGAGCTTCTGTGCTCTAGACCCTCTGGACTGTCTAGGCCATAGGTTTGTGAGTCTCAGATGGACCCCAAGACGTTCAGCTCAGCTAAAATGTTGTAGATTTGGGGCAGAATGATAATACAGGGAACAGCTAAAGAAGACCTGAAAGAAGCCAAATATGCCCCAACACAATCAGGCGTTGTCCAGACAGAGGGGCTGCAGATCTATACACAGGTGAAGATTACCGGGTCTTGAAAGGGAGGACTGGAGTTATGGAAATACCTTGGGAGTGAAGGAGACCTCAGCACAAGAGAATAGTTGCTTCAGGATGTGCGCAGGAGGACTGATGGAAAGAAGGTTATGAGCAGCTGGATGAGATCTCCTGAAAGACCTCCTAGAGTTGGATTAGATGATCTCCAAGTGTGCAATGATTTTATGAGGAGGCTGTTATCCCTGGCCACTTATTCTTGACCCCACCAAGTGCGCTAACACCATTGCGGGGCTGACATGAAAAACAACTGACTGAGTCTGAGTTAAAACCCCTTCCTAGGTAGAGTCGATAATATGAAGCTAAGGGAAAAATGGCAACTTTCTAAAGCCTACTTTATTTCTGAAAGCAACATCTTGTTCAGCTACATTTTACTCCTACCGAAAGAGAAATTTAAGTCCCAGGGCCCAGCTTAGCAAAGAGAAATAAATTCATAAGCTTTATTCTGACTGCCTGAAAAAAAAGAATGAATTTCCTGCCTTCCAAAAAGCATTAAAACAGCATTACACTGAAGAGTTTCCTGAGGCTTGCTCATTGAAAAGATGTTGTGCAGTCTTGTTCCAAATTCTGACTCTAAATTTTCACACTCCTCTCTGCCATCAGCCCCATAGTATTTTAAGTAGGCCCAGTCTACTAGTCAGACACTGGAAGAAACCTGAAAGTCAAACATTTCAGTTTGTCTCTGTGATTGACATTCTGCCAACTGTAAATGATGAAGTCTTGGAAAAACTGTCAGCTAATTGAGGGACCGAAAACAAATTGTGTGTTACCCTAAGAAACTGTGGTTCTGGTATCAGCTCATACATGAACTCTCTGCTCCTCCTCTGTCAGGAGTGCTTCTGGCTTTTTAGCAGAACTTTTCCCACCAGGAACGCAGCATGGTTTAGATGCCTAGGTGGTAATTCAGCATAACTGCTTTCCTTTGCAACAGCTTTGCTGTTACACACCAGATTTATGGTCCGACCCTGGACCTTCAAGAACTGGTGGTCTAAGTAATCCTTGGAAAAGTTTATTTTTTTGTGCCAGTTGTGCAGTGTGTTGAACATGAAACTGAAGAGTGGAAGGAGTAATCGTAGTGAATTCCAAACCTCCAAGAGTAGGAGCAGTGCTAGGAGTGAAGACAGGCTGTACAGAGCAAAAATATTATTTCGTATGCCAGTCACAGATTAATTGAGATGGAGAAGAATTACTTGCAAGCAGATAAGGCACTTGCTGTAGTCAGTGAATGCAGCAGTCACTTTTATGTTTACATCTATGAAGCTCATATCCATGTAGTTATAGATCACAAAGCTTTGATTTTGCTTTTTGGAAACCCAAAGATAAAATACCAAAGATGGAGAGATAGGGCTGGAGTTGTGAGCCTTCCAAAGACAGTATCATTGTATGTAATATGTCTAGATGACTGCTGCACAATGCAGCAAGTAAAACCTTTCATAGCAGAAAAATATGCAAGTCGTTTTGTCTTAGGAACTAAACCAGAACCTGATTTAGAGTCTGCTCCAAAGCCTGTGAAATCAGTGCAAGTTTTCCCATTGATTCCAATGGGATCAAACTTTAAAGATGATCTATCTTACAATGAGGACAGTGAAATCCGCAGTGGTGGTGTGATCAATGAGTCCCAAATATGCACAGAAGAAGTCCATGTGGTAATTACTGTAAGACAAAAGACAGTGTAAATGGATATTTTAGTGGATATTGACCAGAAATTAATCTGATTTCAGGAGGATGCCAGACTCTTGAGACAAGTGAAAGAGAAATGGGCACACACCAGGTTAAAGGCAGGAAGTTTGCTCAGCATCTCTTAAAGCGATCATCCAAATGGCTCAGAGGCACAGACTATCAAAGAGACAACCACAGAAGACAGAAAAAAAATATGAGAGTCTGGAAAAAAGGCGCATTTTAAAAAATGTACTCATTTGGTTCTGTCTGTGCATGACTCAGTTATACTGCTGAATCCTGACTGACTTCATGCCTATGTATAAACCAAAATGAACGAGTGCAACATGGCTGCTTGGACCTCTTTGCAATGATTTGGAAAGAACATTGTAGTAGGGCTGTATTCAACTTCCTTCCCAATCTGTCCTGCTGATCCCAGAGTACTGGCGATTATAACAGTGCTAGCTTGCACTTCTTACATTAAGGACTTTTTCTTACAATGTAAACTCTTTTGGCAAGGACTATTTGGTCAGTATTTGTGCAGTCCCAAAATGCTTTGAGAGTACAAATAAAAAATACCAACTATTTGCCTCCTTTCTCATTGGCACACCCATGTGTGAACAGCTCCTCTTTGTCCTTTAATATCATTTACTGAATCATGATGAGTAACTGTGATATTATTTGATGTGCTTGCTAACATTGCAGGACCAGAGAGATGACTTTGTACGGAATAATATACTGGAAAAGGTGCTTGAAGAGCAGGTTATTATGGATCCTCTGTTTAAGTCGTCCCTTTACGTAAGAAAGGTAATGACACAGGGTTTTTTAAGGCAGGAATCTAATACAATATAATATCTTCATATAAATATCTTAAGGAATTAGTAATCTGAGTGAAAAGAAAATGTAACTTCCAGCTGAAAAAGGATCTTCCATCACTGAATTAGCAGCTGGAAACAACCTACTCTTTCAGCAAATCCTAAATAACATTTCTTTGTTTCATAACGTACAAATGGTGTGAGCCTTGGCTGCACTCCATGATGTGCTGAAGTACAGCTCTGCAGCCTGTTTCACAGAAATGCTTTGGGATCAATTGCTGTGTCACTAGCCGTATATGAAGTATCATACCTTGGTGCGGTGGCCTGAGACACACACTGAGCCTGGCAGCCTGGCCATGGGGTCCGTCCCAGCAGCAGGGCTGGGGAGCCCTCCTCCCCACCGCAAGCTGGGAACAGCTCCAGGAACATTTTGGTGTCACCCATTCTCAAAGCTTGTCAGTGAAGGAGGTTCCCTAGCATCCCCAGCTAATTATTCCTGACGATATGTATATGAGAGTCAGTGTGTCTAATGCAGCTGGGACACGCCAGGCTCACTGTGATGGGTTAACCCTGGCTGAACACCAGGTGCCCACCAAAGCCATTCTATCTATTACCATCACGGGCAAAACAGACTCAATTTGCAAAAATTAACTCAATTTATTACAAATCAACCACAGCAAGGTAATGAGAAGTAAAATGAAATCTCAGAACACCTTCCCACCACCCCTCCCTTCTTCCCGGGCACAACTACCCTCCCGGATTTCACCACCAAGCCCCCCCAGCGGCACCGGGGGACAGGGATGGGGTTTATGGTCATCACACGTTATTTTCTGCCGCTTCACCTCCTCAGGACGAGGGCTGATCACACTCTTCCCCTGCTCCAGCGTGGGGTCACACCCACGGGAGACAGTCCTCCACGAACTCCTCCAACGTGGGCCATTCCCATGGGCTGCAGTTCTTCACGAACTGCTCCAGCATGGGTCCATTCCACGGTGTGCAGTCCTTCAGGAGCACACTGCTCCAGCGCGGGTCCCCCACGGGGTCACAAGTCCTGCCAGAAAACCTGCTCCGTGGGCTCCTCTCTCCACAGATCCGCAGGTCCTGCCAGGAGCCTGCTCCAGCGCGGGGTTCCCACGGGGTCACAGCCTCCTTCGGGAACCCACCTGCTCCGGCGTGGGGTCCTCCACGGGCTACAGGTGGAGATCTGCTCCCCCGTGGACCTCCCTGGGCTGCAGGGGGACAGCCTGCCTCACCAGGGTCTTCCCCACGGGCTGCAGGGGAATCTCTGCTCCGGCGCCTGGAGCATCTCCTCCCCCTCCTTCTTCACTGACCTTGGTGTCCGCAGGCTTGTTTCTCTTACATGTTCTCACTCCTCACTCCGGCGGCAGTTTCTCCCTGTCCCAACTTTTTTTCCTTCTTAAAAATGTTATCACAGAGGCGTTACCACTATCACTGATTGGCTCGGCCTTGGCCGGCGGCGGGTCCGTCTCAGAGCCGGCTAATATGGGCTCGCTCTCTCTCGAACACAGGGGAAGCTTCCAGCAGTTTCTTACAGAAGCCACCCCTGTAACCCCCCCCCCCCCCGCTACCAAAACCTTGCCAAACAAAACCAATACACTCACTGAGCATGAATTTCGTAGATGATATATACACAAGCAGTAACTCAGCTGCACTGAACGCAACTGTGTCCTACCTGCATTCAGACTCCTCCAGAAAGTGCACGCCAAGATGTTGAGTGTGTCCAATGTGCATATCTACAGCTGTCCCACAGTCTATTGGTCAGCAGACTTTTCATTTTTCCTCAATGACTTTTCAGAGAGAGAGAGAGAGAGAAAGAGTCCAGGGAAAGCAGCAAAAAACCCAATGTGCATGGTATTGCATTTGTGCTTTGTGGAATAAGGAGGGCACCAGAGGCTCTGAAGATCTCCCAGGCTAGTCACATATTTTAAAGAATATTATAATGTAACTTTGGAAACTAAACAGGGTTGGTATCTGACTGCACCAAGTTTATGGCAACAGATATTGTTTGAAAGGTCCAGGTAGACTAAAGATTTATATTTAGTAAACTGCAAGGGCGGGGGGAGGAGGAAGTGTATTACACAATATAGCTATAATCATAAAGCACAAGATGTACTGAGTTACTTTACGACCTTTTTCTTCTCTAGTGAAGAAAGCCCTAATAAGTCACTTCTCGCTGTGCCAGTCATGAATTATCGCTGTCTGCACAAAGGAAGATAAATACCGTAACACATCATAGAACATCTCTCCCTTTAAATACTGTAAATGGATAAAGATATAAAATCCAGGGAGATACAAGAGGAACCTGGAGTCATAAGTGAAAAACTAAGCCAAAGGATAAGAACTGAATTAATCCAGAGTGTATTGCTGTGAAAGCAAACCTTTGATATGAAATTTCTCCTATCCTAATGATGGATGGGGAAAAGAGAAGAAGCACATCTATAGTTGCCCATCGCTAATGGTGAGTTCTCCCAGCAAACCTACAAAGATTTTGTGGTACTCTTCAAGGCTTGCAGCTACCAGTCTATTCTCCTAGTCCAAGGTTTTTTTATTGTCTTGGCTGAAGACTTTGCCATTCCCTCTCTGGTTAGCCCCACTCCCTGGCAGAAACTATCTCCAGCAGAACAGGCAGAGGAGCTGCTTGTCTGAGTAATCTCCTAACCTGTTTTACTAGCCCATGTCTTTTGAAATGAACCAGGTTTGTAAAGAGCTATTTAAGCTGTTTAAGCAAATATGGCTTGTGTTTGCTGAAAGGGATTAGGAGGGGCAGCAGGGATGTACAGCAGGTTTGAGGAGTTAATAAATTGTAGTAGGACCAATGACAAGCATCTGAGGGGACAGTCCCCTTCTCAGCCAGAAAAGCTGCAGCTGGGGAGAACATCTGGGCAAATACTTCCTCTCACTTTGCTCAGCAGAAGCAATGTTAATGCTAGTGTATATCATAAAACTGGAACAGAAACAGCAGTGACCCTCAAAAAAAAAAATCTAGAAAGTAGAAATAATGGTTATTTCTGATTTCTGTGAAAACTCCATCTAATTGCTTTCCTGAAACAGTAGTTAGGAAATAATATCTTTCATGGACAGAACCTTGGATGAATGTCTTTATATCAAAAAAACCCTAAAGCATCAGTAATATGAACCTGCTTACAAATTGGCGAGTTTTGATATTGTGTCAGATAGAAGATTGTCAAATACAGAGAGAAGAACTGGTATGATTAAGATATTAAGAATAAAATAAGACTAAAAGATAGTAGGAGTGAGCTTTAAAATGCCACGTTACTGTTTTAGAAATAAACATTATTATTTATTAATGTTATTTAGAATTAAAAGTTATTAATTATCTAATGTTTTCTAAATATGTTCAATTTATACAGTACAACAGTACTATTCAGATGACTCTTTAATAGGAGTCGGGCATCTGATCTGAAAAAAGGTTTGTGTTTAGTTTCATGGGTAGAGGGAAGCTTCAAGGAAGTCTTGTAAAGGTGTATACTCATACATGTTCTTAACTGAACTTTCTGTCTGTTGGTATTACTTATGACAGATTAGTAGTCTTCATTTTAAAGGATGTTTGGAAGGGTTTGAAATTTTAGAGTGATAATAAAACTGATTTCCTGAAATTCAATCTGTAGAGTGAAACTCAAGGTACGTTCTGCTGTTTACTTTGAGCAGGGTGTGGGACCAGGTGACTTCCAGAGATCCTTTCCTGTATTGTTCTGATTTTATAGCATAAAATGTTGACAAACTGCATGAGGTAACCAGTTTTTCAGGTTTTTTCCAAGGATTGTGTGAGGAAAACAGGAAAAGCCTAAAATTACAGTTTTCCAAGTGATTCCATGAAGATGTTGATTTCTCCTTTTCCCTATGGTTCAGCAAAACCTCATTTGTTGTACACTGACAAAGTCTTGTGCTCTGCCCTTTGGGAATGCAAAGTTTCCTGGCCACCTGGCGGGTGGGCGGCCGTGGAGCAAGCATCCTGCCCTGCAAAGCCCTTTCCTCTTTCTATCTGGGAGGAACTGCGAAGAAGTGGAAAGATATTCCCTGAGTAGGCATGCTGGTGGATGTCTATGACACATACCTCAAGGTATGCCGTGGGAAATTTTCAGAGCAGTTGAATTTGTTGGCTAATTTATTCAAAGCATTTATCTCTTGAAAAAGACCATAATGTGTGAGAACTGTCCTTGTTTCATGTTTTCCTTGATAATCATTATGAGAATAACATGTTTTGTTTTGTTTTTTTTTTTCTTTTACCATTAACTGTTTTGATTTTATAAATAGCCATTCCTTTTTGACTTGGTTTGTTCTATGATTAGTAGTAACTATATGTCCAAAATACTTGAATTTTTAAAGTGTTATCTCCATCAAGCTGTTTCATTCATTCCCATGCCAAAACAATCACAGAATCATAGAATGGTTTGCATTGGAAGGGACCTTAAAGATCATCTAGTTCCAGCCCCCCTGCCACGGGCAGGGACACCTTCCACTAGGCCAGGTTGCTCAAAGCCCCATCCAGCCTGGCCTTGAACACTTCCAGGGATGGGGCAGCCACAACCTCGCTGGGCAACCTGTTCCAGGGCCTCACAGGGAAGAACTTCTTCCTCACATCTGATCTAAATCTACCCTCTTTCAGTTTAAAGCCATTTCCCCAGGTCCTATCACTACATGCTCTTGTAAAACGTACCTCTCCAGCTTTCCTGTAGGCCCCCTTTAGGTGCTGGAAGGCTGCTATAAGGTCATCCTGGAGCCTTCTCTTCTCCAGGCTGAATAATTCCAACTGTCTCAGCCTGCCTCCATAGGAGAGGTGCTCCAGCCCTCTGATCATCTTTGCGGCCCTCCTCTGGACTTGCTCCAACAGGTCCATGTCCTTCTTATGTTGGGGGCCCTAGTGCTGAACGCAGTACTGTAGATGGGGTCTCACGAGAGCAGAGTAGAGGGTGCAAATCACACCCCCTGACCTGCTGGTCACGCTTCTTTTGATGCAACCCAGGATAGGGTTGGCAATAGGAAAGCCACTTACTCTATATAACCTAGAGAAAGTGGTAACCTATTATGCTCCCAGCTATTGTTTATCCTGGCCAGCTGCAAACCTGAGCAAATACATGTAGATATGGGATGATCAATTTTCTTGCATATCCATGAATGCTACTACTGCAGGTTGATAATTCATGATTTCTTTGATAAGTCTACAGTAAAAACAAAGACACTGTTGTATCATAATAGCTTTCAAATTTCATGTAGTGTATTTCTGTTTCAGAGTGTATTAAGGAAATTTTGGAGATATCAGTATAAATTTTCTGACCTTTAAACAACAAAATTTTCAGATCTTCAATAATAAAATAAGAGATTTCAAAAAAAATTCTATGTTACACTGAGGCATGTAGTTGGCATAGTGAAAGATACATCAATGTATTTCCATTATGGAAATTCCCAGAGGCTGGTTTCATTCTGTTTTGTCCTGGAATCACCACAGGTATGTTCTTAATTTGAATGGCTGGTTTATTCAGATTATAATGGAAACTGGCACCATGTGGCTAAATCTATTCAAGCAAATGATTTTATCATTATGGTTTAGAAAAAGATCTTCCTGATCTATTAAGAATACTTCACTGTTTGTAAGGACAATTTCAATGACCAACTCAGGAATTATGTCACCTCTTTAGAAAGTGATTAATTATGATAAAAGGAACCTGCTGAGACAGTGGTCTCCCACAATTTATGGATCACTGTCTACATTTCTTTTTAGATATACTGCTTTATGTTAAAGATTAGTTTAGTCAAAGGTAAATTTTAATATTTGTAGCTTCATGAATTTTTAATATCGTATATTGCTATGCTTTTTTTTACTTGATTATTTTTTGCCCTTTTTTAAGTGTACACAGTTGCACTACATTAGCCAATTCCACCTTTGCTCTCTTACATTCCTAGTTAACTTCATGTAAATTTTTTGTGAACCAGGTGGTGAAGTTGTAGACATACCAGGAGTAGTTGGTTGTTTAAAAAGACAAGACAACATTCACCAACTCCTTATGGTCCTTTGCACTACTCCAGTGTGACAATAAAAATGACAAAGTCAGTTTAAATCAATTTTTAAACTGAAAGCACCTCTCTAGTGAATCTGGTCCATAGTATCTACTCAAATTTTGGGACTGCTGTAATCCCACTTAAAATTGTTACTTTTCTGGCACCTAAAACCAGTGGAAATTAGAGACAGTGATTTAGATTGCCTATTTTTCAGGCCTGAAATGCCTAAGCCTGTAGGTCTAATTTCTAATGTTTAATTTCATTAGGTGCCAGAAGAATTCCCTGAATAATTAATTTTATTCAACTATATATACTCTATATTTATCCCTCAACTAAAGCCCTCCTAAGATGAGGATTAAGTTGAGAAACACTTGATTCCTCAAAAATAACTCCAGGAAATGCAAAAAGTTAGATGTCATTACAACTACAGTTAACTCCATTTAATATCATCATAGTAATAATGGTGCTAGTTGCCTTTTGTGTAATAATCCCATGGTCCGAACACTCACCCAGGAATTTATGCATTTTGTTATTCAGCTTTAATGGGATTAACCCCATATTCTTTGGAAAATGTCCTAACCACAAGCCATGATATATCCTGACTAAAACTGCTCTTCGCCTTTATACCTGAAGCTGACCTACTGTGCAAAAAGTGTGCAAGAGTTCTCGCTCCATCAGAAAGAGGGAAAAGGGAAAGATGATTTTCACTTAGGTGCGGGGACACTCGTCTGAAACTATGGTCTTCATTGGAATATTTATGCATTTTACATTATATTGTCTCCGGGAAGAAACAAAAGCAGTCCTAGAGAGAAGGACCACAGCTGTACAAGCCTCTGCAACTGAGAGCTGTAGGCGAGGATCAGGCTTCCGCTTGCCTGTAGTCTTTTTTGGGGCACATTGTTCTTGTACATCTACCAGAAGAGTGGCCCAGCTTTGATCAGGTGGCTAGAGACATCCTCCCTAAGGATACCCCACAGCTCAGTTGTGGGGGCCCTTTTGAAGGTTATGTAGATTTAATTCCCCTCAGTGCCCAGCACCTGTGTCCTCCCAGGTCATGGGTGAGTGTGCAAAACCACTCAGCCATTGTGGAAGAGCAAGTCCCAGAAAGAAAAATGTTAACTGAAATAATTAGCATATCTTATAGTTTCTCTTTAGAGTAGAGAAAGATTGCTACTATTTTGGTCAGTGGTGTGAGGAGGAATTTAAAGCAAGAAAACTAGATTGCCTCCTTCAGATCTTCAGAAACACTTCTGTCTGCCTTGATTTAGGACAGCACGTAGGCTGCTCTGTTATATTGCAACTGCCCTGGGAGTTGGGTATTTTAAAGTTTTGTGGGGCTTTGCCCAAGTCAGGCACCAAACTTTGGTGGACAGCAATCTACCCTTTGCAAAAATGTAGAAGAAATATTTAATTTGGCAACTGTATTGTAGCCTATTCTCACAGGCCTAAACATTGAGTCAAAATCGTATCACCTGGTGATATTTTTAAGCTCCAGCATAGAGCATCTGACACAAAAGGATGATATTTACTTAGTTCGAAGATCTGAATTGTACTGACTATTAAGTGGAATATGACCACAACACTGAAGTAATAATTCAATGACAGTCATTACACAAGTAAAGCGGTATTTTGCACACAAATATGATACTACTGCTTTCAAAAATAACTGATCAAAACAATATGTGGAAAAAGTCCCAACAAGTGTTCAGGATAGTTTTGTTTCTGGCTCTTACTAGAGCTAAGAGTCCATGAATGTGACTAAATATTTTTCGTGCATGTCTGTATGCATGCATATACATATACATACATTTCCTCTTTAGCTCCTGTGGAAAAGCAGGTAGGATGCTCAAATCACTCTATACGTAGTGAGATCAGAGTCCAGCTGTGAACTGCAGCCTGCTGTGGTTTTGATGTGGTTAGTGGGTCCAGAAGATGAAGTCTGTTCATGCATAGCAAGACTTGATGAAAAATAAGGTGTTTACAACAGCAATAGTCCAGTCAACCTAAACAGTGTTATGACTACACAGATGTTGAAAGTTAAAACCATTTCAGTATTGTATTTTGGTAGAAATATGCTGTTGATGCCATGGTTTTTCATAATCTCAGAAGGATTTCTATTAGGTGATCGATTTATTCTTTTCACTTCAAATTGCCACTTGAGGTGACCCAGGGGCTAAAGGAACCAAGATTAACTTGGCAGTTTACTTTCAGACAAGCAAAAATCATGATGCCTGAAAGGTTTGCCAAGGACAGGGTTTAAGTTAAGACAGTGAGCATCAGAAGTCCTAAGTTATTCTTGTAATTTTGTTACATTTTGTAGCTAAAAAAAAAAATCCCAGAAAGAATGGGAAAGGAAGGAAGCTAGGAAGGAAAGAAAAAGAAAATGAAAGACCAAATACTTGAGTTAAAGTCTTGCAATAAGATTTTCTGTTGACTTGAACTTTGTGTTTTATTATTGAACACAGATGGAGAGTAGTCTGTACCTGGACTAGAATCTGAAAGTGTATAATTTAATGAAAAAAAAAAAAAAAAGTTTTTATTCTTATTGATCATTTACACAGTTCTAAAGGGCTTTTCTTACTTTCACATGCAGGTGATGGGATAACTTTCCAGAAATCAATTGTCTGGGGCCAAGTGTATATAGTAGAAGGCCAGAAATGTTGCTTGACATGTGGCTTCTCACAGTTCACAGAACTATCCACTTTGTTTCCAGATCACAGCCAATCCCATTCTGGATTTCCCACAGTTGTTTTCCCCAATGTAATTGGGTATAACTTTCAACAAAATCCTTGTGTGTCCTGCTTATCATCATAATTCTGCCTTGGGGTTTTTTGTGTAAAGCAAATGAAACAACATCCTGTCCATGAAGAGTAAATTCCAAACTAAGTCAAAGCATAAGTTTCATGGATGCATTAAATCCACCAGAAACTTAAAATTTTAGTGAATGACCATGTCCTTGTGTGGTGGAACGAATTGTATAACAGAATCTGGAGCTAAGACAGGCTAGATAAATGGGAAGAAATCACACCATGTAATTTCCTGTTGGCTTATACTGGAGTGTTGAATATACCTGGATTTAGACTGTAGTCTGTTAGCAGATCAAAATATAGGACTGCTCCTGAAAAAAGTGTTCCTTAAAATAGATCCTTAGTTCAGATCTGTGTGATTAGCCATAAGCATATCATGCCTGCTGATTTCAGCAAACCTTTTCCATATTGCCTGGGAATCAGGAGTTAGAATAAGGAAGATAGGGTCACAACAGTGTCTCCTTAGTTTACACAACCTTCTCTCCTGTCATCTCCTCCTTGACTGATGCCCTGAGAGCTCTACCTTTTCCTTCAGTCTTCTTTAACTGTTTGGAGAATGAAATTTGACCTCCTAAAACAGTACACAAAAGAAACATTCCGCTCTACACAGTAAATTGCACACAGATTCCCACATAGTGACTTGAAAACACTAGTAAATTTGACTAAGGAATAAGGAATACCTAAATACCTGGCTGTGAATTTACCCCCTTTTCTTGGAAACAATTTCACATGGACTGTTTAAACTGAGGTAATATTTTGGTAAATCAAAAACTGCATTAAAAAAATCATCAGCTGCCTCTCTGTTTACTAACATTCAGACTAAATATATATATTATTTGTTTGTACTTGTTCCTGGATAAATGTACAGAAATTATTTGTTGTTTCAGATCACTAGCAATAAAATCCTGCAGTTGATCAGCTTTGTCATTACCCTGCAGCTACAGGGAGAGGTTGGCTGCTGGCCATATTTTAATATAGTAATAATAATACTTAGCACTGTTCATCTCAAAAGCAATTTACACACATTAACTAATTAGGCCTCAGAACATTTATATGATAGGTGAATAGCATTCATCCCCCTTTAAGGAGGGGTAAGTGGAGAAACAGAAAATAAGATCACAGTTTCAACAAGAGTCACTAACTCTGAATGTCCAGCTTGTGACACATTCACTTGATTTTCTGAAATGTTAAGCATCTTCAGCTCCAGCTGAAGTCAAAAAAGGCAGCCAGTGGTCTTCATCTCTATATATCAGGATAAAGGTGCATTTCAGCTGCCATTTGCAAATGGAAGCATTCAGTGAGTGCTTTGAAAGGTGTTAATTTTCATGCAGATTCTCTGTGATCTGTCACAATTTTCTGATTACTGATCTCCTAGGTACCCAAAAGATTGCTTCTTTCCATGTATTTTTTCACATCTGCACCCTGGGTCATTTGAGATGTAGGTGCCAGAGCTTAGGACAAAATCTAGTATGAGCCAGCAACAAATAATGGAAGGTATAAGTTGCCAGCTATAAAATTCTTGTTTAGAAAAAAGAGTAAAAAAACATCTAAATGCATAAAGATGACTTTACCTGATTTGTGCATTTAGTTAGTTAGTTAGTTAGTTAGGCAAGAATTTCCCTTACTCCTTGTTTTTTTCTTCAATGGGACCAAGATGGATTCCTGAGGTAAAGCCCGAGGTCTTAGGCTTATGGTAATAAACAATAAATAAAAATGCAACAAAGTCAATATTCCATACCTTGAGAATTTTCAGTCCAGAGGAAAGACAGGAAAGAGAAGGCATTATAGCAAACAGAATGTGAAAAAAGTACCTTTTTTTTTTTTTTTTTTGCATTCCTTCATACAGGTCTTGCACTCCAAAATAACAAAAAACTATACCCAAGCACCAGATGAAGAAGAGAATCACTAATTCCTTGGGGCTGACACAGAGATGTTCATTCTTGTCTGTGGAGTTCAGACACCAAGGAGACTGGTACTTAGGTAGACTCTTAGAAGTTAGCCCTGCTCTGCACTTTGGTCCTCCTGTCACACTTCCCTGCCTGACGTAAATTGATTTTGAAACTATAATAGTTGCTGCTTGCTCTTTTCAGAGTGTTTACATTCTCCTTCTCCGCTCTGCATTCAGCAAAAACATCCTTCTTCCGTCATGGAGTATGCTTCAGTATTTTTGATAGATGGACATTCATGATGCCAGTGTGCTACTTACACACCACAGATAAATCTCCCATAAACAGAGTTCCACATGGAGAACTGCCAGCCTCCACGGGTGATAAATAAAAATGGGGAGATAAGAGCTCACCTGGTGCTGCTCCACCATTGTCAATGTGTTGTGCCAAGAACTGGCTGCCACTGCATCCCACCACATAGGAAGCAGTTTTTATTTTTTGTTTGGTTTTGGTTTTCATTGTGGTGGGGTTTTTTAATGAATCTCGTGGAAGTCTTATCTGTGCTTAATTACATATTCTCTGCCCTTTCATTACCTGACAGATAGATAACACAAATGTTTTGACCCTTCAGCTTTTATCAAGGTAAACACAATAATATTCTGAGGTTCAGGGTGGGAAACTAGGAGGTTGGTGTCAGTCTCCTATTGTAAATAATTAAAAAAAAGAGAAGATTATTTAATTAACCAAGATCTAAGTCTTCTTCATTCACTTTTAAAGGAAGCATTACTCATTGTAATGGGGTGTGCTGGCAGAAATCCTTTGGAGTGCTATAGAGACAACATAAATACACCTTGAGAACACTTGTTCTATTGAAGCTCACTGGCAGTTTGCAGACTTTAAAGAATATCTTTTGAATCCTCAGCAAAAGAAGCCATTTGTTGCAACCCCTGCCTTGGTTTAAAGAACTGCTGACACCTCCTGGAAAACATTAAGAGTCATCTTATTAAAATATCCCAACAAATATCTTTTTTTGTCATGCTGGGCCTGCATCTTGTATCACTCTTCAATTAAATTATTAAAGGCTGACAAAACAGAAACAATTCTAAAGTGCTGAAAATAGCCTGCTGGGGGTTTGTCTGTTTACTTGGATGTTGGTTTTAGGAAAGATTTGTATCCTGTCTCCAGGGTGTATTGTGTGATTTGTACAAAATCCTGGGCTGCAGGTGCCCTCAGGGAATCCATGGGAGGAGATGGTTCTGTCAGAGACTGTTGGTGGGGTGAGCGGGATTTTATTGACTTGCCAAGGCCAAACAAGAAGCTCGTGCCATGACCCCAGAGGTCCTTCTTGGTTTCTGGAATTTGCTGTGCACCTGGAAAGATGTCAAGAAAAACGGGAGGAATCTGTCCTGTGTTTGGCAGGGCTATAAACATCCTTAAAGGTACACACTGCTTATTAAAAAATGTACACTGGTGGGTTTATTTCCAGTCCCTTTAGTTCCTGCCAGTGGTTGTGGTACCCCTTCTGGCAGCCTGGCTGCTTTTCTGATTGCCAGTCATGGAGGAAACAGATTTTTGGACAAAATAAGAACCAGTGGCACGTATTCATGAACAGCATGATAACACTAATACAAAGGAGAATTAAAAGACTAGACTTTATTCACCACCATTATTGTAGAAAGTATTAGATCCTTCCAGTCACAGCTGAAAAAGTATCTAGGTTCCACAGCGTCGTGGTTTAATGCCAGCCAGCAACTAAGCACCACCCAGCCGCTCGCTCACTCCCCCTCAGTGGGATGGGGGAGAGAATTGGAAGAGGAAAAGTGAGAAAACTCATGGGTTGAGGTAAAGACAGTTTAATAGGTAAAGTAAAAGCCGTGCATGCTAGCAAAGCAAAACAAAGGTATTCATTCACCACTTCCCATGGGCAGGCAGGTGTTCAGCCATCTCCAGGACAGCAGGGCTCCATCACGCCTGACGGGGACTTGGGAAGACAAACGCCATCACTCCCAACGTCCCCCCTTCCTTCTTCTCCCCCCAGCTTTACGTGCTGAGCATGACGCCGTATGGTCTGGGGTATCCCTTGGGTCAGTGGGGGTCAGCTGTCCCGGCTGTGTCCCCTCCCAACTCCTTGTGCCCCCCCAGCCTCCTCGCTGGTGGGGTGGGGTGAGAAGCAGAAAAGGCCTTGGCTCTGGGTAAGCACTGCTCGGCAGTAGCAAAAACATGCCTGTATCATCAGCACTGTTTTCAGCACGAATGCAAAATATATCCTCATAGAAGCTATTGTGAAGAAAACTAACAGTATCACAGCCAAAACCAGCACACAGGTGAAAAAAAAATCCAAAATTTTAGCCCTTATTTCTGCTATGCTCTTCCTGCATATGTATACATCTCCTCCTGTGTGTAGCTGTCACCCACACTAGGGTATTAGTTTAACCATGCAGAACATACAGGAGGACTGAAACCTAATGCCGAACACTAAAGGTTGCAAGCCTGCAGTGGTGCAGTGCCAAGTGTCACCTCCCTAAAACAGTGGTTACCAACACGATTTTGGGAGACATTTCTTTCTGATGCCAGGTGAATGAGACACAGCATGCAGACCATCACAAGACTGTTTGAAATTCTTGGGAGTGTCAGCACTGCCCATTCGACACATCGTCTCACCCATCGCTTAGTTCTCCAGGACTCACTGGTGGAAACCCCTGAAGCATGCATTAATGAAACAGATAGTGCAACAAATTCAATCAACAAATGACAACCAAGACTTCTGTCCAGCCACAAAGGGAGCACCGGCAAACTGACTACCCAAAAGCTCTGTCACAGGTTTTAATTTCTGTCTCCCTGCGTTTTAAAACAATCTAGTTCCTTAACCCAACTAGCTTACTCAGAAGCAGAAGACTTCAAACTGTGAGGCTCATATGGACTCCGCAGCCGGGGTACAAAGAGGAGGAGGGAATGGATTTCCACCACATCTGAAGAAAAAGATGTTGTGAGTCGGGGAGAGCAGGAAAAGCAGAGACTGAAGCAGGACAAACAGGGAAACAGTAGGGGGATGCTAGGGTTGTTATCAATGGCAAAGGGCAATGTGATGATAACAAGGTCGTAGAAGTGGGTCACAGAGTACGGACCTACCTCCTAGATACTACTGCTGTACCGCCAGTGCAGGGCATTTCTGCGCAGTTTCACTGGGAGCCCAAAACATCACCCACCCGGCTCCTGTCCTCGCCCCTCTCTGTAAGCCGAGTTTTTGAGCTGTGTGGCTGAGTGCCAGCCAGCACAGGGTCCCACAGTCTGAATTGTGCCGTGAGTTTTGTTGTTGCTGTTTTTTTAAGAAGTGCCTCTGCTATCAGAGCATCATGTACAAGTTTGACCTATATAACAGACCAAGTAGGTCACTGAGTGCACAGTGGACCATGACAAATTGATTTTGAACCATCACTTATCTGGCTCTGTTGCTGTCAAGGAGGATACATCAGTGTGATTAATAAATTATTTACCAAATAGATAAAAGCATGCTTCCCCCACCAGAGATTCTGGAGGTTTTATTGTTTTAAGCTGCTGCGCTAATTGGGCTGTACATTCACTTGCAGTTCCAAGAGGGATGAACATTAGAGGAACAATGCTCTTTACTGCACACGGTGGTGACACAGCAGAGGCATCCCATGAATGCCTACAACAAATGATGCTCAGTTTAGTGTTTTCCTGGCGCGGCTCCCAGCACCCCCTCCTCGCACCGGTCTCCGTCCAGAGCTGCCTTCAGCACAGCAGGGAGAACTGGCCTCGTGGAGGCACTGAAATGTTTCACCTCAAGCTTCACTAAGATGTGAGGGACAGCTTTGTGACTCCGCTCTGTAGCCTCCCTCTCTTTATCTCAGGAATGATCCTAGATTGCTTCCCCTGGGATCTAAACCATCACAGTTGAAAAAATACCCTAACAGGCAGGAGGAAGAAAGGGATGGCAGAGCCTCTTCCCCAACTAAGAAGCCATTGCTCCATCCCCCTCTGAACTCAAAAAAACCCCAAACAGACAAAAAACCCACCACCACCAAAAATTAAATAAAATATATTGTGCAGGCAGTTAGGAGGGAAAAAAAAAACCCAGGAATCCCTTCCACTCTCAAGGTATATAACATCTGGCTGTAGGGTGCCAGTTAGTAATACTGACTCCTGTAGGGTTATTTGTACCCTTGGGTAAAATAACAGATCTCCAAAGAGGCTTAAAGCAAATGACGCTCTTAGCAACTTAATGATTTTTTGAGGAGGAGGAAGGAGGAAAGGCATAAGGGGGGGTGGGGTGGGTGGGGGGGGAATAGAGGAACTACTTTTCTAATTGTAGCTGAGAGGTAGAAGTAGAATGTCTGCCCTTGCCAGAAACTATTTGCAGCATCCAAGCCTTCAGCTTTTTCTTTCTGTAGTGCCTTGAAAACCCCTACAAAGGAATGCTGGCTGTGTCAGATTCTCACAGGAGAAAAAGTCTGCCTGGATTTGGGGTTATTGAAGAAAAGTGCTCGAGAACCACAGTCCTAGATAGAGTTGTATAATGTCCTGGCACTTGAATCTATTTATTAGCCTCTTTCCTGTGGGGTATCCGCTAATCCTGATCACTAGAGAAAAAGACTATATTATAATGATTCTTAATTAGATACAGATGCAACAGATTGATTCATTATTTCCATGTGCTGCTGTCAGTGTTTCGCACAGTGTTTTCAGTTTCATTAAGCTAGTATGCTAAATTCCTGCATGAGCTGTCTCTGTCATCTGTGCCAGCCCCTCCACCCCCAGCAACACTTTCTGCCCAAGCATCCCTACTTCTGATTTCTTTTATAAGCCTTATCTGTGGCATTCCTCTTTGCTGCTATTGTTTTGCACTGGAGGATGATTTTTCACCTTCAGAACCCGAGTTTGTCCTTAGTGAAAGAAACTTTTAAGGAAGGGAAACTGCAGTGTAATCTAAAATGTATTTTAATCACTGCAACTAATTATGAAGAGTGGTAAATCAGTAAGGGTCAGAGCTCTAGCACCTTACTCCAAATGACAAACAGTAGTGCAGCTGATTGTAATGGGATTACTCCTGTGAGTAGCTGCCCATTACTTTTACTGAGAGATTCATAGTCTCTTTGAAAAACTGTCTGAAAGATCATTAATAAAAGAATAATTAACAAGGAAATTGAAGCCATTATTTCAAGAATTTCTGCAAACAAGGGAAAAACTTCATTTGTGGTGGAGACAATGAATCAGGGCAGTGAAAATCTAGGTAGCTCTGTATTACTGATTGATACCAACAGGCATAATCTCATTTGGGGGGCAGGTGGGGTAGGAGGAAAACGATATCTGTTTATGGATATATGAACTAAATTAATTGTTAAATCAGAGCAGAAAACAAATATTAAGACAAGAAATGACCTTTTATAGGTATTAAGTTCTTTGATCCTGAGGAATTTTGAAATGGACCAGATTTTCTCAACCTTCATTGCTTTTGTGAAATAACAATTCAGATTTTTCCATTGAAATAAATGAAATGTTTCTGAGAAGCTTATATTAATTAAACTGCCATTGAACCTAAGGTAGATGACTGTCAAAACGCAACCTGGTTCATCGGTTCATCTGGGAGGCCCCTTGGACCACAGGCGGGTCGCTCCAAGGCAAACTAGTCAAGTGAAGTGCCGTCCTGGGCTGCCCAGACTGCTGGGCTCCGTCCAGCACTACCAGTGTGGAACTGGATGTCTCGTGGCTGTGATTTATCAGCTCCTGGGCAATGCTGTGAGAATGCAATTGCTCCGTGCATGCCTGAAGTCCTTCCACTGGTGGATGGATGGGGCATTTCTGCTGTGCACTTGGGGCTGTCATGTTACCCAGAGCAGAACCAGACCACTGCTGCTCGCATTCACTCATGTGGACCTGCCTGCAATTTCTGTCTTTCAGCCTGTCTGTATTACCTCTTCACAGCACGAATGTACCAAAATCTAAGAAGACAGACGTGAGAAGGTCTACTTTACAAAGGCCAGTTCTTTTAGTCTTCCCTAAGGTTCATAGTTAGAGATGATGTATGGGGCTGGATGGACCAAATCAAATCAAATTAAATCATTAAGACCTCTAAGATCATGAAGTCCAACTATCACTCCGACACCACCATGCCCACTAAACCATGTCCTGAATTGCCACGTCTGTGTGCTTTTTCTGGGGATGGTGACCCCACCACTTCCCTGGGCAGCCTGTTCCAATGCTTGACAACCCTTTCGGTGAAGAAATTTTTCCTAATATCCAGTCTAAACCTCCCCTGCCGCAACTTGAGGCCATTTCCTCTCATCCTATCTCCAGCCACCTGACAGAAGAGACCAGCACCCATCTCACTACAACCTCCCCTTCAGGTAGTGTAGAGAGTGATAAGGTCTCCCCTCAGCCTCCTTTTCTCCAGGCTAAACAGCCCCAGCTCCCTCAGCCGCTTCTCATAAGACTCGTGCTCCAGGCCCCTCACCAACCTGGTTGCCCTTCTCTGGACACGCTCCAGCACCTCCATGTCTTTCCTGTAGTGAGGGGCCCAAAGCTGAACACAGGACTCGAGGTGCGGCCTCACCAGTGCCGAGTACAGGGGGACGATCACCTCCCTGCTCCTGCTGGCCGCACTGTTTCTGATGCATTTTCTTGGCCTTCTTGGCCACCTGGGCATACTGCTGGCTGGGCTATTCCTAGTGTTGGAACACCCTACCTGTTTAAGGAAACAAAAAGCACAGGTTTGATTTGTTCAGCAGGCTCCATGCAAGCTGTCAGGAAGACAAGTTGAGCAAGGTTGTGAGGACGTCTGTTCAAGATGTGCTTAAAATTCACCATCCCTTGCAAAACAAAAATCAGTAGAGGTTGCCTTTGACTCCCTGACTAAACATCCTCAGGGCTCTGCATTTTAGATGGTTATTTTAAAGAGTGAAACAGATCAAAAAATTATGTATGAAGACTCAGTCACTTCTTTGGCTTCTCCCACACTTATATTTCTCAGCAATGTTGCTCTGCCTCCTACATTTTACCAGAACATTTCTTGCTGGAAAAGTGGGAAAGGAAAGTAGTTCTCCGTCAGCAGAGAAAACTCCAAAGTGTGTGATTCTCTCAGCCCTGAGGCTTTGGTACGAACACGTGTGGAGATCTGAAACACGTATTGCTGCCACCAACAACGGCCACTTCGGCGTGGCATGACCCAGACTGGTGCTCACACATTTAAAATAATGAGATTGTATAATGTATGTGATCTTGCAACCTTACTTGTTAACAAAACACCTGAGACACCTGATCTGGAGCCCTGAATCTGTCTGATATGCTGGACTCTATTAGTACCCCTTGCGGCTGCATGAAATGCATTCCATACTCTCCCAAAATCTCTGCACAATGTTATCTTCTGACGTACAGGACAGAAAAAACCCATAAGGCTATGCTAAGGTAAATTCACGTTTTATTCTATAAAAAGCTTCAGTCAATACCTATCGAAAACCTCTGGCCAGGCTTCACAACCAAATCACTCAAGATATTTGTCTGTCTATTAGAACATACTATATGGATACCATGTACAAGTACTGGGCTATGGAAGAAAGGAGAAACTCCTTATTACACTATGAAATTTTGTTACTGATTTCTGTTGCTTATTTTTTAGCATGACAATCCAAGTTAAAAAAAACACAAGACAAATGGCATTTGTAACATTTGCAAAGAAACACCTATTTCTAAAAAAAACCAGGAAAACTGTAATTAGGAAAAAGCATCTTGTAAAAAAAGAAGGTGGCGGCGTACTTGATTTTAAATCATGTCAGTTAAAAATGTCAAGCATATTGGTTGTTGTAGTGAAATGGGCTTTTGTCTCTTAAAGACTTGATCTATAATTAAGAGTTTTGTGGTAGATGATGTTTCTGTGTTCAGCTCCCATGAATCCCAGTGCTGTTTTCCCTAAAGCTACTGCATCAAGACAAAGGCATGGAAAAAATGAGCAGCAAGGGGTAAAAAAAAAAAAAAAAAAAGGTGCCATTAGATCTCTTCTTTTGTTTATTATGTTTGACCAGGGAGTTTACCTTTCTTCTTTTTTTAATCTTGATTTTTTTTTGTCTTTCATTAAAATGCAATGTCCTCTAGTTGATAGTATTTGGGCATCTTTCCCAAGTCTGCCTGACAACATCAATGGTTAGTTGTTGAGCTGCAGTGACCCTGTAAGCAAGCTGTCCTCTGGTATTCTGGCTGCACCTACTATTACTCAAGCAGTGGGAGCCAAACAAATACGACATTTGGATCTTGCCTACTTGTTCTGCAAAGTGCCCCACCAAGCCTGGTGTACCGACATGCTGTATAAGGAATCGACAATTCCCTGCGATTACACAGCGGGACACGAACACTGGCAGCAGAGCTGAGAACTTAACTCTGGGGTATACGGGGCTGACAAATGCAGAGACATATTGATCCTCGGCAGTCTGTCTCATCAGCAAAGTAGTAATGGTCTGCATATTAACACAACAGCCTACGAGGTTACAAAAGACAAGAAAGGACGCTGGAGCTTAGTGCCTAGAGGATGAGCATGCTGTGCTAGCTCCACACGTAATACGGCAGGTTATCCAGCCACCATTACTTGGCTCAGAGGCCAGCCTCACCAGTGTTCATTTAAGCAGAAGGATTAAAAATGACCACCTCTGCTGAAATGTTTGTGCCAAGCTGGAAGTCGTCAGGGCGAGCAAGTAAATTGCGAACGAGCAAGAGCTAGCAAATTAAGCAAAAGGAAAACGAGTTCCACGGGTGTTGGACAAAAGTGTTGGTTAAAAAGTACCGATTACAAAACTACTATTGCTCGATGAATGCGCATGTCCTCAGCTGGCATCAAGGAGAGAATCGGCTCTCGCTTGGTTCCTACACATGCAGGTGGCAGATGATAATGCTCTGCCTTCTAAGTACAGGCTGGAGGTATCAATGTCATCACCAGTCCAGTGCCAGGGCAGTGCTGCAGTGACACTGAGGAACGGTCCTGCAGTGTTTGCTGGGGTTAAGTGAGTAATACTGCAAAACGGCTCTTGCACTTATCCTCCCTGTACAGAATCTGTGTAGGTCTGGAAGCTGTGCAAGAATCAGGCTGCACCATCAAAACTTCAGAGAAGGTAAGTTCAATTACTTCATCCGTGTACACGTCTGTCTATTACCTGTAAAAAGAGGAGTGTAAAACCACTCAGCGGAACATCATGATATCCTGTGAAATTTCAGCTTTCTTTCAAAAATTCCGAATGGACTTCAAACAAGGCATTGTGGAAGACTGTGGGTTTTGACAGATTATTGCTAGAAAAGTGTGAACGCTGAAGTACTATTTTAGCAGTACTATTGCAAACAATTAATGTTAATTTAAAATAGAAACACTCTAATACTGTTATTAAATCATGATTTTTGTCATATGTATGTTATATCTCATATATTATAATACTTATAAGAGAAATACCTTGGTTAACGATCAGATAATACTACAGAATTATTTTAATTCTTCATTATCAGTAACTTTTTTAATATCACTGGGTGGGTACTGTTAACACTTTCAATTACAGTTTCAGGATGAACATTCATTATGTCAGAATTTCTTATGAAACAGAAATTCTGTTTCCCAGGAAACCCCAGAGACTTTTTCTGTATGTTTTTTACTTTTTCTATTTGCTTTTGTTTATGATTTTTCTAGAGATTTGTAGGCAGATTCTTGTGTACGCTGTCTGGACTCCAGGGTAAAGAGGTCTTCAGGCTATTTGCAGGGTGTCTGAAAATATGGTTTACATTAATTAGAGAGATATTTGTTCTTTCACCAAAAAAAAAATAAAAAAAAATAAAAAAAAAAATAGGGACTTGAAAATTAGGAAAAAAGTGAAAAAATATTTTGTAGCCCACAGTAATCTTGGCTGATGGTTAGGGCTCTTAGTCACCACACTCACATAAATACAGCCTATCTGCATCAACAGCCAAGTACACCTGGGATCTAAATTAACTGCTAAGTACCTCTGTGAGGACATTCTGCACTGAATGATGAAGACAAAAGAAGATGAATTCAACAATTTCATTATAATTCTAGTATCATAGTGCATCACTGATATTCTTGCACTTCTGAATGCTAGGGATAATGGAAAGAAACTAAAAATATATATAAAAAAGACTATATTTAGGCCTATTGAATACCATTTAACCTCATCATAACCCTTACAGTTTCTGCTGTCTTCTGAACTGGTGAAACTCAAAGTCTGCACTTTACCCACCATCAGGAAGGCAAAAGCTCTTGAAACAAGTGGGGATGGAGAAGGAGGAGCAGCGTGATGCTGAGCCGTCGCTTCTGCTTGCAGACCTTCACAGAAGGAGTAGAGGGAGGTGAACATGGTCAGCAAGTCTCAGGGTAGGGCTTGTTTCAGGGTAGGAAATGTACCGCTATGTCAGCGGAGTATGCAGTGTCGCTCTGCCTACATGGGATCTAGGAATGTCTTCCTGATCCAAAGCCCTTTGGGGCTGAATTCAGTCCATTTTGAATAGAGGTTGTTGACAATTACAACCCAGTGAGAAATGTCCTCTAGCCCCTATCTACTGGTCTGGTACATTGATTTCAACGGCAACATCTCAATAGAACTGAGATCAAAATCTGCCCTCATAGGATAACACAGATTTTCCAGTTGCATTTCTATTATGGGCTTTAATCATAGTCTTGACATTTTCTCTATGCGTTCTTGTGCCTGAATGAAATATTTTGGTTTTTTGTTGTTTTTTTTTTAATAGAAGCAAGGAACGCTGTAGAGTCAGTTGAGTCAATTACTACATTATAGCCAATAATATTGATTCTACTGTATTCAGTAAGGTAATAGACAGCACTGAAAATGTTAACATTCAACACTTATTAGATTATTAGACATATTGATAGTAACCAAAAATAATTAATAATTTAAAGTTCAGTTGCATTGCCAATGAAGTAGGTTAGCTGAACATTCTTAGATGAAATCAAGGCTCAGACACCATCCCATTTCACAGCATTAACAAATGACACATTGGAATAATCATAAAACATAAACTCCTGTTGATTGCTTGCTAGAAGGCTGAAGAGCAGTTAAAGCCCAGTTGTAATTAAATTTATTTATTTATTTTTTTTAATATAAAACCCAAATTGCTCCCCAGCAGTAGGAACAGAAACCCACCCCAGTTATACGTGGCCTTTATGGTGCAGAGCTGCCCCTTGAGCCTCAGGTGTTCCTTCCACACCTCACGTCAAGGTAGCTCTTTCCTTGGGGATGGTGGGGTCTGTCCCCAACAGCTATCTATACCCCTTGGTAAAACCTCTGTATTATTTTGCCCTTACGTATGTGAAGCACAGACACCGTGCATGCTGACACCAAGCCCAGCAGCACAGGCCACTGGAGCAGTAAAAGTGCACGCGAACAGGGAGTGCACTGACCCTGCACAGTAGCCATCCATCAGTGGGGCTGAACCCACATTTACAGGGACAGGCAATGAGGTCTGAGATCAATAAGGGGCGCACAGGAAAAAGTCACAAGGTTTTTTACAGGTAAATGGCCATTTTTTCTTTTCCAGATGTGTAACAACAACATAGTCTTATTTTGTTTCTATTTCTTGTTGATGAATAACCTGTGCTGTTCTTGTTTTGTACACGATTGTTCTTTAAAGCTGCCGCATGCCTGTACACATCAAATACATACATACTGAATTACATGTACTTGCACACACATATGCACAGAAAGTACACCACAAAATTTTCTGTCACGATCCCCAACAATTAAGAAGCTTTAAACCTGTCACTGATTCAGGTGACAGCCCTAACCACCAGGTTACAGGATTGACTAACTAAATGATATCTTTTCCTCCATGTCCTCATTTTTAATTATTTGTACAAAATAGACACGCTACAACAGTGCCCTCACCTCAAAAAAAGCCTCAAAGCCAAACCAAATATAGAAACATCAGTAGTTTTTGCAAAACGCAAGAGGTTTATGCCTTTTTTCATTCCTCTGCCAGTCCTATCTGTAACTTACCCTCTGGCTTTGCAGAGGTTTAAAGTGGCCATTTGCGAGCTAACAGGCAGTAGGCAGTTCTCCCCCTGAAAAAGCTGCCTGCAACTGCGGACTTATTTAAATGTGAATGTGTAGCTGGTCTCCTGCATGCAAATAAAGCAGATGCTAAAATATTAAACTCTACCACTGTCCACTATTCATTGCATCCAACTGGTGCTGTCAGAAGCAAGCTGCTTGACTAACCAGGGCCCGTGATTTAGTATGACATCTCAACTCTAATTACTTCCTCCTCCTGATTCATTTTCTCAGCCTCCAATTTTCAAATTCAGAGAGCCTGGATTCAAGGTGTTGTGGGTATGGTTTTGTGCAAAAGAGCTAGGAATGCACTTGCCTCTGAACGCAGAAGATACTGAATCACCTTGGGGCCCCTGAAATGATTTGCTACAAAGCTAGGTCTTTCGAGGGGCAATTTAACCTGCTCTTGGGTGTCTTTGTGGTGTCTTGGCAGATTCGTCAAGTGTCATCTACTAAGCATGGGTGTCACGCAGCTGGCTCCTACCCTAACTGTCCCCACAGGCCGCTGTCACCCACATAGCCTCTCTGCTGCTCTGCCCCATCTACCGGGCACAGATATGCCTTTTTCTGGCACGAAGGATCACAAAAGTGACGACACCGGTATTATTCCCCTGTGCAACACTGCGTTCAGATTTGTGACAGGGGATGGGTCAGGTCATGTGGCAGGGCAGCCCCGGACTTCCCCATTGCGCATCTGGACTGCAAGCAAAGCACAGATGACAAATTGCAAAGAAAATTATCACAAACGTTTTGAATAAATATACTCTGCTGCAGGGTTAAACCTGCCTGTATACCTTACATTTCACCAAGAATAGTCCCTGATGTCCTATGAATCAACAGCACAGGCAATAAGAAACAGCAGCATCTTTAAAGCTCTCTGCAAGCTGCTATTTTCTCTAGCAGTATGTTTTTCTGTGTTGAAGAAAGTGAACATTTTGTTGACCTTACTAAAATATTATGATCTTCTTTTTTGAAATTTGACAGTGAAATCAGAAATAACTGAGGTTTTCTTTTTTGGAATGGAGAGGGAGAATAAACCCCCTACTTTCTTTTACTTCTTGTTTATTTTTCAGAAGACAAAGTCAAAACTTGAAAACGTTTCCCATCAAAATGAAATTAAGATTTTCCAGACTATTTAGAAATGTTCTACAGATCTTTTTGTAGCCTCAACGCATTTTAGAAAGTCAAAATACAAACTCTAAGGGTATTCAGGGTTGACTTTGGCAGGTTAACTTGTATTAATTACATTTTCTCAACATTTTTAGGTTAGGTTCGTTTCAGTTCTAGTCAATGTGCAGGAAGAGAATACCTTTTTCCTAGGGAAATACATCTTGTGGACCATTAAAGCTGCCAGTTATTACACAGTGAGGTATGGGACCTAGAGAGTGCTTCCCCAAAGTCCACATTTCAGGTTACGTGACAGGAGCATGCCCCATGTCAGGTAATGTAATATGAGGCAGGTGGCGTGCCACTGCTGTGTGGGTTGATCATATGAAGTCCTTCCCTTGCTATCTGTGAGTTGTCAGTTCATTGCAAATGCCTCCTGATACCAAAGTATCTCATTTAACTTTCACCGTCCTCTTCCCAAGAACTACTGCCCAATGAAGCACTGAGCACATGCCTTCTACTTCCTGAGTAAACCGACTTGCCTTCCCTCCTGCTAGAAATATTTTTTGATGCATGCAGCAAATTTCTCACCAAATAATAATAAAAAAAGTCATGAAGCTGCAATGGCAAAATCTGATATTAAAATTTTTATCTGTAGAGCACAAAAATCAGGCTTGCCCTTCTGCACTTCCCAAGCAGCTCTGGATGCCCTCCACTTGCTCTTTCTTCAGCTAGAAGTGGGTCTTCTTTGTAACTCATAAATTATTATTTTGTTCAGCTGTCACCACTGCCACATGCGCTGGGCTTACTAAGGAGTACGTGCAAGATGGAGAACTTCTCAGAGAACAGCGAATCCCTCCTGCTATCAACAATAATTCCAAACAATGGGGAAATTGAAAGCATCTGAAGTAAAGCTGGACAAATCAGGTCTGTACCATTTATCACTCATGATGGACACCTAAGCCTTCACAGCTCTTTTCTATGAAAATTGTCTTTGGTAATCCATGATCTCAATCATGGATGGGTGATTTGCACACAATTTGCAATTAATTGTCTCTAATAACAGTGCCAGACTAGAAACACATTTCTCCAAAGCCAAGACTGCAGATTTCCAGTATTTCCTCTCCTATGTGGGACAACTCAGAGGAACTTCTGAGGAGGAACTTCTCCTTTTCTCTTCTTTTTTTTTTTTCATTCTTCATTAGCTTATTGTCTTTCTCTGGGAGCTCACTGGTCCTGTTTCCCATTGCAAACCACTGATTTTACAAAAAAATATTGCCAATAACTTCAGTTTCAATGTGTCAAATTTTCATTTGGGGTAAATAAAAATAGTTCCTCTACATTGAATTAATTTGTTAACATTACTTATTAAGCTCAATCTGTTACTTCTGAGGATTTAGTCAAGATAACGGCCCTTTTCTGCTGTGCATTTTACAAATATACAACAATATATTGTTCCTGCTCCAGACTATTTATTGTCCAGATAGACAAAGGACAAGGCAAAAGCCAATAACGTACAAGGAAGTCAAAAAGAAAAAAAATGCCATCAGTTGTGGTTCTGGCTATTTATATTGTTTAGGAACAGGATTGCATTTTTGTTACCAGATCGGAATGTACAAGCTTCTCTCTTGGTGTTTAGTCCTATTAAGGCAAGTAAGAGAGACATCTATACCCATTTTCTGCTACATATTTATTTTGTGCAATGGCTTGTGAAAGATAATGCTGACTGGTTTTTCCAACTCTGAAGTCTTTTCACAGTGTGTGTCGGAAACAACAGAGACTGAAATTTAATGCTGCTGTTGAATTTACAAATACCTTTAAATCTCAAACTATAGCACCGTTTTAAACCTTGGACAGCGAGTGGGGGCTGGGCAGCTTCATACAGCCTTCTCCCTGGCATCAGTCCTAGGGTGGACTTTCTGGATGCCTCTGATGTGCATTCACCATCTCCTGGTCCCCATGGGAGGAACGGGGCCGCGGCTGTTAGCAGCAGCTGAAGTGCCATGGGTTGGGCATGGGGTATGGGGATAGTGCGGTTTCTCCTCCCCAGAGGAAGAGAAACCGTCTGCCTTAGACAAGGCAAAGGTCTCCCGGGTGACCCTTGATGGCTCTGCCACTCCGCTGTGAATCATCTGAGAGCTCACGAGATGCTCTGCACTTCCATTTCTGACTGGAAATACCGGAGGAGAAAGCTACCTTTTCCTTTTCTTGCTCTAAAATCCGTCTATAATAAAGAACAGGGAAGTGCTCTGGTGTATGAAACCAACACTGACTTAAGATCAAATCTAAACCCTTAAAGAATTGGTAGTGTGTTCATTGTAACCTGCCTAGTCTTTGGTACTGTGTGACAGCCTGTATGTATATAAGCTTGATTAAAGTCTATAATACACGTAATTTAAGAATTTGTATTTCTTTCTTTTTCAACACTGTCATACAATATAATTATATGATTTCTAGAAGGTACTTAAAAATGAATTATAGGGTGATTTCTTTACGCTCTTGGTTGCAAGTGAACTACCGAGCTTAGTATTGCCTTCTGTAAATACCATTCCAAATAATCATGAAACATCCTTTAATTCAATTATAAATAACCTCTGAGAACCATAAAATGATATATTCTAGGCTGGTGACACAAACAGATGTATTCACCATCCTGACTGTAAAATGAAACCTAAAACAAACCCAGCGTTCTCGCTTGCTTTTGATCCGTAATGTTCCTCTGTGCATGAAAAATACAATGGAGCCTATACAGCCTGTAACGCTCTCCTTGGAATTAGTCCTTCTCAGAAAAACAAAGTTAAAATCAAAACAAAACAAAAAATCAGTATGTTTCCCATGAAAAAAAAAAAAATAACAAAGGCCTTTACTCGACAGTGGTTGAGATATAGGTACGCAGGAGAAATTAACAACGATTGCAGGAAAAGATGCGGGTTTTTTGACACTTACTACAAAAGTCATGATATGACATTTTTGAGGACAGCGTTTTACTGTTACTTATGTATTAACTTCTGAGGCCTCTTCATCTTGATGCTTGGTGCAAGAAGCCCTCTTTACACTACCAAATGATAAAACAGGGGTTTAGAATAAATGAAAATTGGGTAAATCATTGGGCAAACCTAACTTGGGGAGAAGAAGGACTGCTCTTCACCATGTGACAAAAAGCTCGATAAATCTGTGCTTAACACAGACACCTTCTTTCAAATTTTGTCCTAAAAGGCACGATAAGAAATCATAGACAGCAGAGTAAGCAGACATTTAAAATACAAAGGCACTGTTGTTGTTGCTGTTGTTGTTTGGCTCAACGTTTGGGGTGCTCAGATGAAAAAAACACACAGTATTTAAATCACACAGGACAGGAATAAAATTTTATACTGCAAAGCAAAGCTTAAAAAGAAGCCAACAAGTAGCGCCCAGGGTTGCAGTAGGTTAACGGTGGCGAGAGAAACTAAACAAGGCGGAAAGCTATATTTTGGCAGAGTCCCCCCATTACCTGGTGTGGAGCACACACCACACTAACCCACCCACGGGCCCTGCCCCTTGCAGCATCACCTCCACCTCCACCACGGCCTGAGGCTCCTACAGCTGTGAGCCTGAGCTTGTGGGCACCTACTGGGAGACGGCTCAGGAGTGTGAGCCTCACAAGGGTGGGTGGCCACGCAGGGGTCGGGGACGAAGCCCTCTGACACTACTCGTGCCGTCAGAGCAGAGCAGAGCTGTACGTGCTTTGGTAAGATGTGCAAAGAGAGGAGTTGCTTAAGCACAGGAGGACACGCTGGGCTGGGTGGGCTTGATTCCTAAAAAGCCTGGGTGAAGCCTCACAAATGTGTCATCTTGGGTGTCACAGTGGCACCCAAAAGCGCTCTGTTTTTTTTAGCTCTATCGCCAAGTGGGAGGAATAAAATTGATGATCTTCTCCTTGCATTTTTGATAAATAAGTGCTACTGTTTTCCTGGAAGCACCTGTTTCCTTCCTACGTCTCTTCTTGGGAGACTTTTTAAAGAATTTTTTGCCTGAGAAGCAGCTGAATTCCAAATCCCAGGTCACCCCCCATCTGTTTGCAGAAAACGAGCTAGTTAATTTTGGGAATGCTAAAAAAGAGTTCTAAAAAGCCTCTTTCACATTGATGCTCCCCAACACGGGAAGGCAAGACATATGGGGGAGCAGCAGTTGGTGGAACAATTTTATTTGTGCTATGAGAAACTGGATAAAAGTGTTCTTGTGAGGACACATGATAAATCTTAAAAGCAGATTCAATGATTGCCTTTTCCCTCTTGGGCTATTATTACCTACATATTGTGCAGCTGGTACTGACTACCAGTAATGTGTGTTTTGCTATTTTAATATTCACTTTTGGAATAGGGTGGCAGACACTCCCCATTTTGTGGTTTGTAGCTCTGTAAGTGTTTGTAACTTTGCAGCTTTCCATCTGCAAGCAAACTCATGCTCACCTCTGGGCACAGCGTTGCCAGGAAGACACAGATAAGCTGAAGGGAGGTTGCAGAAAAAGAACAGAAGTTATCGTGAGGCTGGAAGGAGTGATATATAAAAGAGATAAGTATGCACAGCTTGACTAAACAATGACTAATTGCTAGGGCATAATAACAATTCTGAAAGGAGTCTTAATTGATTTATCTGAAGAATGCTCAAGGCTTCTTTTAAGATGCTTTACTATTAGAATTATTTATCTGTCTAGGTTAAGGGTACAGTTGAAGACTTCTGTCCTCATTTGGTGGTTGAAATTAGGGAAAACTAAACACACACAGAACCACAAGCACCACAGGCATATTCAGATGCCAGTGGCTCTTAAAATATTCTTGCGTGAATAGTCCTGTATGTCACCAGAGGAAGCTAATGGGTGTCCTAGAGTCTCAGACGGTGATAAACAAAGACATTAAATGATAATGGTTACAGGATTCTTAACAGCGAATTAGTCTAATCCGATAGACAGAACAACATGGCCTGTGAATAGCTGTACACCAAGCCATGAAGTCTGGGTAAGGTGGCTAGCACAAAGCATTCAATGAAACTTGTCAGATGTGGGGAGAATGAATACGGTATTCCTTCCAAAAAGTTAAAAATATTAGTTCATAATACTCAGATGGTATAAAATGTCATAGCTGCATTGACTTCAGCGGCACTGTTTTGATTTGCATTAGCTGGAGCTCTGTCCCTAAATTCTTTAAGAAAACCCAAAATGAAACTATAATGAATTTATTTTTGGAAGGACACCATCTGGTGTTTTATTGCTAGCTGACAAGAAGTAGGAAAGGATAGTCTGACTGCTGGTTGCAAGAGCAGTGCAGGATTTGGTTTTAACACGGGCTAGTGAGGATGCGGTTAACCAATTATCTGTTTTTAACAGGTCCCCTCACAATCATCTACAAGCTGGAGATGATCTCAAACCAAATCCAGTGACCTGGATATCATAAACTGTCTCTCTTTGGAAGTGGTGTAAACTAGGAATAATGGCACGATTCTGTCACGCTTCAGAAGCAAATTAACCCCCTGTCTAGGTCTCTATTGTGCCTAACCAATCATCTCCATTTAATGGCTACAATATTTCTGTTGATTATAAAGCTGGCTCTGAACATAAGCTAAGACACCTTTCAGGATTCATAACCCAGTGCAAAACTGAGGAACTTGAATTCCTGCCTGGATGTTGATTTCATTGCATTCTCTGATTCCCTTCATTTTTTTTTTCCATGACTCTCCTTCTACAGTATAAATAATTTTTCCAGTTGTTCCGGCCCATAATTCTCTGTAGAACTATCCCTCATACCACATTACACCACAAGCAAGGTAAAGGTAGCTTTTCTGCAATGCTGTTGATTAATTTGGGGAAAAGAACATTTAAGGTGTGATTTTAATTTTTTAAATATTGTAACTGTCCCAGATGCAGCTCCTTTTGATTCCTGTTCAATGATAATTTTAGCAGAGCCTTTAGGTAGAGACATCAGATAAAGAGACAGCAGAACCTTTCTGAGAAAGATTAAATGATGGTGCTCTGAGAGGCAGCCAGTTTGTTCTTCACCTCAAGCAACAGCCAGTCACAAAGCAAGTGCCAAAACAGTGTCTGAGGAGATAAGCATGAGTGTAAGCTATTTAGTAAGGGAGAGCTAAGAAAACAAAATGATTGTTTTAATTGCCTATCTTCATAACGAAATGCAGACATGACTGAATGGTGGGACTACAACAGAAAGCGAGGGCACAACTTCTCTTGCAGAAATGCACGTTAGATAGAGGTTCAGCAAAAGAACCTTTATTTCAAGGCATTTGTATTAACCTATGTGATTAGTAAGCACCAGTTGTTAGAGGTAGTAAGAATAAAAGCAACTGTGAGAGCTGATCTGAAGTGTCCTCCTTTGCTTGTGGAGTACGGCTTTCCCTGACGAGTCAAGCGTTTTGCTATTTTCCACCAGCAAGGGTTGGGTAGCTGGTATTTCTGCTGCGGGAGCCCCTCTCTGCTCGTCCCAGGTTGCAGTTTGGTGCAAGAGCCCCCAGTGAGGACCAGCGGCAGGGAGCAGCCGGTCTGAGACTTGAGCTGTGACACAGTGGCTATGTCACACCGGGTTTGCTGACCTCTGTGCGGCTGTTCTCTGCTGAGGCTGGGCACGGGGGTGTGGGCGTCTGAGCTGGATTTGAAGGCATTTGCTCTGCAGGAGCCCCTCACATCGTGGCTACCTCAGCTGACTCTACAAGTACTGCCGTGACAAAGTAGATGCTCGTCTTCCCGCTAGACACTGGTCTCAGGCTGTTTGGAGTTAAATTGTGATCAGTTGCCAAGGAAATGCCAGACCACAGGAGTTAGACGCAGTCAGGGGACTGTGTATAACTTCTGGTTTCTAAGGAACAGTGCATAAGGATAATCCCACAGCTTCAGCATTAAGAGAGCCAGTACTTTTATTACCTTTACTTCTATTGATGCTGCTTGGAAAATATAATGTTAATATATAACTGTAATTGCAGTAGGTCTGCAATTATAAATAAGGCCATAAATACTTACCCTTAGTCAGATTTCAGAAGACAGAAAGCGACGTGCTCGCCCTTCTGCATTAGTGTACTTAGAAGGAGATAGCCCTGATGGAGAGCAGCCACGCAGAGACTGAAGTGAGTAAGGTATACAAAGCCTCGTGTATGCCTCACAACGTCATATGAATGCAAAATTCACAGCCAAGAAACAGAGGACACAAAGAATGTCTTCCTAAAGGCAGGCACAGAGAGATCCAAGCTCCCCGGTGAACACTGAAACAGGAGCTGCGGGCAAGCGCAGCTGGGAGGCACTTGAGGCGGCCGCTCGTCAGGCAGCGAGGCTGCGATTACAGCCCGGCTCCTTCACGTGGCTGCGCTCCCAACGCACGGGCCCCGCTGAAACCAAGGTGTATCAGCCTGGGCACCACGCAAGGCCAACAAACCGAAGCCAAACTGGGAAAGGAGCCGGCGAGAGCACGTTGCGCTGCTCTGTGTTAATAGATTAACTGGTTCAGGTTTCCACTGCTCTGCACTCTACTCGCTTCTGTGTGCACACCCCCATTTAAATAGCAGGTCACTTGAATAATTAATGATGTGCTCTAGCATCTCTGTGACTTTGCCACAGAATTCCTGTGTGTCCTTGGGCAATTCGTTTCCCCTCTCTGGCCTTCAGTTTACCAACTGCAAAATAACTTTGCCGTCAGAGCTCAATTAACAGAGATAATGGAGAGGTGGGGTAACCCAGAGAAAGTGCAAATATGGATAATTGAAGTCACGAGCTGCAACAACTCTACAATGAGAGGATGGAGACGCGAAAGATCTGTGACGGTGTTGACTACAGACGGCAGGGAACCTTGAACTAACCTGGAGCCGAGGCATTCAGTCCACCCGGCACACACACTCCTGCCCAAACATAGCTATACTGGTGCACGCTTACACAGACCTACCCTGGGTGGTTTTACACCCACTACACAGGTAATCTGTCATGTGGATAAGCAACCTAGGGATCCTGTGCTGAAGGGTGTTATGAAGTACTCAAATACACAAAAGATGGATAGTATCTTACTGTACTGAGCAGTATTGTGATTGAGATGGCTCGATATGTGATGTTTGAACTTGAGTGATAAAATGTTCTTGTGCTGCAAAGTACCTTATGAGAAGCAGTAGATGCAGCAAATAAGGCACACTTCTTGCTCCAATCTTTTTTTTTTTTTTTTTTTAATATATCAAACATTGCGTTTTGTGAAGGAGCCTGAAGGTACCTAAATTAACTCCAGTTAGACAGTAAGTGTAGTCTTTCTCCATGTAAGAGTGATGACCTGTAACAGAAAGACTTCCTTTGAAGTGTTTTTTTTTTACTTTGTGTCTGAGTACATATGCAAATCACAGCCTTTGCAACAAAGACAAAAGTGGGATAGACTGTCAACCCTGGATAAATGGTTGAAGTGAAAACATTTTCCGAGCACTGGGTGACCTAGGAGCTTATACATTACTTCAGTCTGGGATTTATGGTCATACATCATTATGCATTATATGCACATAACAAAAATGTTATCCAAAAGCCAAAGTCAGAGAAAGAATAGGTGATTAGGAGAGAGAATTCCCAATATCCTGAACTATGATTAGGCTGGTGGGAGTGCAGCTGTGAGAATTAAATTCACAACAAAAGTAACTCAGTTTTATCTCTTCTGAGTAATTCAGTACATTCTCACTTTGCTGTTACAGCTAGCTGTAACTTCTTTTTCTCTGTAATTCATTCAAATATCCCAAAGGTCAGATAAGAAAATTGCACTTGCTTTCTTGGAACCAGTAATGAAGATGGGGCCAGTCAGTGCAAAACAATAAGGCATTTTACCAAAAAATATTCTGCATATCAAAACAATGGCTGTTTCTAAATGATGTTTTTAACCATTCCTTCCAAAACTGGAGAATCTGGACCACATCCATGTTTATAGGCTTTCTGTTACAAGATGTAACATGTCTGCTTAACCTCTTCATTCAGCCTGACAGCCTGCTTTGCTATGGAACATTCTTCTTCCCTTCTTTGAAACACAGGCCACAACCCCACAGACACACTAGAAACACCCTGATTTGTAGCTAGACACTTCCCGTACTCCCAAACATTCTTCTGAACCTGCAGGTTGTTGGCTTCTTTGGTCATAAGGTGACAGAAAACCACGGAAAGGAAACTTAGCAAAGAAGTTTCCAAATCGCTTTAAGACTTCCTGCAGTCGTAAAACACCCAAGACTTAGAGATTTTTGAAAACAAAAGTTCCTAATGTCTTATCTTACCCTTACTGTGATATCAGGAAAACGTCTCTTTTCAGGCCAGGTTAATCTTCCAGCAAGTTCTTCTTATGTATCAGTGTCTCCTTACACAGCACAGCACCCTGCACTCAAGCCACTTTTGTCCTCTGTGCTTGTACTCATATGGACAGTGACTTCAGCCTAGATCAGATCTTTCCCAGATCCTTCCCATACTCCCTATTAGCATCTGTATAGAAAGAATATTTTTCTACAGGGGTGGGCCAGCAAATGAGAGGCGGTCAAAAGCTCTTTTCATGCCTTCTCAGTGTTGACCTTCAATGAGGCTTCAAGAATCTTCCCTGCGTAGAGCAGCTGCCTTAGCTGAATTCAGTGCAAAATGTTAATTCGATATAGAGACATGCCAGACTGTCACAGCAGTTGTATCAGTGCTAGTGGAAGGGAAGGAATGAGGAGTCTGATTTGTATTCTACTCTGCTGCAAGCTGCTTTTCCCATTGCACCATCTCCTATTTCTGATATCTCTTATGAGAGCAGAATTAGGGTATTTCAGCTGAAGTCAGTAGTCACTTGATATGAAATGTCTACCAAATCCACTGTTTTCAGTGGGTTCTGGATTCTGACTTTGCCAAATCAATCTCGTTGTGTGGAAACTCTTGTTTGGTGTCTCTGGACCTGGCCTGTGAATATCACAGGAGAAAGAAGGGTTATGAAAGCATAAGCACCCTGTTAGCTTCCTTAATTCTGCTTCTTTTTGCTTGTGATTACTGCAAAAAACATAAAGCCCAATGGAAGAAACATCATGTGAAAATACATTATTAGCTATACAAAAGAGATTTAGTACAGAAGCAGTTCCTTGGTGCTGGGCAAATACAATTATTCTTTCTACATAGTAATGTTTCAATAGGAGAGACAGATCTAAAGTAAACCAACTTCCTTCATTTGACCTTTTTCAAGGTGTACTACCGTCATACTGTCATGTGATGGTGATCTTTGATTTTCTTTTCATGATGTTTTATTTGACACAGCTGATGAAGAAAAATCCATATTTATTGAATATTGCACTGCGGTTGATTCTGATGTCAAGCCACAGCCATCATCTCAAATTTTGTCTCCCTAAGTGCAAATGCCCATAAACAATATTTGATGTTTAAATCTTCAGATTCAATTTGATCTTGCAAATCAAGAAAAACCCTTGGGTGCTACTGGCTTCTGTTAAAAAAGAATGGGGTTTTTTGTCTATTAAAAAAAAAACCCAAAACCAAACAAAAACCCCAAACATGTGGAAAATAAATTACTGTGAGCTTCCACCCAAGGATGGAAATATTCCTTAGCTTTTCTTGCAGAAATATTAGTTGAGCACCTCAGAGAACTCTCAGCACTAATAAATAAATTCCCAGGATGGTCTTATATCAGAGGAGTACCCCAACGGGGAAGCATGATCCCCAGGTGGCTTTCCAACAGTCATGACTGTGACACAATGACTGTGTCATTCAATTAGCAGTTGGACTGCACTGCCTGAGGAAGGGGTGAGCTGGCAGGTGGTGCTGTCGCTGAGATTTCAGGGTTGCGCTGGGATTCCTGTTCATATTCACACTGTACAAACTGGGAGCAGTGAAACCTCCAGCAAACTCTTGTCATCACCTTCTTGAGATTTTCTTTCCAAGCTCTTCCTTCCCTTGTCTTGCAGTTCTTGGTGAGATGAGGATTTTATCAGCTCATTCAGTAAAGGAAATTTGCCAGCTCTGATACAATAGTATATCTCCCATGTTATGGACGCAGAAACTGGAGAGAAATTATTTGCCTAAAATCAACAGACAGCCAGTGGCAAAATAAAGATGGGGGTCACCTATCAGGTTAAAGTCTCAGAAAACCTTACCCTTCACTGTAAATGGCATATCACCTTTCCTGTCCTTTAAATCCAGTTTTCTCACAATGCTCGTTTTACAGAGATCCATCTATTAATTTTCAATAACGTGACTGTGGGTCCTTAGAAGGAAAGTACAGGAAGGTCCTGGAGGAGAGAGCTGACCTGTAAGCTCACTTTATACAGGATCCTAAGGATAGACGGCATTCACCACAATCCTAGCAACACAATACTGACAGTTCAAATTTTACCACCATCAAACAGTTCTCATTTATTTGTCATTATTCATGCAATCGATGTCTTTTACCAGGTCTGTGCTTTCAGTGTTAATAGCTGTTCTCAGGTCTGGTGTTTGTTAAAAAACAGGGGGAATAAATATAATTCATGGTATTGACGGCAGGTACCTTGGCCATTCTGTCTATAATTATATTATGATTATCTTAATAATTAACAGGTCCATCTATGTTCCATAACAGCATCACTGAGAAACTTCATGACCAGACAGTGATGTTGCCTCCCTGCCCTCACATATACAATGCATAACAACTAGTGCTTGGAACAGCAAGGGTCAAACCTTCAGGTTTTGTAAACTGGCATAATTTCACTGAGTAAACATAAATAAAAAACCAAACCCAATTCTTCTCATTTGCATAAGGGTAAATCAGGTCCATGTTATGTGTAGTTGGCTTAACGTGCTCGGCTAAATGCTGACTTTGCTTACAGCAAATTAAGCTAGGAACTGTTCCATTATGGAGAAAGAGTTATGGAAGTATGGTGTAAATGATGAAGAAGGGAGAACTAGGAAGAAAAAGACCAACAAGACAAACTAATTTGCTCAATAAGCCTGCGGCAAAATCAGGAACAGAAAACAAAGGACAGATTGGCACTGACTGAGAACTGCCATGGCTCCCTTCACAGAGAGGCTGGGATCGGCTCTGCTTCACCATGCACAATCTTAAGAACTAATCTTGCGAATATCGATAGCAAGCACAGGCCTTACTACCCCACATCTGTCAGTTGTATTATTGTGAGCAGCGAGCTGAGAATTATTTGCAGAATTATTTGAGAAATTAGGTGGAAAATTCTAAATATCAATGAAATGTAAAGGAAAAAAGGATTAAAAGATTTGAGAGGAAAAAGTGTTATTGGATATCAGCATCTATACAATTTGAAATAAACTTATTGCTGGTGTTTTGTATTATTTTTATATAATTTTTAAATTTTTTTACATGCACATGTTATTCTTTTCCTGTATGAGATATTTGGTGATAAATCTGTGGCTTAGAGCCTAATATCTGATCTGGCACGGGATAGTTGTTTCAGAGGTGTACTAATCACAACCAGTGCCTAAAGACAGAGTATACAGATACATAAAAAAGGGAATCCAGAGAGAATAAGAGGAAAGGCCATTAGGCAATACCCCCCACAAGTCAATTCTTCCATCTCAGAAAGTGCTATCACAGAAATGTTATTGTTCCCATTTAGGACTCACTTATTGCTTGCTCTTAGGACTAATTCAGCAAATCACTGACATGCATTAAGTTGATGGGGTTTAAATATAAGTTTGAGTGTTTTTCTGATTTAAGTCTTGACGTCCTTCTAAATTATTGTGGAATTCCAACACTTAAGTACAGAGGAAATCCATCAACATAATGGACAGCAGAACTGGATTGAACACAGAACAAAACCTGGTAATCCTGAAACCAACAAATGAGAAGAGAAGGAAACCTACTATGGATAGAGAGCAAGAAGATTTCTGGACGGAAGAAATAACAGGGAATGGAATCCAATTCAGGGAATGGAAATGCAGTCTCAGTGATATCCCTGGAGAGACATCTAAACAAGGGCAACCAAATTATGGCATAAAATTTATGGAATAACTTAAAGAGCAAAAGGACTTAAAGAACATATCAGGAGAGCTAATCTAAATATATATATATATATTTTTAAGGATAAATCACGAAACTTTGAGGGAGCTAAGGAGCAATTAAGGAGGAAAAAATATATATGTAAGAAAGAACCTAAGTGGATTCTTGGCACTGGTCTCCTTTTACTCCAAAGGATGCCTGCATGTAACAGGCCTACTCTTTCAGACAGTAATGATGAGGCACTCTCAGAGATTGCAACATCAACAAAAAATGCTGGAACAAGCTGATAGAACAAAGAGCAGCAAGTCATCAACACTGGAGTGTAAGAGGAACCGTAAAGAAATATTCAAGACAGTGGAAAAGACAGCACTATTTAACAGGTTCTCCTTTCTGCCATTAATACAGGGATATTCAATACAATGGTAGGCTAAAAACTCAGAATATTGGAAGTAAATCCTTTTTTTATCACAGCATCCAGCAAAGATTAGGCATTTTCAGAGATGTTATTATCACACATTTGCAACAGTTCTTTATACAGTCATATGATGATCCTTTTTGACATTAAAAATTACAGAAAATATTAGACATATAAACCTTCGAAAGGATCTGGCTATTGTTAGTAACAGGATATTGGACTAAGTAAACCATTGGTCTTCCTTTTAGGACAATACCTAAATGTTTAAATTATCACTCATCTTGTGTGTCATGTTGGTATTCCTAATGTCAACTATATAAAAAAATAAAAAATAATTCAGAAATAACAACATAATGTTGTAAACCCATAAAGACCAAATAAGATTAGAAAAGCCATTTCCTTTACTGGGATTTGTGAGCTAAAGGTTAACTTCCAATTACAGTTTAAAAGGAAGAACTTCTATTCTGCGTTGGTCGAGGCTTTTAGCAAATCACATTTATATGTGCAGAAAATTTGTATATTTCCTAATAACTTTCCATTGCATTAAAGGCTGTAAGCATGCTGCTAGAACTTGTCTAGCCAATTTGGACATAAGATATGCAGCGATAAGATTTGTTAATATTGCATTATCAGGTGCTATTGCTTTGCGATTGATTGCAATCATGTTACTGTTCAGTTGCCAGGTAAATCCTATTCTCTAACCTTGTGTTGCTATGTGTAAATAATATTCAGTGGAGGAAGATTAATTCCTGTGTCACATTCATATAGTAGCTAAACAGCAATAATAGTATTGTATTAAAAATAACATAAAGGAAAAAGATAAATAGTGCAAAACAATAACCGACATATTTAAATAATAGCAGGCCCAGGGGATTAAGTAATACTTTGCATTTTTATAGAGCTTTCAATATAAGGATCTCAAAACACTTCGCAAACATTAGCAAAATAAGCCTCCCAACACTCTTTAGGTAGGGAAATATTATTATCCTCATTTTACAGATGAATAAGCTTCTTTATGAAGAAGATAAAGCCAAGTGAAGTTCCCAAAGCCACAAAGCATGTCAGAAGCAGAATTACTAAATAGGCTCCGTGCTTAGATTACACAGAGACAGAGACCTTGACAGATAGAACAGAATCCACATATTCCCTTGAAAGCCAGGTCACGTGTTGTGCAGTCACAATCTTAATGAGAATTATGAACATAAAAAAGCTAAATTTTCATTTCTGAAGTCAAAACTAGACTGTAGCGAGAACCTACCATCATAATGCCTGCAAAGACTGCCCATGGAGTCTCAAGGCAAAGCTTTGCTCGTTATACGCTTCACAGCACACATATCCCGGGGGTCCTAGCTTGAATTCACTAAAGGTTTGTCCCACACTGCCCACACTGCTTTAATCTGCCTCACATGAACCCAAATTCCTTTTCTGCCAGCCTGCAGAATTTTCTTCCCTGTTTTCAATGGATAAAAATGGGTTTTGCCTGTCGGTGATGCATATTTCATAGTGGCTGCAAGCAGGCCAGGAAGGAGATGGTTTTTTCTTCCTGTACACACCCTTCTCTTAACTGATCTGGTTATTACAGAAATGTATTTTACAGGTTTAACTACAGTATGATTCACTATGAAATTTGCATCATAGCTGATCTAGTAGGCAAGATAGGAAGTAGACAGGTCACGTCAGATATCAAGAGCCCAATTCTGACAGAGCAGTTGTGCAGGAAAATTTAGAGTTATCTTGGGTTTTCACAGCTGTAACAAAGTACAGAACCTAACTGCTGGCATAAATAATGGAATAAAATTGCTAAGAATGCAACAAAAAAAATTCAGATCCAGTTTTACTTTTATTTTTGCAGGGTAAGAAATAAGAAGAGGCAGCTGGGGCAATTCCTTTGGGGTCTGCCCATTTTAGGGGCAAGAGAACCTGCAGAAATTAAGCAATAACCCCCTTCCCTTCCACTTTTTTCTGATTGCTACAGATCTCACTGTCAGTGCTGCTCAGTCACTGTCAGGGCAGCAGAAGCTTCAGTAACGCCATCAGAAGGAAGGCGGTGTGTATGTATCTATTTAAACACCCATATATATACACGCATACATATGTATCTACGGGCGACCTAAGCTTTCCAGGCAGGGTCACAGCAGCTCGCATCCCTTTCTCTGACAACAAGCTTCCATTTGCCTTCCACAGCAGGGCCAGTCTGCCTCTTCCATGCGGAGTTGCAGGGGAACGCCTGAAAACTCTTGTTCCTAGGAAATGTGCTCATGTCAGCTCTCCACATGAGGAACTGGGTTCTTACAACAGATTTAAGCAAATCTAACAAACCTCATTAAAAATAACTATCAAAAGAACAGACTGCTTTTCAGCTGGATCCATACCTGCTGCACAGTTCCCAGTTATGGACAAAAGGGAACACGTGGCCAGGAACAGAGATGGGGACAGGAACACCCTTTTACAAAGCAGCCCACGGTTATTTCATCATAAAATGACTGCAAAGCTACAGTCTCCATCTTTGAAGGGTTGTAAGACTTTTCTCAGTCATTCATTGGCAGTTTTTGATATTTAGGAAAATGTCCTACCTGGAGTTGTTTCCAGTACAGACATACCTATATACCACTGCAGAACTATTTCACTGCCCTAGCTTCAAAATCCCTTGAGGATGTTTTTCCTTCCTCTGAATGAAGTGAGGGACAAAGGCTATAATAAATTTCTCATGACATAATGTTTTCATTAAGTAGCACAAATGTCAAACACTTGGTTCACTACCTATTTTTGACTCCAGCAGATATATACTTGCTCTGACAACAACAAAAGCAAATCTTGAAAAAATAGTGTGACAAAATTGGTCTATTGATATTTCATTATTTTTACAGAAGGACACTTCTTTAAAATTGTCAAAAAGTGTGCAATATTCTCATGGTGCAGAACACTAAGCATGGAATAGCTTCCTAGATCAAAGTTTCTTAACAGAAATACTGTTTTGAATAATCCATTGTTTTCTTACTAAGTCACTACTTCCAGTAAGAAGCCCCCAAACCTGAAGTTTACAGCAGAAAGGAAGCAGGAGCAGTACCATCATTAGTGACTTATGTTCCTGCAACAGTGAAGAATTATAGCATGAAATTTTCTATATAAACCTGAATAAATAAATGAATATATGTATATATATTGAAAACAAACAAGCTCTGATTCATGTTAAGGGAAGGAGATCAAGGAACCCTAAGTCTGATGATGAACAAAAAGGTTCAAAGAAAATCTTCCTGTCACATCTACTGATATTCATTCAAACATGAAACATTTTCTTCTTCTCTGAGCACAAGGTTTGATTCTGTTCATCAATACCCACTGCAAGACTTCAGTATGTGTTAGACACTCAGTTATCCAATCTTACGTGCTATAAAGTTTCTCCAAGGTCAGGGATAGAAAATACTGTTGAGGTCACCAGGGAACTAGCATAAGAATCTCTCTAACATTGAAGAAACAATCCGTAATCCCAGGAAACCGTCATGTCCATTTCAGATCTAGCAGGAAAGTATTTGGATTAAAAAGTCAGAAGGCAGTTTCTAAACGGAGGGAGAGCAGCTGGATCCATCTTTGCAGCGGCAATTGCGTCTAAAATGGTGATTCCTAATGCTCCACAGTGAACATACCCCTGCCCTCACTGTGCCACTAGCTCAACACAACTCGAGCTGCTGCTGATGCCCTGACCCCGGCTCACAGCTGGAAGTGGAGTGGAAACAAACAAAGGGAAAAAAAGGGAACTGTTACGCTAGAGGTTTGTCCTGAGTTTACCAAATTTAGTGAAAAAAGGATCAAATAACTGGTTGTAAAAACTATAGATGGATACTGATAGCGGAACAGAAGGAATGGAAAAGAAAGAAGGTGAAAACAGTCACCCTGAATCCCAGAACCAAGCATGGTTTAGGGTCTTTTATTACTACTCAAATATAAAAATAGAAAAAACAGAAAAATAAACCACGTAAAAATATGTATGCGTATGCATATATATATATACACATAGAGAACATAGACAGATAGATAGATGGACAGACAGATAAAAATTGTAAAATTGCATGAATTTGTAGTCAAGAACAAATACAATCTGCCAGATTAGGAGTGGACCTTCACTGACAAAGGGTTTCACCTAATGCCCCCAGAAATATGGTTTCAAGAGATCACCAAAGTTGGATTTTACCTTTTGCTATTTGAATTTATTAGTGCTTTAGGTGTATGTGTTGAGTATGTATGTGGCTTACTTTCAAGACAGAAATAATTTCCCTGACTTGTTTTGGAAGAATGGCTGTCTGAAAATGCCTGGTTTTTAACAAAAATGGGGAAAAGGATGTTGGACCATCTGTTTACACATTGTTAGAGGTTTTTTTGCACCTGCAAAAGAACTCAGTTCCCATGCTTGCACAAAAAAGAACCAGCCCATAAACAAACAACAGTTAGGCTTACATGTGGAAGAGTTCAAAAGTGACCTAAAGTCCCCTTATATCCTTAGGAGACTAAGAAACATCAAGCCAAGAGCCAATGAATTGCAAGGATTTCAGATAGTGCAGGAAACCCCTAGCTGCATCTAGACCGAATCACTGTTAAACAGGTATCAAGTCAGTAATCAGAAACCACCACTGTGTAACAAATATAGAGCATTTTATCTAGAAATTCATTAGTTTCACCAAGCAGCTGTCATCTGAGGCAAAGATGCACATAGGAACAATCACCCAGGGTGAAGAGGTAAAGCTTCACTGACCCAGGCAGAGCTTTTTCCATTTACAATAGTGAAGTTTCTGATCTAGTTTTACCCCGTCAAAACTCCAGTACTCACTTCGCCCAGAGACTGTTCAGTCATTTTGGCGTTCACAGGAGCAAACGGTGGGGGAAGGGGCAGTATTTATGAGCCACCTGAATTATAGTGAGATGCTGATATAGTTCTAGGAGATCTGAGTTTCAATACAGCCGGCACAACCTGCTAAGATTCATTTATGAACGGCCATTCATCGTGTATGAAAGAGAAACATTTGAAGACTGTCAATGTTGTGTTCCCATGGCCACAAGGGCAGGGAGATGTATGGCTTTTAGGCCTTGCCTCGACTGTAGGAACTCTTAAATAACACTGACTCTCATTGATTTTGTTTTTTTTAATGGTGCAATATTTCATACAATCAAATTCAGAAAATGCTCTCGTCATTTTTTGTTGGACCAAGTCTCATGCTGTACCTGTGTGGTTTTTTTGCTGGGTGTTTGGCTCGTTTCTATCAGACAGTCATAAAACTGACTGGTGCAAGCCACCCCATCTTAGAAGCAGCTGAATAAGATCTCAAACCTTGTCTTCTTTGCTTAAAAAGTATGGGGTTATTACCTGTAGGCGATTCATATATTTGGACTAATTTGAGGTAAAATAAAACACTGAATAGAAGACATACTAGGATTACTGGGAGGTAAGCTATGTACAATCAAGACATGATCACCAAACTTATGTATTTTACCTTGCAGTAAAACCACAGTGTCTTGTGTTTGGTGTGGCACCTCTTGGCAACACAACTCAGGCCTTAGTGGAAAAAAACCAACAACAACCCAAACAAATACCCACCGTATCTAGACCATTTGTGAATTAATTAGAACATCAAGTAATGATGGAATTTAACAACTTAAAAGACAAATATCCCAGGGCTCCCTCCCCCAAGCATCTGACGTGTACATCCATACCTAATACCGTTTCATTGTTTCAGCCTCCAAGAAAAACAGGATGCAATATGCCTTCTGTCTATCATAAAGTTTCCTAATACAGTGCAGTAATGCAATTTATTTTCATACAGCATCCTGCATATAAAATATTACATAACCCTTTATGAGAAGATAATGCATTACAGACTCAGGCACATTACTGGCGTGCAGGAAGAAATTGAAGGATAATGGTGTGGGAAGGGACGGAGGAAATAGGAGCTGAGGTAGAAAAGTGGTTAAATAAGAAAGTAGTTAACGTATTCTTCTTGTGTCCTTATTTTCTGCATAAGACTAGCTTTAGCAGAGGGCAGGTCAGCGTTGTTGCAGATGCAGTGCACACAAAATGTAACGTTCACATAGGAAGAGATGGTTCTTATCCCATGGGTTTACGCTATAAATAGATAAGCAGGATGACAAGGTGAGTCACTGAAGTATGCGAATTCCCCAAGATCAAACAGGGAGCTTGTGGTTCAAGTGAGGAATGAACATGAATGTCAAAAGTTCCAGATGGTGTATTGTCCAAAAAAATGCTTTCCATGATAGATGGACAAAAAACTGCAGACCCAAACATCTCATGTGATCTGAGGAGACCCACCCTGGCTTCAGATTATTGCAGCTTGGAGCCACCTCTGAGTGCTACAATATGAAGGCCTAAAGCAGATGGAGAAAGAAGGTCTTTGCGCAAGCTCCAGACTAAAATAGGGACATTTCAGGTTTGAAAAAGAAAATTACTTGCAGGGGCATTTGCTTATTATTTGGACTACTGGAGTGAGAGTTATTCCTGATGCCTTTGCAGTAAATATGAGTGAGCCAAAGCTGAGGCTGTGGCTAATCTGAAAGTAGACAGGTGGGGTGGGAAGCAGAGTGTGAGGTGAAGCAATTCTCTGGGGATTGTAAGGAAAGGAGAGAAAATATGCACTCACTCCAACAGAAGGGAAGGATCTTTAGTGTTGGCACCCCTTACCGAAGCTATGGCGATTTATCTTTATAAAGCATAATTATAAAACCTCAAAATCCCACTGTCTCAGTTTAAGAGACATCAAATGGAAACTCTCACAAACCTTGCCCAGAGGGCTCAATACTACTTTGGGCTCTGCAAATATGTAAATAACTTCTAGTGAAAAGGAGCTCCTAGGGATTTTGAACTCTCCATTGAGACTCTGGTCCTTCCCACCATTCAGAATTCAACCTTAGGAGAAAAACAATTAGGGATATAAAGGATGGGGAAAACACAGGACTGCATACAACTACAGTGTGATTGGCTTCTCCGCCATATGGATACACAAGCTACTGAACATATGTATACCAACGGGGGAGAGAGGGGGATCTTAGAGACACTGCTCTCCTGTAAATCCATCTCTTCAGTGTGGTCTTTTTTTGAGGAGCTCAAGGTCTTCTGGAAACTGGCACGATTAGGGCTGGGTTTCTGCCATGGTTTCCTGTGTCACCTTGGACAATATTTCTAGGTATGTTCAAGAGAATGGAAGCAGGCAAAGAGGAGCTCCTCCGCCTGTGCTCTGAGCCTGTGGACATGAGCCAGCTCCCATCTGGGACCCATATGCCCAAATGTCCCCATGCTGACAGACATCCTTTGCTTCAGGAGGCTCCAGATATTATTGTGTCTCTCACTCCTCCAGCAGAAGTCACTGTCCCAGTAGTAAGCTGGATAGGCACAGATGCATACCTGTGTCTCGGCCGCTCCAGCTCACATTTCCATATCTTAGTATATGCCTGCCTTCGGTGAGGTTGAAGCTAAGATGCTGAGCTGTGAAATGGAGCAGCTGATGCATGAGCACATCTGCTGAGCCAGATGTAGGGACAGTAATCCTTGGTAGAAGTGCAAAGCATACAGCTGGTGGTAGTAAAGTTTGAAGAGGCCACAACCAGATTCACCCAAGAAAGACTGTCAAAATCCTAATTAGCTCACTCACAATGAACTAATGCAGCAATAAGGCTTCTGCATCACAGCTGATTCTGGCTGCACCCATCTGTGTAAACATGCTATAAATCTCTCTTTGATTTTTCCCCCATCTGTGAAATGGGAGCCTATCACTTTTTTTTAAAATATATTTTCTCTCTCTACGATTTTAGCTCTTCAGGACTGGGCTCTCACTTATTGTAGCCTTGCTCATTACTGTAACAGTGGGAGAGATACTTAATAGCTGTCATAGCTGGGCATTCTCATTGAATTCAAAGGCAAAACTGACATTGACTTTAATGGGAATCAGAAAGGACATTCAGAAAACCATGAATTACTCAGTTTATTAGAACTATGTGAATTGTTAATATGATAATGATTCAAAGCGCTGTAAGATTGGGACCGTTTTCAAAGGCACAAATCTACCCAAGCCTAATCTCTGGTTGTTTACAGATGTCTTATGTGCTGTGAAAATCCAAGCAGTTCTCGTGCTCTTAGGATAGAAGTATATATAGCACAGCCTGCATTTTAAAGGAATCATAGCTTGCGGAGTCTTATGAACATTAACCCTTGACCTCTTTGTCATGATCCCACCCACTTTTTCTTTCCCCCCCTCTATCTTCAGAAGTCGAAGATAAGTAGTCAAAAAGGATAAAAGCAGGGACTGAAAGCTGAAGAACATCAGAGTTTTGCTGGCTTTCTGTTCAGCTGCTGCTGTTTGAGGTAGGGTTAGGGCAAGGTTTGGGGGTGAGGAAAAGGGATGGCAGGACTGCAGCTGGAAAGGAGATGCCAAAGCAAAGGCTGGGGAGCCAAGGGAATGTGGTTACAATAAATTTTTGGTGTGGATACTGCCTGGAGGGTCCTGGGTGCAGGGATTACTTTTGGGTTGAGGCTTAACTTTATCACTTACAGAAAGCTGGAGCCATGAGCTCCCATTGGAGTGGGAGTGAAAAGTTGGCTGCCAAAGCAAAGTGATAGGATGACAGGACAACTTTTCTGTGAGAACTTTTTCATCATGATATTGGCTGGGGACCCTTGTTTTAGGCTCAGCCTCTAGCTAAAGTTCAGGTTAGGTTAGAGAAAGCTGTCTGTTATACTACGAAGAAGCAGGAATAATTGCTTCATGGAAACTAGCTTTTCCTTCTAAGTTTGAAGTAATAATTATATTGATGTAATATTTTCATGGATCAAAAGTTATGTTAAAAAGTAAGGGAAATGTAGACTTATTACTAGCATCATCAGATCTTCTAGGCCATGGGATGCTACCCTCTCTCCTACAAGTCCAAGACATTTCCCCTGTATTTTGCAGAGAATTAACCTTATAATAAACACCTAAGATATTCTTTTTCTCTCTTTTTCTGCAAGTGTTATTATTCTAAAACAGAAAGCAGAAAAATCTTTTATAGCTCCTTATGTCAATTAACAAAGAAATAAAGAGGTTTGGACAATATTTAATGAATCCCATGTAGGAAACAAAAACAGCAATCCCTGGCCCGATTCAGCAAAAGGGAAAGCCCTGGAACCCACTGCCATTTATGGGTTAGTTAAAAGTGAATTTTATATACTTGTTAGAGATCTGTTTAGAGATGAGTGGTAGGAAATCTAAAAATAATCCACTCCACTCTAATACAGATTAATCAAAGTCTAGGCTTGCTTACATTCATCACTCAAGTCTTTTTTTTTGCCCTCACATAGCATCTAAGGACCGAAAAAACACACTCAATACCCTGTGAGGTAGATCGGCACTTCATTCCTTTTATGAAAGAAAACTGTGGTTAGGAGGAAGCCAAGATACTTGAGGTTAAAAGTCTTCAAAGCACATGTTTCCAGTCCAGTTTCTAATTTCAAACCTTTCTTAGATGTGGCCTGGGACTTTCAACTACTCATTTCACTGCTTGGTTTTACAGTTTTCCTTTCTGGAAGATGAGACATCCACCTTAATAACAGCCTTGTGGTCTTATGAGGCAACTTTAACATATGAAGCACTGTAGGTAGTACCAGGACAGTGAGTGCTCAGTGTGGGTATGGAGCAGGTTGGTGATGGAAATGGGAATGGACCTCCTAGTATTGCTATTGCTGGACCGTTTTCACAGGCCAGGTTTAGACTCCAACATCACTGGAAGCCATAGGGATGTTTCCGACAGAGAGGCGGTCTCTCTTTAATCAAACATTTCTACATTGGCAGGACACTCTGCCTGAAATTAATACCTGCTCCTTATTTCCCAGTTACACCTTTTTCCTACTCTGAATGCAGCCTGGAGTTCATGCTCTGGTTCAGCTCACTCCAGGACACGCAGGATGAAACCCCTGCAGGGTGGAAGGGCTGGAACACTGCAACGTGCTCCAGGTTTCGCCGTTGCACTGCCATGCAGCTGTCACGGGGGCTGACCAGTCACCTTCCTGGAGTGGTTCTGATGGATGTTATGGGACACAGAAACCAATAAGATGTACAGGTGGTCCAAGCTTGGACCATCTCAGAAAAGCCCTACTGAGCAAAAGGTGAGGAAGGTTTTCTTCACTAAGTACTGTTGATTTTTCAGGGTATTGGGCCACCTGCATGAATATGTAATGATTCTGCAACAGCACTGAACACAGTAACTTCAGCTGCCCTAGCAGTGCCCAGTCTTATTTACTCCAGGATGTTGTAGCAATTATGAACAGACCACGCAAGCACTGACAATGATCCTTTTTTACTCAGTACAGTCCAACATGAAAACTGATCACCCAAGCAGTTCTGATCAGATAATTAATTTTGTGTTGCAATGCCTGCATCCTGGGCCAGAATTAAAGTTAGCTTGTCTTCTATTTGGTTCTAACCACTACATTTACTCTGTAATATTTATTTATATTGATATCTTTTATACATTATTTTACTCCTATAGCCAGCTGTTTTACAGTCAAGGACCTCATCACAATGAGATATAAATCCATGCTGCTGGCCCCTGGGAAAACTGGTAAATTAAACTATGTGTGCGTAGACTTTAAAATGCTGAAATCTATTATAGCTTCCCTTCCCCCTGATAAATGACAATGGGTTTTACTTGCTGAATACATACTTATAAAAGGCCACTGTTTATTAATACCTCCCCGTATAAATATTAACATAGCAAACCTATAGGAAAAATATGTGAAGGGTCATCTTTAAATTGTGAAAAGTCAGGCTATTCAGCACAAATGTCCGTGCTTCATTCTGTCTGGAGACTTAAACAGCCTCGTCACCATAGTATCTGGAAGGTGCACACAAGTGTGACATGATTAGCATCTGTCATGTGTAGGTCTTTCTATTCCTTCTGCACTCCCTGGGGAAAACTGTGCAAGGCTTTTTTAAAATATACGATACGTACACTGTGCTGCATGTTTATATTAGCAAAGGCAAGGTCAAAGATATGTACTTTACTCCCATCTTTCACTTACCTCTTTTTAAAAGGTATGAATACAGAGAGCAGCGTTATCTGTGCCTTATATATATATATATGCTCAGATACTTTGGCATATTTCTTTAATTGTTCCTAATAAGGAGGAGAACAGGGACTGAACAGAAAGTGGTTCAAATGTCTTTTATTTCTTAACGTGCTGAATATGGCTGCTTTCTTCTCATTTCATCTCCTTTTCGTGGTACTTAAAAGAACAGTAAAGATTTCTGTGGAACGAAATAAACGTTTCCATAGTCTATGGGTCATTGGTATAATAATAAATGTAATGGTTCCCACACAGCCATTAGAGGCTGTTGTGTCAATGCATATTATTAGGCACCTTTTGTCTGTGAGTTATTGACATGATAGATTGCAACAGCTCTTTTGAACATTTTCTCACATAAAGCAAAACCAGCAAAATTACCTCAGGTCTCCTTTAGAGGAGGCACTAAACCTAGGATTCTCCTATCCCTTTCAGTTTTGTGTGAAATTAAAGACTTGATGACACTTGCTAAATGTGTTTGAAGATGACCCTGTCACCCTGGACAGCATTTTTCCCTTCTCTGGGTCTCTCCTTGCCCCACGGAAGGGACCAAACCTTTGCTGTTGGAGCAAGGCTGTCCTTGGCTGTTTCCATGACTACTCCCACGGCTGAGGGAAGGATGCGGGGACGGACGCCAGGATTGAAGGAAATAAATATGCTCCCACCTTCATTCACGCTCAGCTGAAGTGTTGCCGCCTGGCATGAAGGACACCCCCAAACACACAAAGCAAAGACAGCTACAAGATGTGTTCCCTCCCTTTTCCCAATTCACCAGCTACCGGCACACTGGGACCTTTACTAAGAGCTTTATAATCTTTCTATTCTTAATTTAATAATAATAAAAAAAGCTATCCCTATCCATGCAGGGGATATTTGGCTTGATCCTTACTATTCTTCATCAGGTAAAACAATTTTGCACTGGGAAAAAAACAACATCTGCAGAAAATCTCGGTGAGGATCCACAGCACCGGTACTGCAATGCTGAGGACTCCTTAGTCCCAGTAATTTGTAAGAGCTTTGCAACTAAAACAGTGCAGAGGACACACGTTTGCACCCCAGCAGCTGTCACTGTCCCCGTAATCCTGCCAAGGAGAGGAATCACAATGAATGAATCGACCTTGGGCTGTGCTGTCATCTACAACTCAATACAGGTCTCCTCAGTCCTCCATATTCAGCTCTGCCTCTGTCCCGCTTGTCCTCATAGTGTGGCTTTTCCATGAAACTAAGGGTAGCGGTGATGCTACAAAGGTTACCGAGCCCCTTGCTCCAAACAGCAAGGAGAGAATAAGGAGGTCTGTGCATGGACAGGGTGTGATGCAGTTAATGCCTTTTCACCACCTATTAGGGAGTGCCTGGAGAGTGCTTCAGACATCAGCTTTAATTGATTTTTTGGCCAGCCTGAGGAATGGAGGGGAAACAGCTCTATGGGGTAGTTTCTGTTGCTCGTTTCAGTTGCTCGAAGAATTCTACGTTGGGCTGTTTCTGAACACCGGATGAACACGAAGTGTCTGTCTGCTTCCCTTTCTCCTCATGCCCCTGCTAATGCATTTTGGCCTTTTGCTGTGTGTTCTCTTTGTGCCTTTTTTTTTTTTCTGAGAGAAGGAGGCCGAACCTGTATGCAGTATTCAAAACGATGGTATCACTGATTTGTGTAAGGACATATTTTTCTTATTATTCACTTTTTCTTTTCTCAGTCAGTCAACAATTGTACTTTCCTGTTTTCAATATGAAGTGAGCAGACATCTTCATTGAGCTGTCCAGGGAGACTGAATTCTTCTTCCTGAAAGGGTATGACTAATTCAGAGCCAGTCACTATGCGCAAGTCACTAAAAACACCTCTCTCACGGTGCATTACTGTTTACCTTGCATTTGCCTAGACTTTGATTTTTGTCTAGCAGAAATGGAAAGCCAGTCTTCAAAAGAGAAACTGGGGAAACAACGGTCAAGAGATGAGTGGTGAGTGGTTACATCATGCTCACTGTCTACCATGCAAGTCCTACCTGTAAACCACTCAGAAGGGGAAGGAGGTGGGGAGGGGAAAGCACTGACTATTCATAAAATAGAGAGTGAGTTCAATGGATCACACACCCTCCCACTTGTCCTGTCTTATACATTCCTTGGGTTGCTGCCAGCTTTTCTCTTCCACAGACTACATCAGTGGTAACTTATCCCTGATGACATTTCACAGTCTGCACTTTCACGCTCCTTTCTCCCCTTCACTATAAAAAGCTCCTTGTAAATTTATGCAAAGACTTTATCATTCACTGAGTCTTAAAACCAAAAGGAATCTCCCTGCAGGTCATCAAATCCAGGCTCCTTTCAGCTTTGGCATGTTACACACTGCCTTTCATAAGCTGCTCAGACTCCATATTGTTACTAATGTGTACTTTTGTTCCCATGGCTCTTAACAGAGGGCTGGTGTTGCAGTTTCACACCTGTGAATAGGCAAAAAACCTTCCCACTGCCTATGCATGTTTAGTCTCCGCCTGGCGAGATGCAGACCTGCACTCCTGGTTGCCATTCAATTTCCCGGCCGACATGACAGGAGGAAGATATTCAGACGTGTTTGAGGAGCTGATGTGCTCTGAGCAATGCCTGTGCTGCATGTGCTGTGCTGGCCAGACGCTTCCATGCCTGTGTCTAATACCAGGTCTTTCTAATACTTCGATATAGGCAGCTTTAGTGGCCATCAGTAAACCAGCAGCAGAGCTAGAAACTGGAACTGAGCCATGGTACAGTGCTTTGCCCAGTTGTACCTGTCTATAAAAGGCTTACAAAGTAAGACATAGTCTTGATCTCTAGGAATAAGTATGAAACAAATGATAGGAATTCTATGTTCTGAATTTCAAGGAGTGCAGCCCTTGGGGAGAGTAAGGGAGTGTAGTGGTCCCTATTAACACTGGGCTGTCAGGGCATTGTGGATATTTCCTGTTTAAAACCTTCCCAGGCTCCTTGTGCTCCCCGGGCAGCGCGGCAATGAAGGGACACTCTGTCCCACCATATATCCTTGGTCTCTTGCTACTGAAAGCATCTGTGATTTTTCTATGTCTTTTTCCAGCTGGAGACAGGTGGAGGTGAGGGACAGACTGAAATCAGAGTTCCCTAACATTTAAAAAGGTCAGAGGGAGAAAGAAGGAAGGATAAAATGAGGAAAGGAAATAAGAATAATTAATGCCTAATGCAGTTCCCCTTCCAAAGCCCAGGCAGCAAGGGCAGCTATGACAGCTGTAACATTTCCATTTCCTCCTGTTCTAAGTAGTGCCACTGGGGCAAGTGAAGGACAGCAGTGGTCCTGGAAACACTGCGGCATGTAAATTCAGTTAGCATGACTGCAAGAAAAAAACAGCAGTGAGCTACAAGGGCAACGAGTGAGATGTCACAGGCAGCCAGCATAGACACAAAGAGGCAGCAGATTTTTGTGCATGATATTTTTGAGCTGGCATTTCCAGTCACATTTTCCTTATGAATAAAGCGGTAGGATGTGCTGAGAAGCAAAAGACTGCAAGGAAGCAGAAAGCAACCTGTCGACTGTGCAAGGACTGAAAAGCAAAGTTGCAGACTCCTGCCACCACCTTTACCACTGCTAAACACTGTTGTAGGTCTGTCATTGAAATGGGCCTCTCCCTTTCCCCACTCACTTGCTTTCCAACTCGAGAGAAATAAAACGATGCCTTGGGCAGGGGTGTAACCTTAGTGGGAGGAATGAAAAAAGCAGAAGTGGAATGACCTACTGTGACTTAGCTAACTTTCTCACATGCTTGTGTCCAGCACAACTCTCAGTTCCCTTTATAGACAGTGGGTAAAAGTAGCCCCCCCCCCCCCCCCCCATGACAGGGCAAGTAAATACCCCCTACAGAAACTCATTTCTCTCCAATAACTATAAAGAAGGTCTGCAATGAGTATCTCATACTTCCACATTCACATTTTAAACATTTGGTACTTAAGGAAGAGGAGCCTGACCCCATAAACAAAAAATGTGGAAGCCACCCGCTCCTTGCATTGCCACAGCTGAAACACAGCTCCTTTGCCATGTTCCCAATCCCTCCCACAATGAATAGTAGCTTGGGAGAGGAATATGATAGCAAAGAAAACAAGCAGGAAAGTCACATTACAGGCCAGCTGAACCTTATCACTTACGTAACCACAAGGGTATAAGGAGTTCTGCAGGAAAAAAACAAGGCAGAATTCATATATGCATCACATGCACTGCAGGAAGAAGTAGAGAAAGAAAGAAAGGAAGGAAGGAAGGAAAGAAAGAAGGAGGGAGGGAGGAAAAAAGGAAGGAAGAAGGGAAGGAATTATGTGTTTTAATATAGGTATCCAATTCTCTCTACATTTGGGGTATTATTCTCCACAGCATAGTGCCCTGTGTGTTCATTTACACTTGAGCTAAGGGAGATCCTGAATGAGGACTTGAGAAATCTGGGTTCTCTCCCTGTCTCTAAAAGAGATTTCCTGGGTACCTTTGAACATGCTGGGTGATCTTGTCTCTGTGCCTCAGTTTCTCTCCCAGAAATAGTAATGTGTGTTGTGATATAAGCACTGTAAAAATTTTGAATATTGCTTGCATATTTCTGTAGTGATAGCATTCTGCACCCTGTATATACTCATTCTGCATAAAAATAAATGAGCAACCAGGTACATGTCTCAAAAGTTCCTGCAACACATTGCTCATTGTGAAATAATGTAATGACCTCAAATAGCATGAAAAAAGGGCTTCAATCTCCACAACAATGATCTTCACCAACGGATCTTCTCCTTGGATCTCTTTTACCAAAAATATCTTCAGATTCTTCTGTGAGCACTTTGAGAAATTCATTGTAAAAGATTGGGGAAAGGAAGATTAGTAGGTGGTTGATATGCTGTAAATCTCAAGAAAGTAGTAGAAACACCTCAAACAAAAGTGTACCTGCTTTGCTTCCTTAAAGCAAAACACTCAAGGAGGTGAACAAAGGCAAAGAAGAGCAATGACACCCTAACTCTCAAGTTCCCACTGCAACAGCTGAAATTCCATGAAACATCCCATCAATCACCATCGAGCAGACAATACATCTCTCTGAATGCCAACATCCGGCATCCACACAACGCAAGCAAAGGGCAAAAACTCAAACTGAGCACGGAAGCAGACCAAGAAATAAAACAGAACTTGGCTTCGCGATTGCACGGCAGCACTCTTAAAACTTCAACTTCAGGAGAAAATAACAATTAAAACCCCCAAATTTAAAAAATCAGGAAACGGGCAGCAACAGCCAAGCTGGAAATTCCACATCTGATGCAATATCCTTCAGTGTTACAATGCCGCTCAAGACCCTAATGTGCAGATAGATATTCACTAATGAAAAAAACCTTGTGGGTTGCTTAGATCCAAATAGGGGAAATGACTGTTTTCCTCTCCCCTTCCTCCAAACTATGCAGCACATAGGAATGTAGCAACCTGGTTCTTGATTGAAATTTCCAGAAACTGCGTACTGTATAAATAAAAAGCCTGATGATTTCCCCATGATTTGAGGACTATCCATGCAGAATTTACCTGTGTCACGGAGTTACTTCATAGGAAGGTTTGGCTTGATTCTTTTTTCTTTAGCTTTATTGCCCAGCACGGGAAACACAAACCCTGCTGGGCTCTAAACCATAATGAAATGGGAAAAAAAAAAAAAAAAAAAAAAAAAAAAAAAAGCTAAAGCCTCTTTTACCTCACACATGATCTCTCCTGAGCTTGAATATCGTTCCTGTGGGGAGCCATGGTTGGGAGCAAGGTTCCAGGAGACACACATTGAATGGGAAAAACCCATCCATAGTGCAGTTCTTCAGACAACTGTGAGCTGCCACTGCTCACAAGGATGCTGGAGCACCAAGGACTCAGAAAGGGAGAAAAAGGAATCATACGTGATCTCATTAAAGGTCACCAAGGCAAGATGCAGGGTGTTTGTAGGGGTTTGATGAGTACTCAGAGAGCAGGAGGAAAACGTAATTGTGGATTTTCCTGCATTGTAGGGTTAGCAAGGTGGACTTTCTACTGAGGTATTGCTGGTACCGAAGTTGGGCTTAGACTGCCAGGAGCCAGAGAATTTGTGTTAATTTATTCAAAAGGAGAGGATAAACAGGGCTGGGGGTTATAGATCCTTCTCCATGTAGAGGGTCCACTGAGAGGGTATGTCAAATGGGTGGGATAGCAAAGTAAAAAGCACATTATCCCCATTGTGAGAAGGGACAATCAAAATTCCTTGGAATTGGGATATGCGTTATGCAGTAAATGATTTAGGGATTTTAAGGACTAGTCTTTCTGGTCTGATATAAAGTTAGCTCAAATTAGATAGTGACTGCTTACCTTAACATAAAATAAAAATAAGCCATAGAAGTAATAGATCTTTAATTAGGTTTATTCTTCTAAACAGCTGCATTAAAGCTAGTGTAGAAAATACTTTTTTCTTTCCTGTTAAAACCAACAAGCCGTAAATTTTTAATTCGAGTTCTAAGCATATGTACAAGTATTCTAAGAAGCAAATTTTAGCAGCTTGTTATCACAAAGTTGCTCTGGCTTAGCAAAAGCAAATGACGGAGAGTTATCAGAGTTTTCTTTTCAGGGCCACAGATCCTTCTCCTCCAAATCCTCAAATATGTTGGTTTCCTTATCCACGATGTATCTCACTCACATCCACATTTGGAAGCCATAACCCTTGACTGTGTGCCCACCTTACACAACACTTAACAGATCTTATTGGGCAACTAAACAATTACATCACGCGTATTCTACAGTGTCATTACATGCAATGTTGTCAAATATTAACTTGTCAAATGCCCTATAAAACATAACTTCATGGATGTCTTTCAAGGACACTTGCTGCTACAACTTCCTTATTATCTACTTTACAAACCTTTCCAACACAACTCATTAATTCATTACAAGGTTAACTGAAACAACATGATTTTTCTTGTGCTTTAATAGAAGATTCAATTTAATAATTTAATACAATTTATTTCATTCATAATCCCAGACACAAATCTAAAATATTTTCAGTAAGGCTGATCAAAATTGTTTTCTGTTTTTACGGTCTTTATTGTAAAAAGCTTTATTACAAGCAACAAATATTTTTGTATAGTCAATGTAGGAATAATACTTGACCTACAACAGACTGTGGAGGAAAACATTATAGGAGAAAAGGGGTTAGAGAGATCTGGCTCTGCTGCACGAGGTCTTGTTGCTAAATGCATCAGGTGGTTTAGAGAGAGCCTACCCTTATTTCTCTGCAAGAAAATATTAAGGTAAGCGTTTCTCCTTTGTCTTTATAATATGAGATACTCTGCTGGTAGTGTTCACTTTATAGACAATATAAACCTGAGGATATCTGAAATCAGTGAAGTTTCATGTGCAGCAAACAGAACTAATATCATATGAAGTTCTTGGTTTTCTGCCCAGAGTTCTTCAGGTAGGTATGTGGTAACCCTGGGAATCAACATCAGCAATAAAACTTCATGAAGTAAAGCTCACGGGAATATATCCTCTATTGCTGTAAGCTGGCAAAGCTCCATTTAAATCGCTACAACAAGAGAAAATTTGACCCAGGGAGTAGCAGTAACATACAATAACCCTCTCCAAGGATTCCTAGAAAAAGATTTCTATTAAAAGAATTCACAAAATAAAAAGCAAGGTTTCATCTCAACCTCAGAAAAAAGTCTGAAAAATGAAAACCCTCTCGAAGTTAATGCTGCAGAGAACATATTTGATCTCTGTGGCCAAGGTGGACTTGACCTATGCATTTATGGCCTGTGAGGGGGAAATTTAAAACTGAAGCAAGGAGAATGGCAATCATAGTGCATTTCTGGGGGCTATTAGTACATTCCCCTGACAGCTTCCACCAGCACTGTGTCTACAGAGACCTTGGAGCCGCTTAAATGCTCTTCCCACTCCTGTTCAAAGGATTGCTTTTAAAAGTACTCTTTAAGCTGGTAATTTATACTGTAAAGAGGGATTGAAGGCCAAAAATGCATCCACAGAATAAGAACCTGAAGCAATAATGTTATCTGACCCCTTGGTTGCCACCATTAGATGCTGTTGTTTAATGCACGGTGAGTGCTTTATTTTGGGCTGATTTGGCATTCAGCAAAGAACATTTACAATGGTTATTAACCCCGTGTTCCACACTTCCACTGCAGTAAATATTTTCGCTAGATATTACATAATGGTAATGCTACATTGTGGATGTAAATTTTTCTTGGGAGCTGACCTCTTACTCAATTAAACAAGTGGTTGGAGGTTATTTGCATGTGCTGTTCCAAGATCATCTTCCTCTTCTAATTCTGTGCGAAAGATTGTTTCCTCTTCTACAGTGAAGGATATTAGGGAGCAGATAATTTAGATTCAAGGTCAGCGTCCTTCAAAGCAAGTAGCCTGAGCTATTGCAAGTAATCCTATGACATGCAAGGGAATTGCCTAATACCAGTAAGATTGCAAAATCAGGTCATGCCTGAACTGATGATGTTGGGAAACATGAGGTATTTCCTTCCCTTGAATGACCTTGTGGGATGTTACACACCCAACTTTAGCCAAGAATGCAACTGGGGAACTAGCATCAATTTTCAAAACTAGGCTCCCACTTAATGGTGCAGACTGTGGAAAATACCACTACTTGCAGGCAGGATTAATTACTCTAAATAAAGGAGCTGTCTAGTTACTGTTCATGCCAAACAACATGACATACTCACCTGCGAATTTTCCCAGCACAGGAGAACCACAGTAACTCTTTGTTGTATTGCATGAGAATGTAAAAATGAGTCATGGAGCAAACCTACCGAGAAACTCAATTAAAAAAAAAAACAAAACCAAACACAGTACATCCCATGAATGGTGATATATTAAATGTGACACAAACTGTATTAGAACCTAGTATAACCTGAGGGCTGTAATCTCAGTTTAGGTGAACTGCCCGAGCTATACTGAATATGCATCAATCCTTTGAGGTTTACAGTATTCAGCTTAATTAAAGCAAAATACTTCTGTAAGGCAGTCCATCAGGCGCTCATCATATTGCTCAAACTGCAGAACTCAGGGTCAGAGCTGTACACTTGGTACATATACAACAAATCCCAGGCCAGTTTGTACCCCTAATTTCTCAAATGGTACTCTTTAAATGTAATTTGCTAATCCAGCTGTGAAACCTGCTGGAGGATTACCTTTGTCTCTGTTCACCCCCCATCTCAGTGCTCCGTGTTTTGTCCTGGGTGGTAGGATTTGTGCCGTGCCGGTTTCCAGCAAGCAGAGCCCTGTACTGCCCAGTAGAGCCCGTGTACAGATCCCCGCGGCTAGTGCTGAATCAGTAGCAGCATAAACTTTTCTCCATGATGCTTAGCCCGAGCTACTTCGCTTTGTTTCCACGACTCACATACTTCTTGGTAGTACAGTAGCGTGCAAAAAGCTAACTCAGAAAGCTTTCGCACGGCACAACAAACAGACAGAGCCTGAATGTGGAGGCAGTGTTTGATGGCAGGCTTCCCAGCTCATGTACGCCTCTCTCCCGAGGTAGAGGGAGGCTCATCCTGTGCTACCAGAACCTTTTCCTCACAAATCTCAGGTCCGATTATTAATAAAGCTACTGTGTCTCTCAAATGGCAAAGAACGTGTAGCCTAATTGTAATGCCTCCTTGCATATGGTCTAAAATGCTGAAGTGGTGAAAGGCTTACGCTTCTTTGTGTGTATTTTGCAGTGCCAGGGAATTACGCTTTGCAACCAAATTGCAGCTATGCTGTGCACAAGCTGCCTGCGTGCGCCCTGAAGCAAGGCAGCAAGGCTTGAAAGCAGCCTTGGATCAAGATGGTGACTACTACGCACCTTCTGCATTATTGGCCCGAGGCTTGCATAGAGAACAGGCCCTCGCTTTGGTGAGATCAGGACTTCTCCCTTTGTTATTTGGAATCCAGTCCAGCAGTTCCTCCATCGTACAATTCCCATGGCTCTCCGTGACTAGTCCTTGCGCTAATTGGCCCCAATCCCTCCTCATTCAAAACTTCCACCCTATTAAGACCAAGGGTTGCTGCTGTCTTGCTGAGGTTCTGATTTTGCAACCTCTTTACATGTGGCATTCCCACTGAATTTGATGCAGATAAACCTGCACTGTCTAGTCATTTCTCAGGCCCTGCACAAAGCACAGCTAAATATAGAAAACACGTACTCACAGAGGAAATGGTCTTTTTTTTTTGAAAAAGAGTCACCACATGTCCACACTATCAGTGCTGAATCAGAAAGTTTCTCACAGGTGCAAACCCCATGTGTCATAATAATGGTTTAGTTACTTTAAAATCCATGTAGCAGGAGTGTCAGTATAATACGTTTTTTTTTTTTACTGAGACAATTGAGAATGCAAACCTGATTTTTCATTGAGGGGGCAAAGAAGGGCAAAAAAAAAGGAGAATGGCATTTCATTAAATTAATAGTGACTGAAATCAATAGTATCTCTTTGACTACAAGAGGTTTTTTGAATGAAAGTTGTGCATTGTATTTTAGTTATATTCCATTAGAGTAGAAGAGCATTTTAGATCTGATTTTTTAATATCACATCCTATTGTTTCAAGACTACAGCTCCAAATCTGATGCTTTTTGAAAGAATAGCATGAAATTATCTTAAAATGAAATATGAGTGTAATTACAAAGTGCTAAGCACTCTCCTAATGCACTTGTTGAATATACTATGCCAGTAGCATAAAATATGTCACAATTGATAAAATTTAGAACATGCTTCAGTAATTTCACTTAACTCTTAAGAGCAGGAGAGAATAAAAGAGCTTCTGTGCACCTTTCTTGCTGCAGTTATAAATGTTTCTTTGTTACTTTGGGAGACTGGATTGATCCGGAGTATTTTAATTTTCTTTGCATCAGCAATACTAGAACAGATAGAGAATTTAGTGAAGTTAAAAATAAATGGTAATATTCTCAGATAGTGTAAATCAGCACTGAGATCAATACAGTTATGTGACTTTACATCGGATTCAAATCTGAAGACGTAGGTACTAAATCACAGCACCTCCCTGCCCAATTAGCTGCTCTGCCTGTGGACAGACAAGGTCACCATTGCTTTGGCTGTGTGATAAACTATTTGTCTCGCCTTTGGTCCCCTTTTGTTTTACTCACTAAATTGAGAATACAAGCAATGCAATGATTCCCCTATAATACCCCATGAAGAAAAAAGTGAATCTAGGATTTCTTTTATTGATACATGAGGGTAGTAGAACAGCAAATGGTACAACAGCTGAGCTGGGGGGGTGAAGTGCCAGAGTTTTCTGGTCAGAAGCTGATGATCAAGAGGAGCATTGCCAGGGCTGCCCTGCAAGGCACCTGCAAGAGCACCAGCTGGAAGGGGATCTGCTGATGCTCCTCTCCAGCATATGATCTCTCCTGTGTCCGTAGCATGACAGTCATTTCAGAGTTTTCAAATTTACAACAGAGTTTGAAATTAAGTCTAAGGAACCTCCTTGCCTTAACTAAGGACATCTTTTCCACACACCTTACTGCCGGTGATGCCATGTTCTCAAATCGGTGCCCGAATACGGGCGCACTGAGGAGCATGAGTAAAACCTACATTTATGCAACGGACCTGAGCAAAGCAACATCTAGATTGGATCACCAATTATTTCATTTGGGTTCTCTCCAATGTTTTCAAGCAGAATGTGTTTACAAACAATATGTTTAACAATGCAATAAACCAAAATACATATGGGCTCTTTAACATGACTATCAAGTCTTCACGACATGTAATTTTGTGTCTGATCACATCCAAGAAAAGGTTGTACCGTCTATCCATTGTTCAGACAGATAAAAACAAGACATCACTAGAAGACAGAGTCCATCTGAAGACACCGAAATTCTTTACAGATGCAAGTGCCATGAAATGTCTTCAGCATCTTGCACATCAGGAAAACTGCAGAAGTATAGAAAAGTTCATGATGGACTGGACCTCTGGAAATCATCTAGTCCAATCTCCTACTGAAGGAGGCGCTAACTGCAAAATTAGATCTGGTTGCTCAGGGCATTTTCCATCTGAGTTTTGAAAGTCTCTACGGGTGGAGATTCCCTGATTTCTTGGCAGCCAGTTCCTGTGCTTAACTATTCACGCTGTAATTTTTTCCCCTTTATATTCATGAGAAATTGCATTCTCCTTCCAAAGTCAGACAGTGTCTCAGAAGTGGAATCTAAAGCCAAAGATCTCTGCTCCAAACTTTGAAGCACAATGTTGGCCCTTAAGTTTCACCCACTTATTCCAGTATTAGTGTCAAAATTTTGTTTGTCCAAATAATCTCTTTCAGAAAAGGATCCAGTCTTTATCTGCAGACATCAAAGTTTCCCCTGCTTTCTTTGGCAAACCATTCCAACAGCTAATCATCCTCTTTCTTAAAATTGTGTGTCTTTCTTACTTCCTATTTGAATTTGTCTGACTCCCTCTTCTAACTACTGGTCTCCTACATTTCTCCCACCTCCGAATTAAAAGGCCCTTTACTTTTTAGCATTTGCCCGTGCCCTGTGATGGTATGACTTAGAGGCATATTCTGCAATACAGGAGTGGCTACAAATGCTTTTTAACCATATGAATATAAAAGGCTTGAGGAAAACGAGCTTTGGAAAACAAGTGGTGATTTTTTACTCCTGCCTTGTTCACCTGCAAGGTGTGAGAGAAATGATGAGGGGTTTTTAGGCACTGTAATCAAGTTTCCTTTCAGTGTGCTTTTGTTCAATTAAACAGACTATCTTCTTTGTGTCTCTCAGGGTAAGGCATCTATCTCTGCATCCTCTCTAATTTTTCAGTTGCTGTTTTAACATATGGCTGCCAGAACTGTACAGGATCGGGTTTACTACACATCAAGGAAAAATTGTGTCCCTCCTCCCCCTCATTCCTGTTTATCAGCCAAGGATCATATAAGCCTCCTCTTTTTTCTTCCTTTTTCTTTTTTAAGCATGTCATTCCAGAGCTTATACCAAATTGCTTGCAAACTATACGCCTATATCTTTTACAGAGGCACTGATTTCCAGAGTATAGTCCTTTGTTGTAAATATATGGCCTGCTGTCTTTATACCAAGAAATAAGTTGTTTAATTTGGTATATTAAAATGCATATCTGTGAAAGAACTTCTCCCTTTATCAGTCTGTTCTTATTGTTTGCTATTCTTTCCAATGTTGTCCCATTCATATATTTTTTCAGCAGCATCTTTGTATTTACTCCCAGATCATCAATTGAAATGTTAAACAGCATTGGACATAATACAGACACCTGTCAAACATGACTAGAGCATTCAATTATGATTCCCCATAGATGACTATTATTTGAGACATGCCAGTTAATTAGTGGTTAACTCATTTAAAGCATGATTTATCTGAAATTAGAGTATCTTGTGGAACTAAGTCAAAGTATATATCCATGGGCCAAAATTACCATCGAATATCAGGTAGGAACAATCATACTAAAGACTAATAATGATGAGCTTATAAATATGTATAGCCACATTATTATTATTTTGGAGTATTTAATTCTGCTGCTCTGAGAGAAATCAGTTCCCTGCTTTACTTCCAGATGATTGACAGTTCAAGGGTCACACATTGGCCTGTTTCTCTTCCTAAAGGAAGAAATCTAATTTTAGTCTGAAAGAGGCTTAAAAAATCCTAGAGCAAGAAGTCATCCAGCTTTATTAACTGCTCTTTGGCCTAAAATCTTTGATGGAGAACTATGAATTTGAAGGTGTAAAAAAAGATTCTTGTAAAATGTTGATGCTTAGCCAGATAGCATGTTAGATCTTAAGAGCACCATGAGTCACACAAAAACCCCGGAGTGCACTGGTTTTATCAGAGTCCTTCAGGCAGCAGGAGGAAGGGGAGGGATCTCGAGCATTTGTTCTTGTGAACACGCAACGTGTGGCACGAGAAATACTTCTTTTGTCTCCCTCCTCTAAGTACTGAAGGCAAGGAGGGGATTCCTAAAGATCGAAACTGATTTAGAAAAATATTCAAGTCTAAAGAGTCAGCAGTTAACACCCCCCCACCCCCACCCCGAAACAAAATGAAGCCAAACGAAAGCGTAATGAATGTATAGGCAGAACCTCCTGACATTTTACTGGTATAAGTAGATTTTCTATTTTTATTGTCACAGGGAAGAAACCAGCAATATACATCATCCCAGAGTAACGGACCTGTACGTAGGCATGTACAAAGCTTACTGGAGTTATTGGAAGGATTACCATTGGCTTCAGATGGATTAGGCTGCTTCTGAGTGATCTGTAAAATTTCATTGATCGCTGCCTGTTACATAGAGGTTCACAGTCTGACATCCTGCAGAAACCAAGCCATTGAATTGCACCTGTGTTCCTGACCTAGTTAACATATTAATCTGAGTTTAGATTCTAAAACAAAACTAAAATCTTTCATGAGTCTCTTTCCTTATTTTCAGGAGCGTGGTGGTTAAAGGATTCTCTTAAGATAGGGGAGGTTTAAATTAAAATCTTACCTTTTTCTGATTTCACAAATAGAGATTTAGGGGTTAAACAAGCATTGAGAAAATACCTGCAGCCTAGTGAGATAAAATTTCAGTCTCTCTTTCAATTAGTGTTTTCTTAATTTATATAGAATGGAGCAATTCTAGTTGGATACTGAATTTCAGCACCGTTTCAGAATACTCCAAGGAGAGCGATTGCTTTTCTGAACTGTGGAACACATTGGTGCAATTTCTTGCCCCAAAGTGGGTTACAAAGATATATGAACATGGATCTCACACATACCAAGAGAGTATCACTTCTGCTGTTTGCAAGAAAAGATGAAGCTGACAGATGAAACTAATTCCAAGAGTCATTTGTAGCTGCAAATCTGAAATGAGAGGACGTGTTTTCCTCTAACCCCGGATTCGTTTAACAACCTTTTATGGCAGAGCAGAAGTCTGAACATTTCTTTGTCATTTCCTACTGTTTCATTCTTCACACGAAGCACTGGCTTCTTTGAACCCCATTTTTAGGTGTCTTGCTCTGCCCATAAATTATATAGAGAGCTCTGATTTCACTAGGGAGAAGGCCACCTGAAAAATGTTCCAAACCTCGTTAGACTTTACCATTTTTCCTCCTTCAGCCTATTTTACCTTAACAATAACTCTAAAAAGATCACAGGCTGAGATTCAAATGTAGTATAAATTGATGCATCTACTGAGCTACCCTAGTTCACATTAGCTGAAAATAGAACTCCAGTCTGGAAGTGACAGTCCAGTATCATATAATCAGACAATGTTGTAGGAAAATACTATGAACTAAAGCAGGGCCAACAGCCCTATAAATATTGTGTGAATTAAGTCTGTAAAGTAAATTAACCTATAAAATTAATAAAGTGTGGTTTGGTGTTGGGTTTTTTTAATGAGAATTAGATTCTCAGCAGGTAGTTGAACTGTCATGTTTGGAGATGTGCTGATTTAAGCAAGGTGAAGACATAACTGAGATTATTTTAAAAGTGATTGTCCTTTCTTACCCATTGCATCTTGGGGTGGAAATGGAGAATAAGCACAACTCACACTGAAAGGAAGAAAAATCAGTAGATGTTGAAAAAGATTCCTCATGTATTTTGGAGAGATTTTGGCGACCATCTTTACCTTCTGTTTTCACATTCTTCTCAAGGGAAATAAAAAGATATACTTGTACGGTAATTAAGAAAGAGTTTAGAAGCATGTTCTTTTACTCTTCTTGCCTAAATTTCAACCTTTAAAATTGACAATATGTTGCAAGTCCACATCCGGGAGGAGAAAATGTGATTTCCTAAGGGCGAGTTTGTCAATGGTAGGGCCAACTCAGCAAAAGCTGAGTCACTTTTATCAAATAAGTCTGGCATCAAGTTAAGGAAAAATAACATGTGGAGACAGAAAGGTATGCAGTATGTATTTTTACTCACCCATACAATAATTGCCCATTGTCCTAATCATGCCTATGTTCAGCTGACTCATTTGATCCACCAGTAAAAATAAAATATTGTGAAACAACTAAGGTGCCACATAGTGACTCATTTAATATCTTCAGCAACTTGAATTCTCAAATGGAATTTTTTTTTTGCTTTTTTGTTTAAGTCAATATTAATCTTCCTATTTATTTTAAATCTACTTTTCTTGTAAAAGTCAGTGACAGAGACCTACAGAACTTAAAATGTAATGTACGTATATGTACATATACGTGTACGTATACATTCAGGCAGACAGATAGTCCTTATGTCATTGACTATCCAAAAGTGAGATTTTTGAGGAAAATGTGCTAGGAGTGACTATGAGGAAGGACCTGAGCACCTACAAAGCTGTGTGTTGGAGTTTTAGGTGACTGACCTCAGAGCGGTATCCAAACCCTGGCTTATGAAAATACGTTGCCCTATCATGTATAGGCAGACTTAGGACCTTCATACTGAAACCCAAACCGGTCACCTACAGCCGGCATCCTCACGGGCGGCTGCTCGAACGCAGCCGGAGCTGCCCTGCTGCCAGTCCTGCCCCAACTCCTCGCCGGGGGGTGCCTGGCGGTGGGGGTCAGCCTCAGCCCCCGGGGCTGGTGGTCTGAGCACAGAGCTCCTGCCTGTGGGAAGTGCTCCTCCTGCTCCTCAAAGAAAGCCTGGATTTGCATTCGTAGGCAGCCTAGTCTTCCCGTGTGTCAGAGAGGTTCCGAGACTCCTGCAGTGACGGCACGTTGCAGAGGATCTGCGTGGACTACCATTTAGCTCAACGCAAAGCTCCCAGATATTTTTCAAGTATAATGCTTTGGCAGCTGTGTCTTCCCCAGAAAGCACTATAAGCCTGTTTATTATATGTGTGGCCCAAGTTCAACCTTCGAATTGATGAAGATGGCAGATGTTACACAGGCGGGTGGGAACACATCCTACTATCGTGCCAGTTTTACATGGGTCTGACTCCACTGACTTTCATGGAGATATCCCAAATTTAAACTGGCGCAAGGGGAAAGAGCCCATGATATTTCTAAGGAGCTGATGTCCTTACACACTCAGTTGTATGCTCGTCTGACATATTCACATATGTATTCTGATGGTTAGATTTAGTACTGAAGTTCTAGCTTTAGTTTAGGAAATATATGTCTGTCCCTCCTTTAGCCTATAGGTCTATCAGCTGTGACTGACAAAATGTTTTTTCTTGCCAGAAATATAGGCTTCTGTGTGCAGCTATTTCTCCTAACAATGCAAAAAAGAAATCTGGGTCACTTCAGTCATTTGCTTCCATTGATAGTTAAGTGTGAGTTATTGCTATTGAATGTATTCTAAAAACATGGATTTGAATTTTTTCTGCATCTCAGAAGCAAATAAACAAAAAAAAGGATCCTTAGTCAAAACAGTTAAGAAATTCTTTGTTGACCAAAACTTAAATTTGCCGTGATTTTTTTGTGGAAACACACTGCTTCTGATTTTATGTTAATACAGCATTTTCACACAAAGCTCTTTCCCCAAAATACCTGTTTTAAGGACAGTCATGGTTCCCTGTATGGTAAAAAGAGCAGGGGGAAGAAGAATTCTTGAATGTTTTTACAAGCTATTTCAAACCTAATAAGTTGAAGAAAAGGGTTAGTGACAAGAGTGAACTTTGAAATCTAGTTGCTCCTGCTGTTCCAGTTAGATTCCTTGCCACTTGCTTTTGCTGAACCAGCATTTCTAGAAAGCTGGACCAGATTCAGCACAGTGGGGCACAGGTAGTCTAATTTAATTCCCTCATTCCTTAGCAGGTCTGACCGTTTGACAGTCTTTGTTTTCAAGCCTTAACAACAAATATACACCTTCTGTACAATTCTTTCTTAAGCTGTGGCTTGTCATTAGGAATCCACAGCGAAGAAGTCGGGACTGACAAAATCACCAGGAAACGCTGATGCAATAGTGGTGCAGATGATGATACACTATGGTACAGTAACGTTAATCTGGAAAAGCATGTACGTATCTGTCAGAGTGGGAAACGTCCACCCGCCGTAGCTGTGAAAGCAAAGGCGGGCGAAGCGATGGGGGAGAGGGGCAGTGGGTTCCTGCAAGTCATCATCCCCCACTGCCACGGCCACAGGGAGACCCGCTGAGCCTGCCCCGCTGCAGCAGCAGCCCTCTGCGCCCAAAGCTCGTCCTCCTGCCAACTGCTCCCACGTAGGAGCGCGACCACCACCAAATGCTGCGTTCAGGGACACCACTACCCCAGTCTTCCCTGCGCTGAGGATGAGGAGGGAGCCACCTTCCACACTGCGCTTCTACCTTCGCGTCCCACAGGACCTCCATTTCCACAATATTCCTACCGCCCCGAGATTTTATCGAAAGCAAAATTATTTCGCCAGAGTAGGAACTTAAGTCTTGGCTAATACTTCACTAGTTGCACAGCCTGCAATCATAAACAGTCATAATTTCCATTTGAAGAAGTGGCAGACTGGAAAAGGTGAAAGATAGCAGGGCAAAACCCTGAGGACAGATATTTCCTTCTCTTCCTTTCTGAGGAATTAAGAAAGGAGGAGGGAGGAAGAAAGATAACTAGAGAAAAAATATACATGTAGTCTGCATTTAAATCTTGAATTTAGAAGTGAAGAATATCATGTTCAAAAGTATTATTTGACACTTTTTATGACCCCTCTTCTCTTCTCTTCCTTCCTCCAACACTCCCTCCCCCGTGTCAGCTCAATCTCTTTGTGTGTGTGTAATAATAGATATCCCAGCAAGGTACCATCTTTGTTAGCTTGCTTCTGAAGCTCCTCTAAGCTGCTGTTTTCAGTGGAAAACTCTGCAGCTTTATGATATGATAGCTTTCAATATCACTTCCCTGAATGATTCATATAATGATTGCGGCTACTTGCAGGCAAATAGAACTCATCCATTATGCCCTCAAGAATTGCACGACAAACCCTACTGACACTAAAGACACATGTCACTCTGTATCCCATACGCTGTTTGACTCACTCACATTTTGGACTGACTTCTGAGCAGTGATTCAGCTAAGTCCTGCCCAGCTTTCCATGCTGATAACATAGGAAAAAATGAGAAAGCAGCAACATTAGACTCATTGTATTCTCTCAAAGCCAAGAAAAAGCCTCACTGTTTTCCTGTTGCGGTTTTGTTGACACTTCCTTGTTGTGTCCATAGTATTGGAATATGCTCATTATTCACAGCCTCGATGACTGGTTTTAAACACACTTTCCTCAAAAGTAAATTAAGTGATAGTGAAATTTTCAGCACATGCAGCTCTCTCCCAGGGTGCCGAGTTTATTGTTCTGATTCTTGAGAGGCTTCTGTAGATTGAAGCCGGAGGCAAATGTACACTGGTGATACAGAGAACGAGACACAGGAAAAGTGTTTGCTTGGCAGGAAGAGCATCCTGGAAGATGACAGGATCACCGGAGCTGCCCTCCCCCCCCCAGGGGCAGAAGCCCCCAAATCCAACAGCTGGGAGGAAGCCAGCGTCCCTCACCGCTGCCGAAATCGCATCCCCGTAACTTCTCGGCAAAAAAAGATTTGCTCCTTTGAAACTGAACAACCTCCAGTGGCCTTCTATTGTCTCAAATTCATCCACCTTGAACATGATTACTTAATTATATCCCAAACTGGGCAGACTCAGATCTCATTTATGACATGATCCTTTTGGTGTATAATAGTCTTAACAAGCCTTAATTTTCCACTCTGTCTTCCTGTCACAGTTACTCACCACTGCTAAGAATAATGAGATAAAAATGTTAGGTGGAACAGCAGAAAGGAAAAAAAAGTCTGTTCAGAGCAATGTTCGTGTGGACTTCCCACAGAAGAATACTTGATGACGTTCCTTAGGCACTTCTAAGGACTCAGGTCCTCCTCTGGACTTTAGGCAAAGAAGGACCACGTTATCAGATTTTGGGGGTGTTGTCACTTTAATATCATTTTTCCAGACATTGCCAGCCTGAAAGATATGACTTATACCTTCTGGACCATGAAATCAAGGAAACTCTACCGATTTACTCTAGTAAAGGATTTTATTTGCATACACTTGCCTCAGTGTGACCAATTCACACCACTTTGTAGTATGACCTAGAGTATCTATTGCCTCTTTTATTTTTTAGTTTCTTAACTTTCATTTTTAAAACACAAGTTTCTGACTTTCATTGTAAAGAATGTAATGAAAACATGTTCTGGATGCACCCTGCTGGATCCAAAATACAGAATTTAAATAATAATAAAAAAGTGTCACATTACCATTATTTTAATTTTAAGGCAATCTTGCACTTAGTGATTTATTTTTTTTTAACACCTGGTTCCTAACTTGTGGAAGCTTGGATCTATGATTCATTAAATACAACCATCAACAATTTCAATGTTGACGTGCTTAGGTTACTCACATTCCCACAAAGTGTTAAATTCAAAAGGAGTCGGAAAGTTGGCTTTATTTTTTGCCTTTAATGTTTTTTTTATTTATTTTTTGCATCTGTTTCACTAGCAGACTGTTTGATTTTGTTCAGTGTTTTCAGCTGGTTTCATCTTACACCCTAGTTTAAGGCCGATATATTATTATCAGTCCCACAGATGACTCTGGAAGGACACTGTTTTATTGGAATGTAACAGCATATAGAAAATAAAAATCCTAGACAAGAAAATCTGTTTCCATTTATGTGTCTGTGTGTGCATATGTATATAAATTGCAACAAAAAACCCGAAGCTTCTTGGGCTCCTTATAGTCTGTTATTATTTTTTCTTTGCTAATGCCTTTTTATTAAGAACTTAATTTTAACCTTAAAAAGTAAGCTCATCCTCACATGTCATGGATTGAAAGGACGCAGTAAAGCATATGGGGGATCAGGGGGCTACTGCCTCTTCTTTTTCTGGTGAGGGATACCTCGGCAGGCACAAAGCTAAGGGTCTCTCACCAAACGCTGAAAAAAGCCAAGTGTTACAGCATGAAGGGTGAAGATTCTGTCTCTTAGCACATTTGCTCTGATTTGTGTTTTCAAACACCGATATTACAGAGCTACACCCTTCCTGAAACTTGACCCGCTCTCCCCACTCACGTTTATTACCTTCAGGGTCCTGCTGCACCCTGGACCTTGGCTGCAGAGCCCCAGGAGGCATGAGGACATGTCCTTTTGGGGCTCCACATCCCTTATCAGGGAGGGTCCCTGTCCCCCGTGGTGCTCAGAAGAAGTCCTGTACGGTTTTTGGTGTCTCGGGGGATGGGAGGCGAGGGCCAGGAGGCTGTTTGCATGGCCCTTATTTCAGACTCGAGGCTTAAATCTGCTTTGCATTAAACTATCTGCACACAGAAATATTTGCCTGAGCAGACTTTGGGTGCTACCCTTTGTGCCAAAAGCAGCCGTATCCCACAGCTCTTTATTCTTTTATGAATCCTCCTCTCTCTCCTGGCCAAACACATTAGTCTTTTATGACCTCATCATTATCCCAAGATACTTAATGTCTAATGAAAAAGATATTTTTTAATATTGAATTACACAGTTACATTTGTTTGGTGACTAGCAGTTTTAGCCTCTCAGACAGATGGTCAAACTGTAGTGCATAATCTGCTTGGACAAATGAAAGAATACACACTCTATTTATTTTTTTTATATTTCGGGTTTTTTTAGGTTGCCCATTATAGTTAAGATAAATAATGTCCTGTCACAGAACGCAGAGACCAGAGTCTGGGTAGATCCCATCTGTGTAAGTGCTGGAAACCTTATTGCAGCAATCTCCTTTAGTCAGCTGCTTTGTTGAGTGTTACCACGTAATTTTTACCTACAGGCATCCGGGCTGGTTTTGCCCTGTGAAGCATCTGTGGTCTGGACTTTGGGGATGGAAATGAGAAGAAGCTACAGAGGACTTCACAGGCGCTGGGTAAACACGGCATCCCTTTGTCTCTTTGCTGCCCTTTCCCTTCGCTAGTGGAGCGGGACCAGCCGGCAGCACACGTATAGCGGGAAGCACAGCGCTATAGATTTCACCTGCAGTGCCTTGTTATACAGATCCACTGTGGCGTTCAATGCCTCTCTCTTCTGCTTGATTAAAGATAATAAGGGACAAGTCACTGACAACCCTTTGAGGCAGGGTGGTTTCTGGAGATAACTAGGCGATGGATTTGTATCGTCATATTTATATTTAGGATTTGATTAGTTTTTGCTTTATAATTCTAGCGACATTTTTAGTTTAGCTTATTGAGCATTAGAGCAACCCTCTCTCCAGTGACCAGTCTAATACCTCCAAAGCCCCACAAGGGGCTGTTGGGACACTAAAGACCATCAATCCTTATGAATAATGCATCTATTTCCTACTGAGGCTCAAATCCCATTAATACTATAACATTATTACATCTCTTATTTACTCTTATTCTATCTGTGGGATTAAAGATTAATTCCTAACAATTTTTTCAAATTAAGAAGAAATCTCAGTAGGTCCAAAGCATTTCACATAGAATATACCAAAGTTATTGCCAGAAGAAGGTTGTTAGAAATAGAAAACAAAATCACGAAATGATAAGAAGTATCCCAATCATGTGAGACGGGGATGGGCTTTACAAGGGCCCACCTAAAAATGCTCACTGAAATGCAATTAAACCCAGTGTTCTGCATGGTGATTTCTTATCCTGGTGTCCAGAATGAGTCCATCTGTGACAGGCAGCAGGACTGAATGGAATTACAGTAAAATATCAACAGCATTATCTGTCTGACCAGGAGAAGGAAAACCGCTGAGATCATCAGAACGGTTTGCAAAACGACTTTCTCTCTCTTTGCATGTGTGTAATTCCAAATGTGCCGTGGTCTAATTAGGCAGAACCTGGATGGAGGAGCCTCTCTCCCTGTAGGTTCACCATGTAAGATCTCAGCCTCCTCTGCACGTCTGACTACTACTGCTAACTTCTACTGCTGATGAATAATTAATTACAGTGAGGATCTATTAAAATCCAGTTGCCCTCAATGTCCTCTTCATAGTTAGCAAAAACAAATAAAGGAAAACCCAGAAGACTGAGTAACTTGCCTAGCGAAGCTTGGAAATGAACAATAGTCTTTGACTATCACTGCATGTTCAAAGATAAATCTTATAAATGAAATAACATACAGTCAGGTGAAGTACATAAAATTCAGAAAAATACAGCTTTGTGTGCATAACTAGATTTTTGATATAGTCAGTATCAAATCCAAAAGGTAGCATGTTACAGGAAAAAAGATATTACTGTATCCAGCGCAGATCTGCTACCTTCCTGAATTATTACTGAGGTGTTTGTTATGTTACAGAATTCAGCAAATACATTGCCTTCCCCAGCCCTGTTAGATCATAATTTGCCTTTGTCCAGAACTGACCACACACTCTGCTTCTGAAATGCACAGAGGCAATAAAAAGAATATGGAGGTTTAGCAAGTGAGGCACTGAGGGACTAATATTCAGCAATGCTAATTCCAGCTAAATTTATATTGTATTGAAAGAAAGTGCTGTTAAAGAACAGCTTGGCTTACATCAAGACATGTGGTTACCAGATTACTTTCTATCTCCGCTCAAAAACATTTAGAGAATTTCTCATTAAAATTATTTAAAGTGAAACAAGTCAAATAAATCTACATAAGCGTGTTGTTGCATTGCCTCATTTGTGCTGAAAAAATGTTGCTTGTTTTTTACATTCTATTTTAACTGTACATATGAGGCTTTACTCGCCCATTAACAAAATACATCACGTCCCAATTGCTTTCTATACCTCCTTAAATGTTAAACATAAACACATATACCATCTGTTTCCTATCATGACACCAATCCAAAATGGCTGCACTAGACACCTCCGCATAATAGATCATCTTAAAACACCTTAGCGGTTTTGCTTTATGGAGTTATTTTCCTGTGACAAATTATAAACCTATATTGCAAGAACATGACCAATCTGTAGCCTCAATTGCAAATTCTGAATAGTTTCTCTTTATTTTAACAAAATGTGCTGGCTTGTATCTGATGCAGCGCTTTTCTTAAAGCCATAGGCCACCTTTGTTGCTATGGTATCCTACAAATCCAGTTAATTTCTTCAGTTAATAATTTCTCAGCTAATAATTTGTGAAGCATTCAGATTGAAAACATTACAGTCCAATATAGTCACTTCTATAACTTGCAAAATTATTACATGGCTGTTGTGTAACCGAAACTGCAGAACAAATTACAAGGTTTATCATCAGTCTGCAATCAAAAATAAATCTCAGAAAAATATCACATTTCTGTTAAAAAAAAAAACCAGCTTTGCAATGCTTGCACTTGTAAACTCCAGCTATCAAATGTTCAATGGGAAATGGACAAAATATAGTCATAAATGTCATTGAATGAAAATTTGGTTCTGAATGGATTTCAAATGTACTTCCTCCTCAGGTTCAGCTCTATGAAAAAATGAATGTGTCTGGAGCAAGTTGAATTCAGTGAGGAATTTCTCCTTGACTTAAATGAGCTTTTGACCAAGGCTTCACAATATTAATGCACGAACCTGCAAACCCTTATTTCCCAGGGTAGCTCCAATGAATCCTAGACTGATTAAACCTCTGTAGACCTATGTGCAAAAGCAATACTCCGCCTGCTCATTCTCCCTTATATGTAAGAGCTCAAATGGTTATGAGACAGTATTGCTACAGGTTTGATCAAAAATAAATGCCATATATCTAGGGACCATGAATAAGGGATGAAACAGCCAGTGTAGAGGTAAAAGAGCTAAAGGGAAAAAACATAAAGATACTATTGCCTTGGACTGTATAATCTCAGCAAAGTTTCTTGCCATGTCAGAGGCATTATTTCAGAAGTACTTGTTAATGCCTCTTGGCTTCACAATCCCATGGGATGAAGCGAAAGCAAGCAGACTTCTGTGGGGGTACGAGCTGCTTGATAACCTCTTGTCACCAGAAATAAAGAACTGGAGTATTGGTGGTGTTGCCTGCTCTACAAACCAGCGCTACCTGAGGAAGCAAAGCTGGAAAAGCTTGAGAAAGTAGTATTGCAGATTTCCTACCCGAGCCATTTTGTCTCCAAGGAACTTTTGGAAAATGGAGGAACAAGGAGGAAACACAGAACCTTTTATGCTTTAAAAGGCAGAAGGGAAGCCTTCTTTACCTGTGTGTGACCCCCCACCCCGCTCTTGTGCAGTTAGAACTCCCCTTACTGTTTCAGTCTACCTTAACTCTTCTCTCCAGACAAGGCTAAGGAGACCTCCAATGGATGGACCATGGAGCTTTCCTCCTATTAGAGGTTGTCTCTCCCTGTTGTGTGAATATGTAAGATCGCGTACTCTTTTGGTGCTGCATAAATAACACTCAGCTACTTTTTGAAACAATCACCACAGTGGTTTTCGTTCTCCTTGTTTGCAATTTTGCTGTGGCTATTTGTGCGATTTACAGAGGTTGGTTTTATTCCTCAGAGCTTTCAGTGCAATTAAAGAAAATAAAGAGTGAATGCTCAAACAGTTGAGAAGAATGGAAGAGGTAAAAGATGGACACAAAGGCAGAGGTACCACGAACGATGCCTAAAGAGGAAGGAATAAAATACAGCTTGTATTCAGCATGTTCTAACAGGCACAACAATTCTAGATTCAGTTTGCGACAAATCATAATATGGTTTATTCTAAACAATACAAACGTCCAGTTTAAGAAAATAGCAATCACTTGTCTATTGCGAACTTCAAAGTCATGCTGTATTTACAATACACGGTTGTTCAAGTAAGTTGGTAAACTGTGATACGCCCTACTTGCACTGACCACTTCTATGCCGGGATTTTTCACACCCAAGAGGAAAAAAAAACCTCCAAACACCCAAACAGGTTCTGTTTGGGGATTTTAACTGTTTCATCCTGACCTTTGCATGCACATACGTGTGACGAAGTGCACAAACATGCCGTATCTAACCTCTGCAGCAAGAAGCTAACATGTTGGCTCACAGGTTCTGTCCTCATTTTCACCTTGTTAACCCCAGTTAAAGTTGTTGGAACTTGCTGAGGCTACTAATCCAGGTCCGTACCTTAACCACCTGACTTCTTCACCCTCAAATTCACATCCCTTCCCATCTGCTCTGCATTTCAAAATCTGGAATTAAGCAAGCCTGCAGTAGATGTGCATGTTGAAATGCACTAACCCTGAACCGGCTATTGCTTTCTGCTTTGTAGTTTCCCTGTTGCCCCACAGCTTGTCACTAGCCTTTTTTTTTCCTGAGTAGCGCTGTTTTTTCAGTGCAATCTCTCTGAGAAAAAAAAAGGGGGTGGGAGCTCAATAACATCCTTAATAATAGAGTTATCAGGCCTTTTTTTTTTTAAAAAAAAAAGAAGGTACAGTAAGACACAGCCCTACATGACACACGCCCAATAAACAGGCAAAAATTTGCCAATCCTTTTTCTGTATTACACACCCATTGAACATTTTGGGTGGAGAACCTCCGAGGTCAAGCTCAGTTCTTTAAAAATATTTCCATTTCTACATTGTATACAGATGAGGAGGCAAAATGTCACAATCCCTAAACCTCAGTAGCCTTTTCTATTCTATTGCAACTGTAACTAAGTTTCCCAGAAGACATCTGTGTTTCATTGTGCGAGATATTGTACCAGCACTAAAATTTAATATATCCCTCTCATTGCAGATCACAAGTTTGCTTAAGTTGCCATTTCTTCCTTGCCTATATGGAGGCATATTGACTACTTACCAGCCCGCTGCAGGGCTAACTGAGGTAGGTGGCAAGGGTCTCTCCTTCACTTCTACTTCTGCCTCAATCTGTATTTATTGATTCAGTTCTTCTCTGCATCATTTTTAGACCATTTCTCATCTAAAACCATGAAACATTCAATTACTGTGAACTGAATTCACGTGTTCAAAGTCAGTTTCTCTGCATATAACTTCGCAATTTCTGCCAACTCTTTTACTCGATGCTTAAAGGGTTTTTAACACCAGCGTGAGTGAAGCAGAAGCCACAAGGCAACATTAAACAAGTTCTGCATGTGTCCCAAGCCAGCATACATGCCAGGCATGCTTTGAAGAGCCATTGCTTTGAAAAAATGCAGTTCAGAGGCTTGCGTTTGGCTGGCTGAAGGTCACCACCAGCATGTGGGTCAGGTCAGCCCTACAGCAGACTCCGATCTGTGCATCTGGGCCAGGCAGATCTCACGCGGTTCCTTCCCTGCATTCCTTCCCACAACTGCGCCTTCAAGGTTTCGGGCTTGCTTCCCCGCCGACCAGGCAGTTGAAAGGCCCGCAGTCTGCAGTAAGGGTTAAGGACAGGTGCCTCCAGCCCAGCCATCACCTTTCTCGTTTTCTCCCTTCACTTTAAATGCCCACTGAATCTCCTTTCCCACATGCAGAACTTCTCGTATGTGCACTCACCTCTCCAGAACAAACGATTTGGAATAAAGATGCAGCCTTGCAGTAACAATCACGTTAACTATTTATTCCGCTGAGATAAAAGATGAGTGAACAACAACTTTTCAGATACGGAAGAACTTTTAGTTTCTACTGCCAAAATGACTTTCTCATCAGGGCTCATCTTCCACAAAGTGACCTGACCCGAAGTTCTTTGTACCTGCAACCAGGTGACTCAAGGCAAAGCATCGACATAGTACTTGACATCGTTTGGTGTATAGGACATCAGAGAGGAGAAAGACGAAACCAGACACATGATGCTGATAAGAATTTCTTTTTATGTTATTCCAATAAAAAATACATTCATACAGAAATATAACAATCTTGCAAAAAACAATTTCAAATAAAATCTTGTAAAACAAAATTTTTACAAAAATCTTACAAAGAGATTCTTTAGATAACAGGGTGCTTCAAAAACAAAAAAAGAAATTTCACTAATAGAAACTTTTTCTTCTTAAATTTCAAGCAAAAATGTTTTATTTTTTTTTATTTTTCAGCTTGATTGAGGCTCAGTTATCACCTGAACAAAATGTACTTGCTTATTAAGAAAATTACAGGCATTTGACATATGGCACACAGCCCCACCCCATCCACACAAGTCTGATGGTATTTCACAATTGAGACAAGCCAGTGCAAGTTTAATTATTTTTTTTTTTGTCTGGGGTTGGTTTTTTTGTTTGTTTGTTTTTGCTTTTGTTTACTTTCTTGTTTATAAGAATTATGGCTAAGCCAAGGACAATGCAAACAAGGAGTTAAAAACACAACAAAACCCAACCCTAAATAGAAATCCATTTTCTGGGAAATTTTGTTTGTTTGGGGGAAGAAAAAAAAAAGTGCATTTTCAGGCAATTTAAACCAAAAATGAAATGAGAATGATTTAAGCCTGTGTATTCTTTAGAACCAGATCACTTGCATATACTTTTTTTTAAACCACTTATCTACATACATTTCCAGGAAGATATACCAAAATATTAGCATAGTAAGCAAGACCGATAATAAATAGAAAAAGAAACAGGTTACGTGTTTCATTGCATCGACTGTAGTGAGCTGGTTTAAAAAAAAAAAAAAAAAAAAAAAAAAAAATACTGCTTTTGGACAGACTATTTCTACTCTAGGAAAAAACAGTCTTTACTTTAGCTGAACTATGTAAAATCAGAGCTCAACCACCACAACGACTAGCTCACTCACAGGTCCTCCAGTAAGCTGGAGGGCCAAAACCCGAGTGCACTTCATCTGCACACAGCTAATATTCTTTTAGCATGCCAATATTCGGTTCATATCATTCTTAAATGGCCACAGATACGCTATTCCAGACAACCTAATAACTACAAAACACAGTCAGCAGTCTGAGAAGGACTGAATGCCAACAAAGCCTTTAGCATACCATTAAGCTAAAGGTAAAGCCTCTAAAAATGCTAGATTTTAATTAACTGTATCTTTCATTTCTTTGTCTCCTTAATAACCGTATTGCGGGGGGGAGAGGGAATATTTTGATGGGCTGTGGCATTTTCTAGCTATGTGTTCTAATTTTTTTTCCTTTTAAAAAAAATATTTATATATTATCTATATATATACACACATACACAGACTGTACACACAAATATACATACACAATTATTTTTCTGCCCACTTTTAAAAAAAAAGTAATATAGTTTCTTTCTGTATGACCAACAGATAGCTAGATATATAGATGTGAAACTTGTGCCTTTTAAGCAAATACATCTTTTAATACTTCTGTATCTTTAATATGTATGAAAACTCGACATATTAAGTACAGTTGGGGTGTGTATATACACAGTTGTTGTGCAAGGTCAATATAAAAAAAGTCTCAAGGTGGCAGAACTGGTCAGGTATTCAATTGGCATATGCATTATACTGTAACACAGTCAAATTGTCTAAGTTAAACAAATACTGTACTGACATGAATGACTTTTCTCTATATTTGTCTTTGTGAAGGAGGACCCTGGAAGTAACCTTTTTTTCCCCTCATATTATACATTTGATACAGTACAATGCCAGGTGAAAAGAGAGCCTTAATAAAGCATGCATCACCCATACCCCTGTATAAGACCCCCTACAAGAGAAGGTCACTTGCATAAGGCACCATTATTAAGGTCAACAGTGCATTAACAGCTAGAAAACCAGAAGTTAGTCCTCAAGGCATAAATAAGAGAAAAATTAGCTGCATGAGAAAAATCAGTTTCTAACCAATAGTGGTTTTATCCACCCAACAGAAAAAATTATTCATGTTCCATACATTATGTAACATTAGACCAATTGTATTTTAGCTGCTCTTAACTGGAATCAAAACTGCAGTCCTGATTAAAGAATGGAAAAGCATATAGTTCCCCAGAACCATGCAATAACCTTTGTATTATAATGAAAAGTTATAGTTGTGTTACATTTGTAAATACACAGCTTATACAATGGATTACAAATGAGCTCTGTAGCAAGTAAAACAAGCTACTTGACACATTGCACGTTTAATAGCTGCACCAGACACCTAAAGCTCCTCTCACACAGGAACGGGGAGGTCCCCCATCTCCATTCTGGCATCCTGACTCTTTTTATTCCCCCCTTTCCCCTCTCCGTTTTCCCTCTAAAAAGGTGCAGACACCCCTCCCCCCACCCCTTGGAAATGATTGGTGGTCGTCCCATCTCACGAGATACTCCTCACATACAAGACATTCAGACTATTTTTTTTCTCTTACAGTTATAAAACAACCACAAGAAAAAAAATGTGCCTCAGCATACAGTCATCAAGAGATCCTCATCGCATACAGTCGCCCAATCATTAACATTCTCAGTGCACATGCTCACGGCAAAGGCTTAGGAGCCACTCAGAAGGTTAGATACCAGTGTATGAGTCCAGGAAACCCCAAACTTCATGCACCGCGGTTGCTATGCCGTTTCTTACATGACTTATTAGCCCTCAAAAGACCTTCAAGGAAGTGAGGTCCTGGAGGCAACTGGGTAGGGTGCAAAATGGCATGCTTTGGCTGGAACACGCATCCCTCCGCTCAAGGCTCTTCAACCTTGACGCCTCTTAGCCCGCAGGATTCACCTCTTGACCCATTCAGAGGTGTCTCTTCATGTGAAGGGCCAGGTGGTCAGACCTGGAAAAACACCTGCAAGACAAGAGCCAGGCTGCGCGTTAGCCCACGGGCGCTGGCACGCACGACGCGGCCCGCGTGGCTGAGGCAGCCCCCTTGCTCTGCTACTCCGAAATTTGGCTGGTTGAGGAGGGATTTGGCATTCCCTGGACAGAAGGGAGCACTCGAGGTGTCTGCGGGCACCCAGGAGCTCTGCAGATGGGTGGTAACGCCAGGGACTTACTTCTCAACGCTCATCTGCAACAGCGGGTGGCAAACCACGTCCCAGTGATTAGTAAAAGGGAAGGGCCTTTTTCCAGTCTAAATATACAATAATCCCTTAAAAACACCAGACACAGTTGCGTTCCCAAATGATTCCCTCGCAAGTGAAAAGCAGCCTAGACTCACTTTCCAACAAGCATTAAAAACGACTACTTAAAGAGGTGCATTTCAGTCACATACCTGTCACAGTGACTACATTTAAAAGGCTTGGCACCAGTGTGCTTTCTGAAGTGTCTGGTTAATTCATCACTTCTTGCAAAACGCCACTCACACCCTTCCCATGAACATCTGTAAGGCTTTTCCCCTACAAAGAAAGCAGATCACACGTTAGTCATGACTTCATTCAAAGAAAGATAGGTGCTATCCCATTCATTTTCTATGTAAACCTCCTCCACCCCCCAAATGCAGCCAATTTTACTTAACCTATCTGAATGCTTCAGAACATGTAGGCAAAGAAGGCTTGCAAAATTTATCCACATGATTCCTACTTAACTATTTTTGCTGCAACAGCACATCAAATAAGCTCATTAAAAAAAAAAAAAAAAAAAAAGCGCTTAAACACGCTCACAGGAAACAAAGAAATCCAACCTTCTACCATTCCTGTTCATCCATAATGGCAGGCTTACTCCCAAACAGGTATCATTCACCTCATAAAGGTGATTAAAGACAGCACAGCTAGGCTCCAAAATGCAATTAGGCTACTGTATTGCATCAAAGTCCTCTGTCACTCACTCATTTGCATAACATGCAACCTCCTTTCTGCTGAGCCACATATTCTTGGAAAAGCCTGCACACCACTTTGAACACTGCTATTTCAGCATTCAAGAAATACCACTTCCATTCACAGGAATGTTCTTAGCCAGACAGCACCAGGACAACAGTTCTGCAATACTTTTGAAGGCCAGCAGCTATTTACATCTGCTCAACCACCACGGCTTCAGTGGAAGTTGTTCTTTCCTCTCGAAATAGTCTTGTTTTATCTGACTTCTGCATGACAATGGGAGCATCCGAGCTTGCTCAGACTTCCCATAAAAGCCACAAAATGCTATGAGTCAAAAAAGGATCTTTTCCTTGAATTCTCTTTCCACATCTTGGGGAAAAAAAACCCAAAACCAACCCAGTATAGGTCTTTGGACTGGTACACCAAGAACGCCAGGCCAACTCCTCACTTTAAGCGATGACTATTGAGCCAAGGTGCAGCTCTACATATCTAACTGCCGTCGTAAAGCGATGTCAAATAATAATGCTCAAAAAAGCAAATCAGCACGCTTCTTCAACCATAAAATATTTATAAAAGCCCTGAAGTGTCTATCTTCCTCACTTTCTTTCCCAATAACACACAGGATTGCTATTTTTAGTTCAGGTTCCATAACAATAAAATGCTGTTGCTCGGTATTTTGGGATGAAATCATACAGTAAATTATACATGTGTAAGTCCAATTAGGCAGATATGTTAGAAGGACTACAACACACTGTGGCTTTCCAAGATTTTTGCTGATAACAATGCCACACAAAACTGTTAAATGACTTACAACTATAGCTATACTTTATATAATCAAGGCCTTGGGACGTCTGACTGAATAGACCCCATGTAGACCGAACCACGAAAACAAGGTCTTACAGTATTTAGTGATCTGACCGATTTTTGGATACGATGTTCCTTTTTTGGCAAGCAAGTCTCAGCTTGCTTTTGCTTTAGAAATAAACGTTGACAAAAGGCCTAGCGTCCACTTTGGCTAGACCTTTGCTCCTGAAGACCGCGTGCCGCTGCAGCTTCCCGACTTGCCTACTTAGACGAGCGGCTCCTATTTGTCCTATTCGCCATGACAGCGGACTAATCTACCACCAACCGTCTTGGCTTCAGCTCGCTTACGAAGAGAATGAGGAAGTGATGTCGTCCACGCTGGTAAGCCTCTACTACTATTACATCATCTCTCCAAACCTGGGCTCCCACCCAGCGATTGTGTAACCCTGTGACACCACCACCGTCAGGAGTATTCCCTACAGTACTTGCCAACTCTTAATAAGCAGATGGTTACTAACCTGTATGAGTGCGCTGATGTGCTTTCAGATGTGAACTTTTGGTGTAAACTTTCCTGCAACCGTTAAAATGACACCTGTGAACACGCCTTCTGCCATCTGGCGAGGTGTCACCATTGGCGGGTGTACCTTTTTCTGCAGTCTTTCCAGCGGTACCGGAACGAATTTTCCCCGGTGAATGCAACTCACCCGGCGTACAATTCCATAGCTGGGAAGAAGGCTCCTTGCTCAGCTCAGGAGACGAAGGGGGAGTGGAAGTGACAGACGAACTCAAGTTTCCTGAACTGGCTAAAACATCGCTTATAGGGTCAGAGGTAAACTTTGTCGTGGGCGAGAGCTCCTCAGAGCTGTCCGAAGACTCGCTGCTCACGTCAGAATTCAAACTGTTGGTCTCTAAGTTCTGACTAGTAAGATTGTCCTCTTTTGGGACACACGTGTTCTTCAGTTCAGATTCCTCCTTTTTCTCGCGTGCCAGAATAATTTTGGTCCAGAGATCCTCTTGGTTATCAAATTTGATTTCAGATGCAGAAACGTAACAGGGTTCACTTTGAAGATACCGTTCCAGCTCCAAACAGGTCTAGGTGGAAGGAAAGGCAGAAAAAAGGGAGAAGTTACAAGCTTGTTTAAAAATAAACCCAATTGTATTTTACACTTCAAAAAGCATTCAGGAATGCAGTACGTTCGATTTGAGGTTTCTAGGTTCAAAACAAATTAAAGGCTCCTCCAGCCGTAACTAGGTGACTGTTACGATGAAAAGAAATCAGTTTTCGAGACCTGGGCAGGAGTTCAAACGCACAGCTGAAGGTGCAAGTCAGCTTTGGTTTCTCAAATAGCATTCTAATGAGTCAGTCAAATTATCATCACTCTCATCATAAAATCTGTGTTTTCAGTAGGCTGACGTTGAAAAGGACCATAGAGAACCACAACAAATAATTACACTTTGCTCTTGTGCCTCATGTAATTTCAAGTTGTTTTGTAGCTCTCACACAAACACGAGACTGAAAGGACCCAACTGAACACAATGTGCTCTGACACGCAGTTAAAACCCAAACGCTGTGTCAGAAAACAAAGCCACATTTCAGCATGGCTGCGGAGCTGCCGGCCCGTCTTCTGGGGACATCAATGGAGCAGCAGACATCCTCCCATTTCCTGTGCATGAGAACGCAGCGCACTCGACTTTCAAAGAATGTCATTTCCAAGCGCACTGGCATGCACGCCACATAACTCAAACTGCTCCCATGCGTGTTCGGAGGAACACGGGGAACTTCAACAACACGGGAGAGGGGAGAAAAAAGTTCCAGAGTAGAAACGTCCTATTCCATAGGATGCAAAATGGGAAATTACTCTGAGGTCCTGCTGGGAGTCCCACAATGAACAAGAACTTTATCTACTGGCCAAGAGTGCAACTGTATGAGTCATCTCTCTCTTTCTTTCACGCAATGCCAAAGGAGACTTCCTTTTAAAACCCTGACCATCTGCCAAGAAAGTACTCTGTTCAAATATACATGCAACAGTACATGGACAACTTCCCCCCCCCCCCCCAACGCATTCCCCTCTACTCCATGAAATGAAACAAAACAAAAAAACAAAACCACCCTAAATGGGTGAAGCTGCGGTTTTCAATTTCAATTCACCCTGCTGACTTTCTAGCCATTTTCAAAGAGGAAAAAAAAAAAAAAAAAAAAAAAGGGGAGTATGAACTGTTATGGCAACAAGCTGATGTTTTGGGATTATTCTTTCCACTATAGGAAACAATCCATATGGAAGCCTTACACAGAAAACGGACACACCAAGTTTCCATACCAAACTCTACTTATTTTAGCAAGATCATCTCTTCCAAGCCCGGTAGCAAAACCTGATCCCAAATGCCACACATTCCCCTCGCAGCCCCTTCCCATCTGTCCACGAGCGGAGCCGCCATGGGAGCAGCCTCCTTTCTCCCCCAGCTCAAGTAAACTGGGTCACATGTTCTGGCCAGGCTAGGAGTGTGGGCAAAAATAGGAAGGGGAAAAAAAAAAAAAAAAGCCCAAACAACCCCAAAACCAACCCCCCTTCTGCACACAATATTTGCGCGTTTGTCTATTATTAGGTAACCGAGTTGCAACGCACGTTAAAAACAAAAAAGGTTTCGACAGGGACAGCACAACGGTGTATTGCTTTGCCATGAAAATAGGTAAAAAAGCATTTATTAAGATCTTGTTAAACTTTCATATTCCCGGCTAATTTAAATTTCTCATTAGGTAGATCAGCAATGGGGACCGGAGCGAAGCTCTCTCCGAGTTTAAATGCCTCTGAAGGCTACTGGGAACGAGGGCTGGCCCTTCGCCAAAAGCCCAAATGCCTGAAGGAAACTACTTAGCTCCATTTCAATCACGTACTATGAAGCTGCCTCTTTGAAAGGGGAAAGGGGGGGGGGGAGGGAGGGGGGGGGAAAAAAAAAAAAAAGGCATTGCATACAATTAGTAGGCATGTGAAGGTTGTAACACTTTGCATTTCAACCTTCTCGGAAAGGCTCCTTCGCCCTTCTGGAAGGCAGCAGGTATTTGATCCGGTCCCCGGGCTGAGCAGCTCCCGGCTGGGGAGCGGAGCCGGCGGCCCCGGCCCCCCCGGAGCCCAGCCGGGGTAACCCCCAAATGTCAGCGGCGACCGCGGCTCCTGCCATCCCGCTGCTGGGATCAAATGAAGGAGGGGGGAAACAAAAAAAAAAAAAAAAAAAAAAAAAAGAAAAGGCAACAAAATATGTCCATTAAAGGGAAGGAGCCTCCGTCCTTCCTCCTTCCCGACCAAGGCAGTTAGCACAAGGGGATCGCTGTCATATGACTGACAACTCACGGGCTCTGCAAAGCTCCCTGCGCTGGAAAACAGCTACAATATACACAGCTATCCATGCACACCCATACATATGTGTACGTACGCTCCTGGAGTTGGTTTTTTTGTTTTTTTTTTTTTTCCCCCCCGTCACCGCCAGGAAGAAAAAAAAAAAAATTTAAAAAAAAAAAAAAAAAAGACAACCCCAAAACACAGCAAGGGGCGAAAAGCAGCCCTCGGCCAAGGCAGGGAGCTCGGATGACAAGACCCAGCTGTGGAGCTTGGAGCCGGTACAAGCGCAAAACTTTTGCCAGGACTCGGTGTGGAGCAGGCGGGAGCGGAGCGCCGGGCTCCGAGCCGCTGCGGGAGCGGGGGAGCGCGGAGCGGAGCGGGGAGCGGGGAGCGGAGCGGGGCGGCCGGACCCCCGCCGAGCCGCCGGGCTGACAGCCCCTCGGCGTCCGGCAGGGCCGGGCGGTGAGTGCGGAGAGACGGGAGATGCGCAGCTCCTGACGGGCACCTCGGGACTCTTCTCCCCCCCTCCCCCGAAAAGGCGTCTTGCTCAAACCCGAAACACCTGCTTCAAAACATCGCTACATATTTGTGCTGAATTCTCCCCAAACTCGTTGCTGACACTTGGGTGGTTTGTTGGGGGGGGGGGGGGGGGGTCCGCCTTTTTTTGTTTGGGATTTTTTTTTTTTTTTTTAAATCCGCTCATCCTTTAATACGGCTTAAAAAAAAAAAAAAAAGAAGAAAAACCAAAACCGACAACAACAACAACAACAACATCGACATCCTCGTTTACCTGTTGCCAATATTCCTCCAGGGACGGCAAGGCCGAGAAGTAACCCGTGTCGTGCACAATCTGGAGTTCCTGGAAGATGCTGCACATTGGGAGAACATCCATGTCTCAAGTTGCAACAACAAAGTCAGTGCTGGTTACCAAAAATACAGATGCCTCCTTTATGTGCAGGGGTTGAGGGGTGTGTGCGGGGGGGTGTCAGACCTCTGCTCTCAGTTTCCAAGCCCCCCCCCCTTCCTCCAGAGAAGAAAAAAAAAAAAAATTTTAGAAAAAAAAAAAAAATCTGTATACAGAGAGCGATCTATATTAATTCCTTGAGGAGCTTAGGGAGGAAAAAAGACCCAAAGTTTCATGCAAAGTTTAATTGCACAGCAAGGCAGGACGTCTCCCGAGGCGGCCGCGGCGGCTCTCCCCTCCCGCGGCCGGCGGAGGACACTTGCGCAGGAGCGGACTCAATATTTGCAAACACGGCGCTGACTGCGAATGGAACCCCCTGCAAAACTTCCCTATTCAAAGCTCTGCCCGGCCGCGCCGCCGCCCCCGCCCCCCGCGCCCTCCCCCGCCCCGCGTGATCCCATTACGCCGCCTGCCGCCGCGGCCCAATCTCCGCCACGCACTCCGCGCCCCGCGTGCCAATGATGTCAGAGCCGCCCAATCGCCGCTCGGCAGGCATCGCGGCTCCTCCTGGCGTGACCGAGCCTGGCCGTGACGGCTCCCGCCATTGGCCCGATTCGAAATTCGCCCCCTCCTGATTGGCGAGCTCGGCGGCAGGCTATTTTTAGCAGGGTATATAAAGCAGGCAAGCGGCTGCTTTTTCGGAAGGGGAGGTGTGCGCTCGCGAGGCGGCCGCGCGCGAGGGAGCGAGCTGAGCCGGCCGGCCGCGCGGGGGAGGGGAGGGGAGCCGAGCCGAGCCGGCGGCCGCGCGCTGCGCTGCGCTGTGGTGCGTTGCGCTGCGCTGCGCTGCCGGCGGAGGGCGCGGAGGGCGCTGCGGCGCCGCCCGCGCCGTGAGGCGGCCGCGGCCGCTGTGAGGAGGAGGAGGAGGGGGGGGTGGGGGAGGCTCTGTCCGGCCGGAGAAAACACCTCCTCCTCCTCTTCCTCCTCCTCCTTCTCCTCCTCCCCCACGGCGCTGGGCCGCTCCGCTAGGACGCTGCTGGCGCCGGGAGCCGCGGCTGCCTGGCAGTCCTCGGGCCCTCGGCGGCGTCGGGGTGTCCTGTCTCGCCGAGGGGGTATCCGTGGTGAACCCCCACCCCGCCCCGCGGCACCCTCCCCGCGAGGTTCTGAGGCAGAATCCGCGTATCCATCCACAGGTCTCCCGGGTCGTGCTTTCCCAGTGAGCAGAAGGGCTGGAAAGTTACTTCCTTCACCCCCCCATGGGACAGCCGAGGCCCTCACTGACGCTTCGGTGGGGGAGCTGGGTCTCCGAGCGGAACGGGACGGTCATCATCATCATCATCATGGGGCTCTTCACGGAGGTCTTTCCTCCCCGGGCGGGGGCTGCGCAGCTCCCCTGGGGATGGGTGCCATGGCGGGGGTGCTCCTGGCCTGTGCCATCGGACAGCGCTTCTCCGGGGAAAGTTCATTCTTTGGTGCCCGCTTCCACCTAAGCACAGACGTTTATTTGTGTGTCACTATCGCAGCGCCAGCTTTTTTTAAGACCAGGCCCGTTGATGATATGGATGTCTTAATAGAATTTAAGAAAATGTGGTGGTTAGCTTTCCAAAGGAGTGTCCAGCACATGGAACAAATGCTTCTAATGCCCTTCTTTTATTAAAGGACTTCTGATTTTCCGCTGATGTTTCCATTGTAACCTCTGCTCCGTTATTTCCATTTCCCCACTGTTCTCTGTATCCGTTGCTAGCTACCTACGGATGGTAACTACAGTATTTAATGTTTCTTCTGCCTACTGTCTTCTGTGACCTAGGGATTGCAAGTGTGAAAATGTCAGTTTAACTTTCCATCCCCTAGCCCCTCATAAACTATTAATATGGCGATTCCATAAACAAACAACTGGTGTTCATGGTTGGGTTTTCCTGTGTCTATGAAAAACAAGCCTAAGGTCAATTAGAGCATTATTTCATGTTTAGAAAAACAAGCCAATGCTGAATACTCAAAACGTCTAAATCCAGAGACTTAAGCTCACTTGGTTTAGTCAGCAGTTCTTTACTTGGCTTCACGTGGCCAAACACATAAATATATATCCAAAATTGCATTGCGGACAACAGATAGTGCAGATAGGTTTGTGTCTACTTGTGGCCAAAACTAGATCTTCTGAAGGAAAAAAAGAAAAGAAAGCCCTCTTAAGTAGGTGAATTATACACCTTACTTGAGCTTACTTTTAGTTCTATAGAGTTAAATATTTTGTGGCCTGAAATGCGGTGTAGGCTCCAGTCAAATATAACCTGGTAACATAACTCTGGAAATTCTCTGTGTTTGTTTAACTGACCTGCTCCCTCTTTGGAGAAGATTTTATTTTCAAACATAGTGACAGTGAATGCAACTGTCTGCTCTTTTTATTTTACACTTGCCCCTTTTTAGCTGTGTGTCATGTAAGAGAGGTCTGGGCTTGTGAAGAGACTGGGTGGGATTTACTGTGCGCTTAAGAATCTTATTTGGTACGGTTATCTTCAGATGGACGTTATCTCCCAGTGAAGGTCAACTGGGGATAGCAGATGTAAATTGATGGAGAGGCAATATTTAAAAGAAAGGTCCTTTAATAAAACACGTTTTTAGTTGACAAGTAAGGTTTTCTGTGCTTCTGCCACTCTGTGATTGGTTGAACAGGGTAAAGATTATTGCCGTAGGAAAAAATAAAGCAAATCAAAGAAAACCAGGGCACAGATGTGACTATGGTACAGTAAAAGCTATTTAAGTTATGTCCTGATTAAATGCTTGCTTTGATTAGGCCATTAGCAATGGGCATTTAAAAGAAAATTGACATAAGTGTCACTGGATGTGTTAGTTCTAGGTTACAACTGTATTAACAAATTTTAAATAACAAAAAGCGTCATTAGAACTAAAGGTCAATCACAGAGAAGAAAGAATGGGTAAGACTGTGTAGAGTGTAGTAAACAGATGTAGTGTTTTTACCCAGTATATATTTAATCAGGAATTAAAATGAAACAGTGAGTCAATAACATGCTGTGGTTTAGGAGACCGTTCCGTGGAACGCAAGCTGAAGGGAAACTACTGGCACTAATAGCAGCCAGGTGGAATGAAGGAACGGTGTGTGAGTTGAAGGGAGTTTGTTGTAGTCTGTGGAGGATAATAGACATTAGGAGAAATTTTAATAGGCCCCAAAATGAAAGAAAATGAAAGCATGAACTATTGTAGATACTTTACTATACATAGCAGTAAAGTTTCAAATATCCATTTTATACCACTGGGATTTTTTGACTCGTGTGCTATGGCGGAATTTACCTCAAAAACCTTAAATGAAAACATTCTAACTTAAAAAAAAACCCAAACCAGAATCAGTCAGTCCCTTGGGATTGTACCACTTTATTTAGATGTGCCAACCGGAGACAGAGACCCCCTGATTTAGGGCAGAGGGCTGTTCATTTACGGTAGTGGTGAAGGAAGCCAAAGCCTGTGTACTGAATGAGCAGTGCTAATGGGTAAGGAAGGAATACGGCTGTTGAGTTCCTTGGATAAATTTCTTGTGACTGCCATACAGCTAATTCAGTATGTATGCCCATGATTATGTAGAGGTAGTCACAGATTTACTTCCCATCCTGTATATGATCAGTGTGTTTTTAACTTTCTGTGATTTAGGTCATTTATAAAAGTAGCAAAAATTAGTACAAATTATATAGGATTACTGCAAATGTCAGTGCTCTGCCAGCAGAGTTGCACAACAGCTTTTAAGTAGGACTGTCCACAATTTAGGATTATCAGCCAATTTACCCCATTAAGGCCACTGATTTACAAATATGTGCAGAGAAAAAAGCCCTGCGTGCTTTAATTTTTTTTTTTTTGGTTCATTAATTTTAATAAAGTTATGACTGAAAAGCTATATTGCCGCATTAAATGCCCCACCACTTCTCCGTAGTAACCGCTTTTGTCGGGGATGGTGGACTGTTCCTGGAAAATCTGCTCTCCAGCGTAGCGGGTGACAGACGGTGTTTTCCAGGTGGGCTGAGCTCCACATGAGGCAGGGGGAGCACCTGTTCTGTTCTTAGAATATTCAGGCATTTTTAGAGGACACATTAAGTTGCTCTGCACTGTATTCAGTGCTGAGAGTAAGAAGAGGAGAAAACCTCCTGAAAATGGTTCACATACGGCCAGATGCAGGGAGGTTAGATGAAAAGGGCAGGAATCAATAGCTTGTGGTTTGATTAGGATAAATGGACTTTATTTGGGGAAAAAGAGAGAGAGTGTCAAGTGCATGAAAGAATTGTTGGATAGCAGAGTACACTACTTGAAATGATCTGCTTCCGAGGTGGTAAGTTGCTAAATCGAAAACTAGCATGCAATGTGATTCTACCACAGATAAAGTGAATGCTCTTCAAGGAGATATAAATAGAACTGTTATGAATAGGCAAGCAAGTGGGGTGATTCCTGATCTGTCACTCTGGCAGAATTAGAGAATTACACTTCAGACCATAAACTAGCCTAAGATGGAGGGAAAGGTAAAAGAATTAAAAAAGAATGGCAAAAATACAGTAAGGAAGAGTTTAGTTAAGTGTGACCTGAACTTGTTCAGCAGACAGAGAAAACAGTTAGGAGAGGTGATGTGTTGCCCTACAGATACTGGCAAACAATTAACCAGAATGGAGGGAAAAAAATGTTGTCATTAGCTAATGTGAACAGAACATGAACCAATGACCCACAACTGAGTCAAAGAGAGGTGTTGTGGGTTGGGTTTGTTTTGTTTTGTTTTGTTTTTCACTCTTCAGACCAAACCTGAAGCTATGTAATTTCCAGAAACAGAATTAGAAGAAAAGGTATCGACAGACAATCCTTCTTCAGGCAGACATACTGTAGAGTGTCTTCCTTGTGTCTCCATACCCTCACCTTGAAGACAATTACATTTTCCGTTTCCATAACTGGCACTGGAAAGGTGATTGTGTCTCTTGGTGCTGTAATTATGAGTGACGGTCCTCTAATTCCCAGCCTATTTGCAACCAGTTTATTATACCTGTTTCCTCATGTGCCGGTCTTGTCTTTCTGCTTTAAATAGGTCTTTTCCTCCCTGATGCTTAGCTGCTGGACATATTTATGAACAAAACATATATTCACTTTCAGCTTTTTCTTGGGTGACTGTACTAGCAAAAAATTATACCTTATTTCCACAAGAGCCTCAGTTGAACAGTCCGCTTAATAGGACACAAGAGTATTATTCGTAGTTGTAACTCCTAAATGAATAGGTATTTCACGGTTTCTAACATAGCAAATATCACTTATGGGTTTTTAAAGTATTTAAAAGCACTTGGCCTATACAGGGTAAATAAAAAATGCACTTCAAAAAGTTAACAGTTTTCATTTTTGTGGTATTTGAACTTTAGGATGACTACTTTTCTAGCAGTGCATAAAATCTTCCATGATTCAGAAGACCTGAATTTCTATTCTAAAAAAAAAAAAAAAAAAAAAAAAAAAAAAGGTAGCCTTCCAAATCTTTCTTTCTAAATAGGATTAATAAATAATAAGAAAAACACACTTTCTTTGCAAAGTGTCTTTAGGAAAGATGGGGTTTAGGGTAAGCATCCTCATAAGGAGTAGCAAATATGAGCAACTGGGACTTGTCTGATGCCAAGTTACTTGCCTGCTTTTAGGAAGTTTACTGACTGCTTCCCCTGGTGGAGGAGCAGAAATTGCTGTGATTAATGATGAAAAAAGCAGCGTGAGCCAAACAAAAAACCCAAACAAACCTGTGTCACTGAGCATTTTACCATTTTCATATGACCATTTCTTCCTTTTTGCCATTGCTAATTAGTGGCCATTGTTTGACAGTGCATTAAGCTGGGAAACTTAATTCAGAACAATTTTGGAAGCAGTGAGAAAAGGAACCCAACATGAACCAATCATTTTGTGGAGTGAGAGACTGGAGGACTAATGATTGTTAGAAATAGCTGGACCGTCTCAGTAACTGCTTGTGAGGCTTAGTCAAAGTATATAAAATTAGACTGTAACTGTGAACTTTCATGGAAGAATGCAACAAAGTATTTCAAAGCAGTGATGGCAATTAGACATAGGGCTGGCTTGCTTGGAGTTGTTGTGAAACTGCCTTTTCTGGGAATTAGTCATGGCAAGACTAGACAAGGAGTTTGCTTGGAAGCCTCAGCCAAGAACGGCAGACCTTTGCTTGGAATGAACTACATGGCCCAGGATATCTTTTCCAGCTCGTCACATCGCTGCTCTGACTTCATGTGACGTGCATTATGGGGGTTGTAAGTTTTGTAAAGTGTTTCTTTCTTATGTCACAGTACCCCTTTCTGTGGTGCATGGGAGGAAAACAAAATGCCTAACTTGCTGCAACAATAGGGAGCTTTCCTATTAACATGGCATGGGATGAACCTTTCAGCCCTTGCAACTTGTTTATTTGGTGCCAGGGCACAGGACAGCGACCTAATTGTGTCTCTCGTTATGAGAAGTGGGAGTCGGTGCTGATTTTCCCCCCACTCCATTAGCATAAACTGCAAAATTAGACACAGCGTCTGATAGACATATGGCCATACGTACATATTCGAGAACAAAATGAACTGTGGCCTTTTTTGGGACACAAGCAAATAAACATAGTCATTAAAGAGTCAGCACCGTTACTACATAGTGAACCTTTACTCGCTGTTCCCACCTATTGTTATTTGAAATATCCCATTTCCTGTTTTCAGTTACTGTTGCCAATGGGCAGGATTCAGATCTCATTCACATCAGTGTAACTCTGGTAGCTTCGGAAGATCAGCAGGGAAAAGGAAATGAAAAGCAAGTGACTATGATGAAGTAATCCTGAGTTTCCACTGAAGTGGTCTGGGTTTAGTCCCAGTCAGTGTCAGAACTCAGCCTGGTGCATGGGAAATCAGGGAAATTACTATTTGCTGTGTAAGCCCCAAGACAGACCCCATCAATATACTCACATTATTGTCATTATTGCTATTGTGCACTAGGATGATAGCAATAATAAAATAAGGATATTTACTCTGTAAGTATCTGAGATGAATGTGTAAATATACATATATACACATGTAATAACTAGTTACTTGTTGATTCATGGAAGCTTCTTGGATCCTCACTATGAGTCTGCGAAGTTGTAAGAAATATATAAATGACTACATAAATGACTGTGTAAAAAGAGTATTTTTCCTGAGAGTTTATATTCCAGCCTGGTGAGGACAAAAAAACAACAAAAAAACAGCCTTTGTTCGAAGTGCAGGAGAAGGGATTTATTACCCAAATGCTATAATGAGGAAACAGAAACACAGAGGTAATTGGAGGATCAGACCCACAAAGATACCTCTCTACTCTCAGTCATCTTTCTCTGCAGGGAAATTTATTGGAAATGTAAATGCCTATAAAGCATTGTGAATCCTTGGCTAGTATTATCTCTGGGTCTCAGTTCCCTAACCGTACAAAAAGGATACTACTTCCTTTCTTCATTCTATGCCAAATGTAAGCTTTGGCCCAAAACCACAAAGAGAGATTATGGCAGAGCCAAGAAATGAACTGAGATCTTCTGAGTTCTAATCCAAGCTTGTTATCATAAGCTCATCTTTCATTTGCTTTTGAATAACAACCAAAGTGTTAACCCTATTCCTATACATTTACAACCTGATGGAGTTCTTATCTGTGGTTGCCATTTCATTTCCTGCTGGCAATTTCACAAGCCTTTTAAAGCTCTTCCCTCCTGTATTTCTCTCCCTGTCCCCCCCTTTCCCCCTCCCCATCGCCCCCCCCCCCCCCCCCCCCAAGAGACAGGCAGCTTCCTTCAAGATTTCTTCAGCAAAGCTTGCCTGTCTTCTTTGGAGGTGTCTACTATGTGATTTTTATGGTGCAGGAATCATCTATTATCATTTTTTAATTACATGGTGTTCTTCTCTGTCTTCTTTACCTGTCATTTGTATCTAATCCTTCTCCCTCAAAAATATGTAGACATTTTTTAGAAGATGTCCTAGAAGATTTTTGCCAAATAAAAATGTTTTGCTTTCAATGAGCACTTTTTGAGTTTATATGCTCCAGGCAACTTGCTATTTTCAAGGGGCAAACAATTAAGTTAATATGCATACACAAAAGCCAGAATCTTTTTCTCTAAATCTTTTCCATTCTCTTGCAGTTTATGAAATTTATTCATGGTTTGGTTTTTTGGTGTTTTTTTTTTTAAATCTCATTTGGCATTCATTTGGAAATCATGGATTTCAGAGGCATGATAGGAATCAAAAGTTGTGTTCTTTGAAACAAATACATTGCCTTGTTGTTTTAACTTGAGGGAGAAAGTCTTTAACCAGCTGATCTTTTTGGTATCATCTGATTTAATATGAAATCACACTTTTGTTTTATAGAATGCTGATGGCCCTTTGAGGTAATTGTGCCTACATGTTGTAAATCTAATTTTAATAGAAGAAAGAAGTGTTTTCTCATTTTTTCTAAATGTCATTGTTAAGAATGTCTTCAGTACAGCAGGATCTTTAAAAGTTTATCTGATATTTTGGGTCTTGTCTACCTGATCCATCAAAATAAATGTGGAAATAATTTGATCCAAAACATTAAACACGATAAAAGAATTAGCCACCCATCCTGCACATGTGAGTTGCTAAACATTTATGCAGTGATAACCAAAACTATGCAATAGTCAAGCAAATTGAAATACGATGCCTACAGAAGCAGTCAAACTAGGAAAAAAGCCCCGAGATTTATACTTCTTAATTTATTATTATTCATTTTTTATGTTGTGATAACACCTAAATGCAACAGCAATGCTGAATCCCATTGGGCTACATGTGGCAAGAACACACACTTAAGTGACAGTCCCCATCCCAAAAAGATTAGCTAAACATGACTTTAATTAGGGCTGATTGGTCCCTTTACAGCGTGTCTTTCTGCCGCTAACTATTTCAAAATGCAACATATTAATTATGACTGCACTTTTCCCAGTTTCATCAATAGCTGATGTCAGGGATGTCTTTAGGGGGAAGGATGTAACATGGCAGTTTCCTAGGACTAAGAGGAGTCCCAGCTCGGCTAAATCATGTAGCAGTGGGAATGGAAAGGAGGATTGGGAAGGGGCTGCTGCCGAAGGGCCTCACGAGCACGGCACTGCCGCTGGCTGAGAGTCGAGGATGCTCAGTGTCACTGCGTTTGAATACTTAGTTTTTGATGAGAACTGCTAGGCTCATGTGTCGACTTGGAGACCTCATGGTACTAGCCAAGCTGTAAAGATAGGTACATCCACACAGGCAATCTCTTGCCTGACCAGCCTGTTTTTGAAAAAATAGAAGACAGACAAAGCAGGGTGAAAGGAAACTGCAGTGTTCCCAATTTAGAGACTAGAAGATCTGAACCACTGAAAGTTGGTCTATGCAGGGAGATTAACATTGCAGTGAGATTCTTCAGTGGAACGGTTTCCTGCTAAGTGACAAGCAGTTTCTGTGTCCAGATGAACAGATGGCTTTTGCTTCACTGTGACTCATTATTGCTACATGGTGGGAATGTCCTCTGAAGTACGAGCTTTGGGGGTTTCTATCCTTTGCTCCTTTGTGCTGTTGCTGGGCCCAAAGCGTTGCAGAATTGCTCTCTAGCTTTTGGCTGATGTTCATAGTATTATTTTTTAGCAATATAGGCAGCAACTGTTGAGAAGACCATGTTTCTTTTAGGGAGGTTGTCTCATAATTTGAAAGGGGATATGCCTGCACATGATCACGGGGGACAAGAAGTCATAGAAGGAAAAAGAATAACTGGTCAGAGTGTCATGGAAAACAGTGTGGGAAGTGAAGCACAAAAATTTTGAGTATTGTAAGGTGCCTCCTTGTTTGAAGGAGAGTAAAAACTTTTATCTATCTGAGTGTTTAAAGACACAAGCACACAACGGTGCATGTGTACAGATAATTAAAATACCACTAATTCCCTGCCTCCGTGAACTATAACTTAGAACATGTGGTGTCTCTGTACATTTGTAAAGTATCAGACAGCGCTATAGATGCTGCTTCACAAATTTAAATGACACAAAAATTGAAAATTCAAAAAAATGCAATTAAATGTAAATAAGCTCTCCTGGAGATTTTTCAGAAATAGAAACACTGCTTAGTCAAGTAAAATTCCTTTTAATCTAGTAGCTTTCAATCTTCCCAAATCCCTGTGGGATGAAAAGATGAGCCTTGTGGCATGCTTGGAAGGTTAATGAATGTGGACTCTGGATATAGTTTCAGGGTGAAAGACTTCTTACTGAAAATGTGTTATGAAAAGTGTTTAAAAAAGAGCACTACTCTGAGCACTTCTGTGAGTTACAACAATAGTTCTACACAGAGAATAAACATGATTTTTTTATTAGCTACTGCCTACACCATTGAAACACGGTACTATGAATATCAGCCACAAGTAAATAGCTCCTACAAACACTGAACTCAGGTGTAACAAGCTGGCTTCATGAAATCATGCTTTGTCAGCTGCATTCAGCAATAGCTCTTATATCTGAATAATCATTGGTGTAGGTTCATATAGAGAGCCCAGCACCAGTAGCTTAATCTGCACGTTGCCAAAGGTCAGGATACCTGCAACAGCCTCTTCAACCGGAATAAGCGGTTGTGCTTGTCTCACCAAGGAAAGAAGTCTTTGCCAGGACTGTTATTTAACCCTCAAGTTGCATCCTGGGGTCTAATAATGCCTCCAAACACAAACCTCCCATCTCAAACTGTCACCCGAAACAGAGTCCGATCCATTCAGTTCCTTCCTACAGCATTTCAGTGTTGCTTTAGGGTTTTTTCAGTCTTGAGACACATCCATGTATCGATCATGCTTCAGTCTTGAAATGACATATGGAACATTCATTTTCGTACCAGGACGCTGAAGTAGGACAGTCAGATGAATACGCAATTTGTATAATTTTTTAATCCACTGTAATTTCAGTGGATGTACCTTTATTTCAGTACAAGTGCAATAGTGCAGACCACTTACACAAAATCTCTAGAGCAACAATCACTTTGTGAAATTACTTTTGTGAAAATTCAGTATGATGGCAACTCTTAGCATGATATTTAATTATTTGTAAAATGTCCTTTTTCCCTAGCCCCTCAAAAGTTCTGCATGTGCCTAAATGCATCTGACACTCACACACCTCTAAAAAATTTTAAAATAGGCAAGTGAATAGGTGAAAATCTGAGTTCCCCCAGAAAAATAAATAGGCTGTCACTGCCTTTTTACATTTGAGAAAATCCTACAGTGGGAACCAAGGTGCCTTTCAAGGACTGAAAAACTGGAAGCCCAAACCTGACAACACTAACACACTTGTGATATAAAAAAATACTGACTTTCGGAACAGTATCATGAACTTTAAGAAACCTGACAAATAATATTTAGGATTTATTTAATTTATCTGTCGGATGTTTTTTAATATTACAGGTGTCATCAATCATCATGCTAAATATTTCACTGCATTCCTTCTGAGATCATTGGGAATCTTTTCAGATTTTAACAGGATCTCAATCAGATGAAAAATACAGAATTATGATCCTTCTGCTGGCTTCCATTGAGACTCTTCTGGTGTCTAATTTAGATTTCATTACACTAACATGATATCATTAATTAGACATTTCAGTGACAAGAATAGATTTTCTCTTATCAAGAGAAAACCAATAGATTTTCTCAAGGGAATTCTGACAAATCTAATTTTCCTTGACTTCATGAAAATATTTGAATTGATATTGCATGGAGAATTATTATTAATATTTCCATTCCTGACCTTGGCACAAGAAGTAGGAATGTAGTAATGAAATATACTGATGGCAAAAAGCTGGGAGATGTTGTCAATACAGAGATGGATCGTACTGTAATACCACAGAAAAAAGAAATGGCCTTGAGGGCTGGGGTAATATCAATGGAAAGAAAAAAACAGTATGAAATTCAGGGTCATGCACTTATGTACCAACCCCAAGGATTTATTTTGCACTGCAGGAGATCATCAGTTAGACTTGACAGAAGAACGAATAGGCCATTTAATCACTGATCATGAGATCACCTGATCATGAGATCACCTGGTTCAGCAGAGGAATTTCAGCCAGTAGCAGGAAGGTAAATGAAATCGTGGGGTGCAAAAGGCATTTCCAAAGATAGATGCTAACGTGCAAAGTCCTAAGTTAGATCATGTCTGGAATACTGTATCTAACTGTGGTCTTTCATGTTTAGGAAAGATGCTGCATGTGAAAAGTAGCAGAGAAGGGTGACACATAGCCTAGAGAACTTCTGTTGTAAGAGAGAGAAAATAAAAAATTATGCTCATGTAGCCAAAGAGAGAACAGCTGAGAGGCTGTGTATTTGTCCTCTGAATGAAGAGGAAAAAAAAAAAGAGAGGAAGAATTAGTTAATAAACGTGACAGGCAAAAGAAGTGTTGTATTGATAGTGGTTATGGAAGGGTCGAGACTGGAAACTGGGATGTTTTATATTTTCGATTTAGACTGGGAACAAGGATGTATATTAAATCTTGCAGTAGGGGTAGTGGAACAAAAATCCCATTAATGAGCAATAACAAAAGAAGGCAGCCCTACTGGATCAAGCGGATGGTATATCAAGCTCAGTATTCTCTCTTCAACCATGATAAAATTATGCGGAAATGCCAGAAATTCAACTTCAGAACTTGTGGTAATGAAGGACTAGATTTGCATTCTCTCTTTAAAATAACAAGGGCAAAAGCCCAGTGGCAATAATTCTCATTAGGGAGAGGTGTAAGCCTATCCACTTTCTGCAGTCAGTTCCCTTTGTATTCCCTTAGCATTCAGAATTGTTGGGCTAGTGGTGTTAGATGCTGTATCTGTGCCTTAAAGAAATCTGTTTATAGACCTGTTGTCCATGAATTTGTCTAATCCCTTATTTATTTCTTTAGTGTTATTTTATTGATGGTTGTCTGTTTTCTGTCATAATGGCGGTTTAGGCTCTATATCTAGGTAGGTCCCTTCCAGTCATCTCACATGTTGCAGCTCTCAGCCTAGGAACAAATATCTACCCTTGCTGGACTGCCGTGATTGCTTGTGTCACCTTTTACATAATGAAAATCCTCAGCTATGTGACTTAAGATATGTTTAGCTTCTTAAGAGCAAAATATTATACTTCTGTAGCATATAAACTAGTATTCTGATGGTATCACATGTTCTTTAGTCATCAAGGAATATTTGAAACAAATATGCATGCATTCACTTTTTGAGATACATAGCAGACATATTTCAGCCTTTAAATAGGCTTTTTGCCTTTTGAAACGACCACTCGACTTGAGTTGTTAGTTCAGTTCTCCCTTTCAAGCTCTATCAAAAAGCAAGGACCAGTGGTGATTGCCCAGCATCTGTGTTACACAACACAGAAAAGGAAGGGAAATTTGATGTCATTTACAGTGCTGTTTAAAAGACAGTCAAGATTGTCCTTGCATGAGTTTCAGACAGCGGAGCTGGAGGCAGATCTGAGCTGGCACTTACTCACCTCCAACACACCTTAGTCTTTCAGACTCTCTGATGGGAGCGGATGTTCCATTGTCTGGCATCTTCAACAAGACTGCTGGTGTGATCAGGGTGACTGTTCTGCAAAATAACTGGCATTTTGCCTGTATCTGCCACGTGTCCTTGGATGTCATATTTCCCGTACAACTTTACTTTTAGAGCCATGACTCCCATCCTTAATCTTTGTGGGATTCAGGTAGTCATAAAGAGCTCAGGAAATGTCTCTCTGGGAACCCCCAAATATTTGTTAGAGGCCTCATCTTCCCCCCCACCTCCCCCCTTTTTTTCATTCCTTCTTTTATTTGCTTAATTGTTCTAAATAAGATTTGCTTTCCTCTTTGGTCTATAATATGTCACATTCCTCAAACCAAAACTACAAATACTTTCATAAATAGGCAGAAGGGTTGTCTACTTTCACTTCTGTTAGTAGTTAAGTATCTTTTGTGGCAATAGTTTTAACAAGAAGTGTGTTGAATTTATTGAACTGATTCACAAAGTGCATTTATGACCATTATAGTGCCTGCTCCGCAGGCTCTTACTCTTCAGAGATGGAAGAACATCATTGTTGTTAAGTGCCGCATATGATGATTGCTCTTTCCCCATTTTATGGCTAACAGGAAATATGTTTAAACTGCAGAACAAGAAATAGACGACTCAGAAGGGGAACTGGAGCAGAAAAGCCTGTTGCAGAAATGATATGATGTTACAGCATTGAGTAAATGTTAATAAACTGTAGTCGTAAGTTTAGAATTCCTGAAAAACTTCTAGCATATGATTATTTTTTTTTTCCCTTGAAGACGAGAATTAATAGTTGAAATCCTTTGTACTGGCAGAAGATCCATGTTTGCAATTGACATCCAGAGTTTCTGGTAGGTGGTGGACTTGCGGCTCATTGGTGAGACAATATTGAAGGAAATTCTAACCTTTTCCAGACATGCACAACCTCAGATCACAGTCATATCAAGGACTGAGACAAGGGAGGATTTCATGTCTTTAAAAGTCAGTTCAGTATCATCGGCTTTAGTTTGTCAGTAAGTCTCATGAACTCTGCACAAAGCTGGGAAGGCCAAAGAATGTTTCTGAGCTTTCAGATTCAACAGTGCAACCTAGCTGTACACCAGCTTCCTGTTAGTACCTCTGTGCCCTATCTTAGACTGTGGTTTTGCTAGGAAAAGAACCTTGGCATGTGGAATAAAGCTGGAAAACCCATGCTACAAAAAGTTCTAGTCAGAATGATCATGACTTGGGAAATGTTGTAAGGCACAGAGGACAGTGAGCTCCTATCTAGCCATCAGGAAGCAGGTTACTTGCTTACAGAGGTTGGCTTATGACCTTGTTGGCTGTGGAAGTCGTTAGGGAAGGCAAGACTTACGGACTGGTAAATCAAGGAAAACAATCAGGTATTGTAAATGTCCTGAAACAAATACAAAAATATTCACAGAATCACAGAATGGTTGACAGGGACCTCTTGAGATCATCTTGTCCAACCCCCTACTCAAGCAGGGTCGGTCTGAGCAGGTTGCCCAGGACCATGTCCAGTTGGGTTCTGAATATCTCCACAGATGAAGACTCCACAACCTCTCTGAGCAACCTATGTCAGTCTTTGACCAGCCTTACAGTAAAAAGTGTTTTCTTGTGTTCACATTGAACTTTGTGTAGTTTACTTTGTGCCCATTGCCTTCTGTCCTGCCAGGCTTCCTCTTCTTTTTTTTTGCCTCCCATCAGGTATTTACACACATTGATAAGATCCCCTCTGAACCTTCAGGCTGAACAGTCCCAGCTCTCTCAGTATTTCCTCATATGAAAGATATTCCATTCCCTAATCATCTTCATGGCTCTGAAAGCCAAACACAAAAAGTCTGCAAGGCTTGAAATTATTTCTGTAAGACCTCTAGGAAGACACGTATTCCATACATCTTCACTTTAAAATATCAAACAATCATAACAAGAAAGACAAACCTGTAAGGGTAAGTATGGAGGAAGTACACAGCCTTGCTAAAATATCTGAGAACTGCATCTTCATTGGCGCAATATGCTTGCAATTCCTTGAAGATGTTACAGGCAACATTATTATACAATGAAATCCTCAGGAGAATATTAGGAAAAGCATAATTTTTCTACATTAGACTAGGATGTAATTTTGATACAGTACATTTTCTCTATTCATTCTTGTGAGTCATAAGAGTTTGTTTTTCTCCCCTTCTGACAACTACTTCTGTGACCCTGTTAGGATCACTTTTAGAATGAGTTAGGCAAATGAAGACCACTTTCTGAAAAACTTTTTCTAGCTATAGTTTCTGTGTCTTTCTTTAGTTTCAAGGAGAGCTTGTCTCCTATGCAACCTGTTTCCTTTTTCTGAGTTTCTGTACAGTTTCTCTATTTCCCCCATTATTTTATAGCTGCAGTTCATATTGAAGAGAAAAATTATCAGAATATCATTTAATAGGTCTCTCTATGTATGTTTGATATTCGTATTCCACCAAAAGCTTGTGTATTTTATAGGAAATTCATTTTACATGCCCCAAATGAGGTTTCAGAATCTTTTAATTTTAGAACTTGAGAACATTAAAATGCATTACAGCAGCATCACAAATGTATACAACTGGAAAAATATTTTGTCCTTATGAAACTTGTATTATCTTCCTAGCTTTACAAATCATGTATATTGTTAGTGCTAGCGTGCATCATAATAAGTTAAAATAATATCCTGTCCCACAAAGAATGTAAAAAAATAAGCCATTTATCTGAAAGACGCAAAATGTTTTCTACATCCCCAGCTCCTTGGGTCAGCCTGGCCTGAGGTGAAGCTGGGAGGTGCACACAGTAACAAGCAGGTTACGGTTTATCTGTTCCTGTCAACTGCTGCTCCTGACTGAGTGTGCTAAATCAGAGCTTTGGAGTCTCTATTTCAGTAAGAAATATAACATCGCGGTTGAAACTTGTCAGTTCCGAGATTAAGGCTTCATGTATGATGGAGGCCCATTAAAACATGAGTACTTTTGAGAAGAACACATGCGAATGGAGGATTTGTAATCATAAAACTGACATGGTGCCAATGGAAGATGGCAATATATTCATGCCTGTTGAATATAACGTAGAGAAAGCTGACTCCAAGCATTCATATATTAAACATTAGGTCCCAGAAAAGCGCAACATTGGCTTTAAAGTAGTGAAATGTGGATAAGAAATATAAGTTCCTTTTATTATCCTTCAAGTGTTAAAACACTGGGGGCTTGTGTTTTCAAGTCTGTCTGAGCAAATATGAGATATATAAAAAAATGACATATATATGTGTGTGTGAGAGTGTTCATGTATAAAATTGCAATTCTCAGGCTGTAAGTTTTTTCAGACAATTGCAGTAGCGTACTGTATCATGAGACTAGATACGGTATAGGAAGAGTTTTGCGGTAGAGCTGAAATTATGTTCATATTGTGTTCCATGGTTATACGGTTGGACGAAGAAACGTGGTTTCTCAAATTTAGTGTTAAGCTATGAATAGTGAGGCTTTGTCCAGCATTTCAAGAGATGACTATCTAGTTAAAATCATCGGATACATAATGGTGCTCAGAAGGAACGGCTAACTGAAACCTAGTCCATGTTAGCAGTTAAACCCTGGAACAGTGTGGTAGAAATACCTTTCTTAAATAATGTGCCACAGTACTTTGAAAATGTTAGGGTCTGATTGTCAGTATATTTAATAGGTATAACACTGGAGTTACTCAAGCTTCTGCAACTTAAAATCACAGAAGCACACCCCATGTTTAGTAGCTTTTGGCAGATGGTGGGACAAGATAGCTATTTTTTCCTGCTAGAAGATAAAAATGTTACTTAACAGAGCACAGAAAACCATGTTGCTTTAGCAGCAAAATTATGAATACTGCTGTTTTAGTGGGCTAGAATTATAAAATACAGCTTGTGTCACAAGGAAGATAACAGCGAAATAATGTAGGGCGCTGAGGTTTCTCAGGATATATTTCATTTAATGCTGAATTGTAAATTCATATTCACTGCAGTGGCTTTTCAAAGAAGCTTAATTTTCATGTATTTACAAAAATAATGCGTTTTGATGTCAAAGAAGAATGCTTGAGGCCTTACTGTGTTCTTGCAGTGCCTGTTGGGGGAAATTGTCCGGAGTTTTATTTTTAATAACTAAAATTAGGCTCTAAGCACAGTATGGAGGCAATAGATAAACACTGTTGCTATAGAGTTTTTAAGATACCCCCATGAACTTTTTTTTTTGCCTGCTCTCTGCCCAAGATAAAAAGCTGGCATTGTTATTTATATGTTATTTATGTGTTTGTATGGGATATTTGAGTCATTGTGATGTGGAATATTATGCTTCCTTGGTATTTTAAAAATATAAAACCGACAACAGGTCAGGAAAATATTAGGAAGATGACAAAATCCTGTTCTAGGAGTGCTGCAGCTGGTGGTATGTTTACTCTTTATCATTAGAGGGAGAATTTTAACTTGGCTTGAACAGTTAGTTTCTTTTTGTGCAACCTTTATGCAGTTGTGAACTGTGCTAAAAGGTACTTGAAGCAAAAATGAGTAGCAGCGTAGCATTTGAAGGAAGACTATTTTTTCTGTCTCCACATAGTTGTGTGAGCTTATATGTAATGCAAAAAATACACATGATAAGTAACAGTGCAGAAGCAGAGAAGGAAAGAAACTGTTCTAGGCTAGGCTGGATGCCAGATATTAAGAGAATTTTTGTTTTACACTGATTTTAGGAGAAGCAGCGTAACATCATGTGCCATTTATAAATAACTGATGAAAGATCATGTAATAGGCCGTTACAACAAGGCACATATTTGCTTCAGCTGTTATGCCTGTGTGAAGTAGTTTTACTTTAGCTGTAACACTGACATCAGTCATGTATAATTATCATGGAAAGTTACTGGTCCAGACACAAGTCTCCATGCTCATCCTCATTCTCATGATGATAATGTAGCTGGTGATACTTTACTCACCCATGTGGGAGAATTCTTGCCTGGGGGGGGTGGAATTTTGTACAGGCAGCAGATTTAAGAGAGTTAAAAGGACAAGAGGTTTCCAGATGCCTTGAATTAAACCGCGTGGTTATTCCTAACCATAAATGTTTAACTCCACTCCCTCAGCAAATCACTTTCAAAATAGATATTTATTTTCAAACAAAACCAGTTGCCTTGTGAAACTGTTGGTTGGTTGGTTAGGGGAAAAAAATGACCTAATGCTTCTGAATAAAATATCTGATCTCTTGTTGCCAAGGCTGAGTCACTTCCTGTTACAATAACAAAACTGTCATCAGCAAACTTCTCTAGCCACACAGTGTAGTTTGCCAGTGTATGCATGGCTTTATTTGTCCATGTTGTTAGAAAGTTAGCATTGAAAAACATACTGTACTAAATTTGGAGGCACCAGCTTTGTATTCAAGTGCATTAGTGTCGGATCTGGGTTGTATTTATTCCTGATAGTATAATCTCTGATTTCTTTGTGCAACATAATAATATCCACCCAGCTGTGTACAGTTATGTTGTAATTCTATCAAGGGATTCTGGACACAACATAATGCATTAATATCATCAGAGCTTTCTCAACTGGAATTTGCAGGATCATAGTCAGCTGTTTCTTATTCACAGGACTGAGATTTGAAAAATACCTGGAAGTTCATTCCACTTGTCACCTAACAGATAACCTCTAGTGTTTTCTTGACTGTGGTGGGTTTTAAAGACATGTTTAAGTTGCCTTTCAAAATTTAAAGCATACAGTGGTTTTGGTTGCATTTGAGCAGGATTGGCGCTCACTCAGCTTGCAGTCAGAGGTGGTCTGCTTATGCTGCACTGCTGATTCAGCAGAGCAGGAATTCATTAGGGCTTTTACATAAGAAGTTGGAATTAATTTCCTGGGCAAAGTAAGTTGGCAAAAGCCCTTTCTGCAGTTAAAGTGGCTAGAAAATAAAGGCCCAATCCAGTGTTTGGTTTGAGTACTATTACTGCTCCCCCCCTCCCCCAGGTTTCAAATATTACTTGGGAGCGGTGTCTGGCAGGCTGGGTGCTGGATGATCCGTCAGATCTGTATGTGAATCCCAGTTACTGACTCACTCTGCGCGACATAAATGACTGTTCTGAGCCTGTTAATAAGAGATGCGGGGGTGGGGAGTGTCTTACATGTTCGTTGGGGTTTTCATCCTGGTCTTCTGCCCTAAAAATCAAGTGTCGTATCAGGTGCTCAAAATTAAGGGGCAATTGAAAAAGTTAACCTGCACTTTTTTGTGCCTCAGTTTCCCCCCATGGGCAGGAGAAATGTTAAAACTTTCAAATTGATTTGATATTCATAGGCAAGCAGAACTAGACACACAGAGAACTCTGGTCCTGTTGAGTAAACAAAATAGTCTCCCTAGGTTCTGGTTTTGTTTTACTCTGTTTACTGTATTTAATATCCGTCCTGCAGGATCATTTATGCTAGTTCTTCCTGAGAGCCATGTGATGGATAGTCCTAGATAGCCTGCATCTCTCTCATGCCTGAGTTCTTCAGCCAAATCCAGAGGAGTCCAACTGAATGAAAGTACTTGTGAAGTGCTATTCACACGAGGAAGGGCATCACACTGATCTGAAGTGTGTCAATTTGAACATGCTTTTCATCCTCCCGCTTTCACAATCAAATTGTTATAAACATGGCACAGAACAAGGATCCTGTTAATGGCTAGCCAAGCTTAATCTGCAGTTTTCTTGCTTTTGCATTTTTACAAAAGAAAAAAAAAAATCTTTTCAACTTTTTTTTTCTTTCTTTTTAGTTTAAATAAGAAAACAGAAAATGTAAGTTGATATGTTTAAGTTGACCGTGATGAATCTGGGGTAAGTTACTATGCTCTGTTCTCTGATAAACAGAGACATTATTGTGCAGTCCTGGATAAAGTCACTGATTATACTGTTTGGGCCATGAAAGCAAAATGTGTTGCAAGGGTTTGGGTGTCTGTAATTAACCAGTTGTAAATGCTGTGGTTGGTGGCTAAGCAGCTGTTGAGATCACTGTCAGAATTTCAGCACTGTAAAGGAGTTACCATGTGGTATTCCATTGTTTCAGGATGGAAAAGAACAGTTGTTTGTATACGTTTCTTTTTTCCCTAAACCAGAACAAATGTTGGCTGTAAACTGCACTTACAATGGTCCAGGCTATATCAGTGGAAAGGATTTGTATTCGCCTGCGATATTGTCTTTGTTATAAGTGTAACGTGTCAGACACTGAGAGTATCACTGCAGCCTAAACGTTCATTTTTCACGAGGGTTTGCTGCCACGTACCTTGAACATTCATTCTGCTGTGGGCAGCTTTTCCTGTCCATGCACTGATTCACTCCCAGAATACATCTGTGAATATAATTGAGCCCTGTTTGGATATTAACAATCTCATGCATTTTTTAAGAACATATATAATTTTAATACTGGAATCAAGCCTCTTTGGGCTGTCTTAAAATAAACCTTGCAGTTTGACATGGGCAACTCTTTAGTATGGATGTGTAGACAGCAAAGAACTTTGCTACTAGCAAATTATATCAAATGCAGCAGGTCAGCCACTGATTGCCTGAAAATCCTAATACTTGTAGGTGAAACTATGGTGTAAGACCTTTGGCACTCAAACCTCCTGACTCTATCTAGTTCAGGGAACGGTGAGTTCTCAGTTACAGGGAGTGGGAAGATGATGTCATTGAAAAGCTATTGCCCTGCTTTGATATTAGTAAACGTGTTCAAAGTTCTCTAGGGACCTCTAAGGGGAAAAACTCTCCCTACTACAGTTACTGTGGGATAGAGGTAGTTTATCTCTCTCTAAATTTCTGTACTAGTTTTTTTTAACTTGAATGCAAGAGAAAGGCATTTAGGAAAATAAGCCTGTCTCTGCGCTGTTTAAGAAAACATGTTGAAAATGAGGCTGGATGCGTTCTTATATCACTAATGAAAACAACGTCAGGAACAGAAAAATGCCAGAAGTGTGTGCATGTGGAAGAGGGGGAGGGGGAGACAGGATGAAGTCGTTTGCAAAACAAAGTAGTAGGTGCCAATGTTGATGTTTTTAAGGCATGCCTTTCACTAGTCACTATGCGATAACTTATTAGCAATCAAAACCTAAGGGCCAGATTCCTCCTTTTTCTTTTCTGTATGCAGAGTGTAAAAAAAAATAGAGTGAAAGGTCCTGGCAAGTTGCCAGTCCTCCTCCTCCTTGGATAAAGGAGCGAGTGATGCAACACCACGACTCTTTTTCCTTCTCGCATCTTGCCTATCGAATGGGGAAATGAGCGATCGCTTAGCTTTTTCATGCCCATGAGCTGGGCTGGGCTTTGTCTTGCTTGTTCTGATGACAGGCAGCTTCTGACTGTGGGCTCTCCTCACAGGGCCCAACCCAGCCTTGGAGACATTTGAAATTTTAGATACGTCTGGGTTCTGCTGCTGTCCTATGCCTTTATAACAGGGCATCATGTATACTAGAGCCAGAAGCCCAGGGTATGTGCTAAAATTGCCACTAACGAACATAAACCTCTAAGTTGCCTCCACCTTCTCCCTCCCAAAGTTATGAATTTAGCTTTTTGGACGGTAGGGTCCAAAAAGGTAGGGTATTTTGAGTTCCAACCGTGAAACCTGAGTTTGGTTTGTTTAATTGTGGAATTGTGGATTCTCTAATATTTTCCATGCTGCAGTGAAGCTTTTAGCAGGACAGCAAGTATCACGAGACTCCTGATAAAATCATGCGAGTCAACAAGGCTAGCGCTTGAAGAAGCTTTGCAGATTCAGCCTTTTTCTGAAAATAACATTCCAACGAAACAGAGATAAACTAATGTTTGAAACAATCTTGCAGAATATTTTACTTTGTTTCTTTTCCTTTACATAAAGACCCTCTTCAGACCATTTGAATGGGATTTCAATAGTCACGTGATGGCTCCAATGCCACTTGATCAGTGACATGACTTGGCAGGGCGAGGGAATAGACCGGAGGAAGGGAAGATTTAGCTCTTTTTACAAAAGTTAAAAAATGTGATGACGACATTCGAAACATATTTTTAAGCTTTCGCTGGTCCTCAATAACATCGTAGTCCTATTTGTAGCCCTGAAACAAATATTGTTTAGCCATAGCCAGCAGCATGCGCAGCGTCACTGGTGATGTCATTGGTGACACGTCCGATACCTGTCCCCTGCTCAGTTGCAGCTGGGGCCGCAGCCTGAGAATGTCGGAGCTTGGCATCTGGCAGGATTCCAGGGTGCTGAGTCAAAGGTGAAATGCCAGCACCAGGGACTGATTGCTGGTTTCGCTGGCTGAAATACCAGTCGTATTACACATTTATTATACTTACACAGACAGAATGCAAAGATAGAGCAAAGGGATAAACAGCAGGAGAAGTACACTGACGGGAAAAGGCAGTATTCAAACATGATAGAGAGTACAGCTGTGATAAAAAAGCACTAACATTGACTGACACGTATTGTTGCTGATATGGCATTGGACATTTATAAGGGAATTTTTATTTCCTTAAATAGGGAGATGTTTTTTTTTTATGTGTGTGTGTGTACACCTCATCTCACATGCAATTTTGAAAACCTGCAGCTGTTCTGATTCATAGTAGCAGAACTAAAGCAATATTTATAACAGGCATATGGGCAGTACTTATTGAAATGTAGGTCCCAAGCGTGCAGCTAAGCCCATGGACATGAAGCACACGCTGGACCCCAGTTCTTAAAGTCGGGCACCTACTTTAGTGACTGCAACAGCAGTACTTTGCTTTGATTGACTTCTACCATTTCCCAAGACTAAAATGTATTACTAATATTGGCCTATATCACATTGCTCTTGGAAATGAGGGACATTTTGTCATTTGCAACTTTCCTTTTTTAAAAAGATAAACTAGCTCTGGAAATAAAAAAATACAATTTACATCCTGTTTTGCATTTTTTAGTCTTTTTCTGTCATTTTGTGTGATTGCTTCAATTTTTAGAACTAACACAGGACAACCTTCACTGGTATACTTGTCGTGGTTTAACCCCAGCCAGCAACTAAGCACCACGCAGCCGCTCACTCACTCCCCCCCCACCCAGTGGGATGGGGGAGAAAATCGGGAAAAGAAGCAAAACCCGTGGGTTGAGATAAGAACGGTTTAATAGAACAGAAAAGAAGAAACTAATAATGATAATAATAGCACTAATAAAATGACAACAGCAGTAATAAAAGGATTGGAATGTACAAATGATGCACAGTGCAATTGCTCACCACCCGCCGACCTACACCCAGCCAGTCCCCGAGCGGCGATTCCTTGCCCCCACTTCCCAGTTCCTAAACTAGATGGGACGTCCCATGGTATGGAATACACCGTTGGCCAGTTTGGGTCAGGTGCCCTGGCTGTGTCCTGTGCCAACTTCTTGTGCCCCTCCAGCTTTCTCGCTGGCTGGGCATGAGAAGCTGAAAAATCCTTGACTTTAGTCTAAACTCTACTGAGCAACAACTGAAAACATCAGTGTGTTATCAACATTCTTCGCATACTGAACTCAAAACATAGCACTGTACCAGCTACTAGGAAGACAATTAACTCTATCCCAGCTGAAACCAGGACAATACTGCATCCTTTTTTTTTTTTTTAAATGTGATCTGTCTTGAAAAGGTGCTACAGAAATAGTGAATTTTGTTGCTCTCTAGGAATACTAGTTTTGAAGTTTTCTAATTTTGAGGGAAGAAAGCTTCAACACATTTAAAATTGAAGCGAAGTACTGCACAAGGTAATAATACCACAAAACCAATAAAATTAAGTGATATTTCTGATAGAAAAGATCTTACAATTTTTGGCCACCAACCATGATGTAAGAAGAATTTCTGTGCATTAAATTAGCATATCTTAATAGTTATTGAATCCTCTTTCTTAATGTAAAGATTCTCATTTCCAAAGGGAGAAGGAGAGACATTTAGTGAAACGAAAGATCCCAAAAAGTTGAAAAAGAAAAAAGATTCAGTTATGGTTTATTATTTATACCAAGATTAATGTAATAGCTGTCTCTTAATGAAATCTAAGACATAACAGATGTGGTGATGGGGTGTCCTACAAGCAGACATACACATATGACCTCTCTTTAAGACTGTTCAAGGTCCCGATTCCATGGCAACTTAGTAATAATAGGTTTAGCTTCATGCATATGACGAGCCCCTTTGCTTCAAATTACACATATGCTTCATGTTTGCAACCTTACTTTTCCAGGACATCTTCCAGCAAATTCAACACTCCTTTCTTTTCCTCCAAATGCTAACTATGTTACATGCTTTGCTCCCTTTCAGTCTCTTAAAAATGCATGATCAGTTAAGTCAATGGCAGACCTCCCACTGACTTCTGTAATGCTGGGAGTTAAGCTCTCTGCTTATGAAACTTAAACATTTCTTTTTAGAAAACTTTCCAACATTACAAAAAGGTCATTTTAGTCCTGCAACTCTCCAGAATGGTCAGTGAGTGTCTTATACTTTTTCTTTATATTTAATATCATTTATTATCGCACTTTTTATTATTAATTTTTGTGGGTTTCGGAGGAGATGCTAAGGATTGAGGTCACGTCTACTTCATCTGAACGTTTAAAGATTGCATGATAATATTTATAAGAATTTTTGGGCTTTATTTGTCAACCCTGCTCTCCTGTGCGAGATGCTGGATGTCAGATTTTTTGCTACTATCTGCATCCCAATTGTCTGCCATCTTCTGATACGATTCTTGTAAAAGATCTTAGTGGGAGCTCTGTAATTAAGAAACAGTGTCCAGGAGATGGAAGATGCTGAAGATTTCTATCAAGGTTCATTTGCAAAGAAATATGGCATGAGTTTATATTTAGCCTCAGTCATGCCAAATCTGTCCATATCTTTGTTCTCATCCCTGAAACAGAGGCATGCTGGAAAGATTTTTGTGTTCTTCAGGCCTCCTCCTCTAGCCTTGGCACTGCTAAGAGGTAACAGAGGGGAAGAATATATTTCAGAAGAAACAAAAGGAAGCTGTAAGGAACTGTGGAGTTGCCGCGAATGGATTTCCTACATTCAGTTGTTTCACTATGTCAGTTCCTAATCCACTATCAAATACAGGGCAGAATACAGCCCTCGAAGCAGCAGAGTTGACGTCACATCTGTAGGCTCAGAGTCAGAGGTTGTTGATGGCTACTGGAATCAAGCAGTGGTTCTGCACAACACAGATCAATAGGTAAGAAGGATCCTACCTTTTAGTTCAGATGTAGATCCATTGGTATTTTCAATTTCTGTTAAGCTAATCTGAGTTGAAAGTGCTCTGAAGTAACGGGGCATTGTGCAGAATTAAACTTCAAACCCTTCCTGAGTACATTGAAGTAACCCTCTACCATAACTACACACTATTCACCACCATATACTTCATGAAACAAAAATATGCCCGCTTTGAATGTTGGTCTTTATGGAATTTTTCTGAAAGTGGAGGTTGGATCCTAATGAGACAGCTCTTCTAGCCAGTGCCTTGACATGTTTCATTTATGGCTTGATTAGACCCTGATTTAATGAGATACAGTACTACATGCAAGCACATCATCTTCAGTCATTTAACACTGAGTGGAGTCTGAATGTTTCATTTCGGCAGTGTCTCTGCACTTTTGAAACTAAAAGAAAAAACACAGAATAAAGCACAATTTAAGTAGAATGTTTCATTCCAACTGCAGTAGGCAATTACAAAGACGACCATTCTGAGACTGCCCACTTCTTTGCTTCTCTTTTCACTCCTATATACTATGCATTAGTGCTTCTGAGGTTTTATTATACTGTATAGAATGTGTTTTGAATTTAAGATTTGTAAGGGAAAAGCAGACAAAAGGACAATCTCATGTCTCCATTCATCTTCCCTGTGTTTTATTCCAGAGACTCAAAAGGGTGATACATTGTCTAGATTTTGTGACTGGTGAATTTCTTTGTTACAGGGTATCTTAGAATGACACAGACATTTTTGACATTCTCTTTCGCACGGCTTCCAGTGGAGGGGCAGCTCCAGAGTGCTGCAACGGTCCAGTGGATTTTCTCTGTTGGATGACATCTAAGCATCACTAAATTGTACTGTAGACTGAGCAGTCCTGGAGTTGTGCAAGATCTGAGATACTGCTACCGTGGTTTAGGCTCACCTCCCTTTGCAGTGGTTTTGCACTGAATGGATTTCAATTGAACCCAGTGACACAAAAAGGTGAGGTAATCTTACTGGTAGACTTGTGAATATATAGTTCTCCTATACATTCTTATATACATGCCTTGGGAACAAGTCATGATGCCATATGGAATGGCTCACATCTATTTCTTGGCTTTGGGTTAATTGTGTAAACTGAAACAAGAGTCAGAAGAAAAAAGGCTATATTAAGAATAAATTATGTCACGCTGAGATGAGGTTAATTATTTAACATCTGGCAAAAGCAGATGGATTCTCAGTTAACACGGTGGAATCCATTCAGTCAGCACCTTGATAAGCACCACGTCTCTTTCACCGTCTCAGATGCCTTCCTGGAGACCCTGTAGATGTGCTTTCCAGTTGCTCTGAAGACTGGCTAGGCAGCACATCAAGACAGTTTAAAACGATTGTCTGCCATTGCCTGCAATGCTTTGGTAATTTGCAAGTGTGAACGATGTATGCTGGCAGACAGTTTCTTACTGTGTGGCCCACTTATCCAGCAATTTGACTTTTTACTTAGTAGCTTGAGTGCGTTTGGTGCTGTACATCAATATCCTGGGATGGTTGTTCTGAAAGGTATTTTTTGTTGAGATGTGGCCACTGCATACTGACAGTGCCTATTAAAGTATTGTATTGGAGTTATTTGGGAGAATATGATTTGGCATGGTGACCACATGTGATGTTCTTGGTGGCCACACACAGGAAAGATGGCTTACGATTTGGTAGCATGGGATGTGGTCTTCCATGAAGGAATCCGCAGTAAGTTGTCTCTGTTACCACAGGGTTTAAATATATTTAATGCTTAAGGAGACATTTTTCACTTAATGTTGGGGCAACATGGCCATCTTGAACTTGCTTCAAGAGGAAATCCCTGTGGTCCCTGTTAAAGGTTGGTCTCAAAGAAGCAGTTTCAAATTATAATGATTAATTATTCATATTTGTATGCTCCCCCCAGGTCCCAGGTAGTATATCTGTGCAGGCCTTCAGTTTTTCAGCAGCCTTTTTTTTCATGTGCACTTTGACTGGGTAGGAACCTTGTAAAACTATTCTGTATTAGCAGAAAAAGCTTCAGACCTGCTCTATTTTACATTCATACATTAAAAAAACCCACAGAAATCAGAATTTCAGGTATATTAAAACTTTCTGTGAGCAAAGAACCAATATGAAATATCCTTGAAGGAGAAAAAAATCAGTGGGAACTTTATTTTTATACCACTCTTCAGATCCTGCATACCCCTGAACCTGCTGGAAGTGCAAGGCAGTACTGTCAGTGCTGTCATGTCCGGTATGTAGACCCAAATGTAGGAGAAACACTTTTCCTAGTACCTCATATTTGTAATCCACTGGATTAAAGTCTCTAGTATTGCTGTTTCAAAGTGCTGGTGTTCCACAGCACCTGGAGGTTGGTGCCACCGGGCTGTGGAGTTGCAGGAAGGTGCAAGCGTTAGGCGTGATGCTCCAAAAAAGCCACTCTTCTCTCATTTTAAAGGGGTGTAAAGCAGAGGTCACTCCACTGTGACCAGCAGATTTTCTGCAGTCCGTGTGAAATCGTCATCCAGTTCAACAACTTCATGTCTCCGAGTCTGGAGATACTCAGCCTTGACACTTCAGATCCTAGCCAAGGCACGTCTTGTGTGTTTCCTACTTAACTAACACTTGCACAATGGATGGCCAAACATTCTTTCTGGAGCATTTACCATTTCCAAATATATTTATCTTTCAAGTAAATAAATTTTGTGTTAATTAGTGACAGCTCACTGCTAAAATATTCACTTCATTCTTTTATCACCCTGTGGCAGAGTTCTGTGTCCCATGCCAGCCGTCCCTCACAGCAGGTCTTAAAGGTTTGAAGCCTTATTTGGTGTCTGCGGTGACCTTTTAAATTCCAGAGTAAAGTTGGGGCTACCCAACTTGCAAATATAACACTTGTTAATAAAATGTCAGCTTTGTAGCAGTCAGGCTTGCACGGAGCTTTCAAACTGCATTTTCCGTCAGCCTAATAGCTCAGGATTGTATACATGTGGTGGCACAGTTGCAAGAGGGGTAAGACCTTCCAAAAAAGCTCCCTTCTGTTCCCACCATGTAACCAGGTCACAATTCTACCTCCTGGGGAAAAAATCATTTCCCCCAGTTACATTCCAACAAACAGTTGTTCGTTTCTTCATTGCTTAGGTGACCTCAACTAAACCCAGAAATGTCAGGTTTTAAGGACTAAAAGATTGTCTAAACCTTCAACCCTTGAATCAATACCAATGTAAGAAATAATAGTAGTAGGGGAAAAAAAAAAAGGAGGGAGAGGGGAAGAAGCAGCAGCAGAATGGCTAGCAGATGTTTCCTAAATAAGGTACAAACAAGGAAAATGAGCAGTCAGATTTTCCTTTAACTTTATAGTGCTGTTTACAAGTTCATTAAACAGGACTTCTGAGCAGGGCAGCCCTTGCTGAAGGATTGTTTAAGTTGAAACATTCTTGATTTCCTCTTCAACTGACTCACTTGATAAGATGCTCCATAATGACATCATCAGCCAGTGAATAGTTAACAAAATCTTTGGATTGTATAAACCTGTGTAGTTTAGATGGTTCTGGACCTTTTATGTGTAGATAATGATTACTTACATATCTTCAGGCATGCTGAAAGCTCTTTGAAATGTCCTGAAGAAAAATAACACTGACATTACTCAAAACTCTTACTTTTTTATTATTTTAATACAGATATTATAGCTGGTTAGATTTTAATGATCTATCCATATAGTTGCCTAAAGCAATTTCTTTTCCATCTATTTACTGAAACTACCTAAGCAATTCATGTGATGTTTTAAAGATTTACCCAGATTTAGGTGTTTCCTGTGTTCCTCCTGGAAAGCTAGGTCTGGCATTGCTGTGATGTTTAGCTCTTGTCATACTGTAGAAAAAAGTTTTGGCTATTCTACAATGGGACTAATTTTTCTCTTGTTCTATAAAAGATTTTTAGCTGCAGAAAACCTCTCATTATCAATGAAAACTTTACAATTTACCTAAATGGATTTCTAATTGACTCAGTAATGCACTTTCATTACTGGACTAATACTAGACAGCTGGAAGTTGTCTAGTACATGTACAATTCTCATATAACCTATAATATGGAATAATCAGAATACTTTGAAATAATCATAAAGGATATGGGGTAAATTCACAAATGGCCTGTTCTGCATGGGGGGGGGGGGGGGGGGGGAAATAATCAAACCTTTGAAAATCTATGTCATTACATGAAACAATACAGGCCATTTCAAAAGACTCTCTTCCACACATTGACTTGCGGATGTCTGTACATAGCCCTAATCATCTGAGATTACTGATATAGCTGTACTTTCATCACAAAATAAAAATGTTAAAATAGAGATATTCCCATCTTTTTCCAAGCCCAGTAGAAGAACAGTCAAAATCAGCTCAAATTATTATCACCTCATATTAAATGAGACTATTGTTAAATGGTGCGTGCAAACAGTATCTGTATCACAATATAGTCATAACTGTTTTCCATTAAGTATTCTGAATTACTATAAATTAGTATTCCATAGCTGATTAGAGATGAGACTTTTGAAGAAATGCTTAAGAACTGCTTTAAGAAATATTCAACAGGATAGGATATATCTTTCTATCTTTGTATTCTTTGTGGAGCTGCTGTGCTCACTTAAATGGAAATTGGCCTGGAATCTCTGCAAATCCAATGGCAACATTTGGTGTACAGTTTGTAAACTTGTTTGTTATGTTTGTAAATCCTCTTTAATGCTCCTGATGTTCTTAAAAGACGTCATTTCTCCCTTTCAGTATAAATACTTTCATGGTGCTGGCAGTCCCAGCTTTTAAAAAAAAAAGTATTGAAATCTTGTAAGGAATTAAACTACAGCTCTATTAAAAAAAACAGGCTTTGTGAAGTTCAAAAATTAACAAGCATTGCAAACTATTTGAAGTTTACACAAATAAGTGTGATTTAACAATGTTACTGAATTCCATCATTTAGATTTTGTTACATAGTATAACAAGGATGGTTTTTTAACTGCAGTGAGGACTAGACTCTATGTGCGTTATCAATAAAAGCATCTTCCTTCCCAAAGCACGATTGATCTGGATCAGCTGAGGTCTGGTTTTTTGGGTCGTTCCCTCTTTTCCCCACTTAATATGAGATAGTAGCTTCTGGGTAATTTAGAAACTTCTTTTTGATAGAGCATTTACTTGTTTGCTTACTTATTTTTGTGAGTTGTCCTGTCCAACTGGAAATTTTTCATAGCCAGCAATATCTGAATGACTGATTTACTTGATAAAATAATTTCTAGTGGCATCAACATCAGCTGCAGGCCTAAATATAGAGAGATAAGTACCACATGCACTGATCTTTTAGACAAATGCACATGATATATCCATGTTAGGTGACATCTTCCATACGATTAAATGTTGTGGGATGTCAACTGTGAATACGGCAAAGAGTAAGATTATGTAACGTGGACTAAGAAAGACGATTCTTAGAAATTCAACACTCTCTGCACATCTCCTCATAACTGTATGGTAAATTAATGCTCACTGTCACTTCTTTCAATCACCAAAAGCTGAGCAAATAAAATAAGCTGTCATATTTTTGGTTCTTTTCAGTGTGAAATTGAAAACATTTCTCAAGCTAATAAACTCGAGTCTAGGACTGCTAGTATGTTCTTGACTTTTTCAAACAGTATACTTCAAAGCGTAGAAGCTAGATAAGCTAACAGCTCATTCAGTGAAGTTATTTTGTTGGAGGAAGCATGTCTATCAAATGCTTGTTTTACAAATTTGAATAGATGTCGTTGTTCTCAGTAATGTCACCCACTCTATGGCTGCAGGCATTGTTTGAACAGAGGGAATGTGAAGCATTTTTTTTTGTTTAATTCAGAGGTGCTTCATTGCAGGGAAATCAGCCGTTCTTTCTCTGGATCTTCTTTATCAAAACGATGATGCAAGCAGTACTAGGGAGGCTGAGTAGATAGCTGGCCAAAGTGTTGAAGATCAAGCTGATGGTTTAGCTGCATGGTCTTCAGAGTAGATGAATCCAAGTGTAAGAAAAGAAAGAAGCCATGACAATTAGATGTTGCTTCTCATTTTCAGAGAAATTGGGTCAGAAGGCAGTCTTAACATTATTGGGAACTACTAAGGAATGCATCTTTGTTCTTATTGTTTACCAAGTGTAAGTACAGATCACACAGTGGCTGACTTCTATTTCTCCATGGTACGCTCGGTCAGTGTGCTACAGACATCTGCACGCTGCTGCAATCTGATGGTAAGATGAACGCCAACGGGCCCCAAAACATTCCTTGCCTCAGTTACACCAATACAATCTGGCCCCTTGTGTTTATTTCAGCACCGAGTGAATTCTTTCGGTTATTTATAGATCCTTCTGAGCTTGTGTCAGTGGGGTGAGGGTGAAGCTGCATTAGCAGCTGGAGTACTCCAGAGAGGTCTGCTGGCTAGCACTTGCCCACTGGCCGTGTAAAAGCCATGGCAGAGAAGTGGCCTTGCGTCTTTGCTGCCACAGAGGAAATGCTCTATGGACTTTGGGCCAGCAGTGAGAGACCTCAGCCACAGACAAGAAGAAGAACTATGACTCACGGTTCTGGTTTTTCTGCCCCGACTCTCCAGGAGGGAAGTAATCTCCTTCTCTGATACGTGTGATTCAGAGGTAGTATTTTTTGCCTGGTGTTCCTGAGAAAGGCATTGTGGGGGAGATAGCAAATTATATGTAATGGGCAGGACTTTGCTTTATCCAGAGAAAGTAAAAGTACAAGACAGTAGTTGTTTGACACAGCTGCAGAGTCTGTTGTTGCTCCCTTATCTGCCTTGCCTGAAAAGCCGTATAGCTCTGTGCTTCTTCATGTATCTGCATTGACAAATACCTTTAACAGACTGTACTGGGTTCCTGTCAATGCCTTCAATCCTCCACGGCTCCATCTCAGTTGCTCAGGGACTCTCAAAGATGGCTAAGGAAATTAGATGGACAGGAACCGAGTGGAAGCTTTCTAGGGAATGAAAGGGTAGAAAAGTAATTTTGTAGGTTGGCTGAGCTCTTGATGAGATGTTTAACGCTGCTGTGACTTAATTGTATTGCTAATGGTGCATCAGGGTGTTTGAGCATTTTGGTAGGAGTCTCTTGGTTATTATTTAAATCGAAGGGAATAAAACACAATAGGTGTCATTAAAAATCTCTGTCTTTATTCTGGAGAGGTTTAGTAGCACTTTGCGTGTACCTAGTAAGAGACGTTGGTCCCGATTCTTATTTTCATGAACGCTTTTTTGTACGCTTTGGAGAGATAAAATATTTGGTCAGATAAAATTTTTTCTATTCTTCCTTTCTGCTGTTGACAGGGCTTCGCTTGGGCACAGTGCCATACTATACTGCCTTTGAGTATGCCACAGCTGTGCTTCCAGTTCAGGGACTAGCTTGGGGAATATGAGTTTGTGCGCCTTGGCCCACGGAACAAATGAAACCAGACCCATCATCTCTACCATGTGAATATTTCGGTCTATATCTTGGACTGTCTTGTCTTTGTTAGAGAGACCACTGTGCTTTTTAGCCTATCCGTTATTAATTAATGAGGGGCCAAGTAGCAAAGATGAGCTCTCAGAAAGGGGAAGCGGATAGCAACCATACTATTTGCTAAGGATTTGCCACTCTGCTGCACAGGAACATACGACAACACTCATTGAGTGAAGGTCCTTAATCCTTTAATTCCTGTGACAGGAAATGATCTCCTAGAATTTTCCTCTTTGTATTACCTGCTGTGATTTCTATGAATCTATGTAAGAATTGATTCTCACATACAAAGGCAAACCCTTATGTGAGGTCAAAAACTTACTGAGAATAAATTCCTTTGGGTGAATATTGAGTTTTACTGTGTTTTTCACGGTGGTTTCAGTAATTGCTTCCTTCTGTTCTGTTTCTTTGTTTTGCATTTCACCTTCCTCGTCTCTGTAACTTTTTTCTTGTGTTTCTGAGACATCTCTCAGCTGCTCCATCACTACAAGTGTTTAAAAGGAGATTGTAGTAGTGTCTAAAAGATGTTGTTCTACTGATCTCTTAACCCACACATTTTTATTGTCTCCAAGGAGGATCATTTCTAGATGACAACTCACTCCTTGTTTATTCTGGTTGCACATAGATGACCTTTACCTCTGTTGTCACTTAACTGTTAAATTTCAAGCTATAACATTATGGTTTCCTTGCTACAGAACTAGACAACCTTATTAGTTCTTTTTTGCAGAGCTAGAAGAGTGTATCAAATCCATTGCTGAAATAATGCTGCATGATTTTGAGCCCAAAAGACAAAAGAAACTTCAATCACAACTTTTTAAGCTGGGGCAGTTGGGCGCTTGTTTAATTGCAAAAATAAAAAAGCAGTGCTGCAACTTGCTTTAACTCCAGCTTGAGTTAAAAGATTGTCGGGAATAAGTACTCCTGGAATATTACTGGACTGCTGGAGTGATTATTATCTTAGTACTACTTTAAATAACAACATATTACTTCTGGATATTGCTTAACTATTTTCACTGTAGTGAGATGACCACCACTATTTGCAGTCTTTTGGGCATGGGAATAAACTGTTCCAAGAAAAGATATGAAATAAAATGTGTATTCATGTTTCCTTTTAATGTGGGGAGGGAAATAATTTCTATTTTTTAAATATGTACTTCAAAACTGAAGACAACCTCTACATTGGTTTCTTTATTTAGCACTGTGCCCAATTTAAGACCTTTTTTCCTTTTAGAATCCAAAGCAGAGAGCTGGCCTGAGGAATCTGAAGGGCTTTCAACCACAAAAATCACTGTACATTTATCAAACCCAACAATTTTTCACATAAGATTCCTGAAAGACAGAGGACTCATCCTAATAGTGTTCATATTTAATTGCCTCAAGGGACACCAGCAATAGAAAATACTCTTTGTGTCTGACAGTTAAGGGTAATTATTACTAATTAAATAAAAGCTTCTGTCTCAAATAAATGGAACAAAATAGACCCAGTCTTCAGTATTGTAGTTTCAGTTTCTGTTATTTTGTTTCCCTATTTCACTACAGTTGCTATGTCAGCGTAACAGTCTCATGGTGGTATGAGGGTAAGGAATAGAAACTTGGAACATACTTATTTATAGAAGATTTGTGGGTTTGGTCATTTTTGTTTAGAAAGTAACAAGAAACTGCTTCATGAGAAGCTTTAGGATCAGTAAATATTTTTAATCTCACAAACATATTTTCTGTATCTTTGCCCTGGTTAGCCTCTGATGTTACAAATAGTTTTCCACCACTTTTCTGAGAAGATTGTTTTGCAGCCTAAAACTTTGATTAGAGAGTTTTATAATTTATTATTTGCAATGTGATATTAACTCTTTTCATTGCTGACTTCTGAGGAAAACAAGTATGTGGTTATTAAGGGGGGTTACACATCACATAATTTAGAAGCCCACAGCATAAATGTCTGCAGTTGGGTGGGTGGGTGAGTTTCCTTTACAGTCAATGGAGAGGCAGAGGCATTATTAGAATGTACTAACTCTACAATACTTTAGGTGTTTACCTTAGGAAAAGAGGTGTGGCATGCTATGCTCCACTGACTATGTTTACTAGATATCTATTGACTCCATTAAGCCTGGGAAATGACTCTGCATCCTGAATTGTAGAAGTCTAATGAGTCTTATCCAGAAAAGTACATGCAAATCACAGAGATGATGAGAACAATCTGCAAGGATATTGTCTGATATAAATTTGCAAATTATATAGGCCTGTGATTAGGCCATTTCGCTGTTCCAGACTGCTGGCCAGTGAGGAAAAAAAGGACAATATATACTTTGGACAGCTGGAATGAAATGCTCATGTAGATGCTGGGATGGTGAAGGGAGACAGGATCCACTGAAATTATGTAAGTCGTGATGCAGATAATTCTCCCTCACAGGAAATCTTTTTGAGATCTCTGTGTTATATGAGATTATAAGCAGGTGTCTACTGGCAGGATTAGGGACTCATAAGAAAAAAGCAATTGGAAAACAGAAAAGATGAGTTGGAATAATGAAAAAAAACATTAACAAGTTGACATGCAGACAAAAACACACTGAAAATAAGACAGAGTAAGGTGAACTAAGATGATGTTACTGCCCATGGAAAATCCAGATGAAATTGAGTTCCCACTGGCCCAGACACTGGATGAGCCTGATATGAGAGACATCTCAAATAGTTTGGAAACTAGATATTTTGCTCAGTTTTCAAAAGACTTTTTCCATGTTAAAATTTACAGGTACATTGACTGGACTCAAGACCAAGATAGTGCTCTATGGGGATTATTCAGTAGATAAACTTCATAGGAAATGGTTATTTCTCTTTCTATGTTGGTTTTTTTCTGTCCTGGTGATTATTTCCTTGGTTCTTGCCTTCAGCTACCTGTCTATAATTACAACAAAGATTATTCAGGAATGTGTTTGTTGGAAGTAAGCACAGGAACATCACCACAGCTCAACAGTGACAGCTTGATCCATAAACCAGTGACTACCAAAAAGGACATCTCAAGCCAGTTATTTATGAGCGCGTGATACATCCACCGAGCTGCTTTCTGGTACAATAATGCTATCAAAAATGCTTCTTTCAAAATGCTAGTTTCTATCACAGTGCATTATATCAAGAGGATTAAAGAACTGCAGGAGGTCTGGAGCACCCATTTTCAAGATTGTTTTTGATCAATTGCCCTGTGTAGCTCAGGCCTGTTTCTTCAGTATGAAGGAACTTACACAGTTACAACTCATCCCAAGTAGTAATAAGAAAAATTAGGGGCACATTTTCTTTTCAGAGTGAAGAACTGTAGTTCACTGAGAATTCAGTAAGAATCAATGAAGTGCAAAGTCAGAAGGCAACTTTTGTATCTGTCTAATTATTCAATAGACTAAAGAACTGAAACTGGGCCCCATTAGCAGTGTTTAAACATACAGATCACAAAATTCCAATGCAAACAGGTTTTGATGATATGAAATCTACCAATGGGTATGCAGGTATACAAATATGTTCCAAATCACATGGCTTCAATGGGAACAATTTTTTAAACTAAATTCAAATCCAATCAAATTCAGATTTAAGTGATTCAGATATCTAGTCTTGATGCACCTTTCTCATGGTTTGATACACACCCATTGAAGTCAATGGTAATCTCCAATTAAACCCTATGGGAAAGCATATGGTGGTAACTGAATTATTTAGTTTTCTGTAATCAGATTTCTATCTATAAAATTAAGGCTTAGCTCCCTCTAGACAAAATACAGAAGTGCATGTAAATATTAAAATTAAAAGATTTAAGACTAGATTTCAGATTAAATATGTACACATTTCACAGTAGAAGAATGAACTTCAGTATATAGTTACCTAATATGATGGATTAATTCCTTAAAGCCTGGCAGTGCATATTATGGCATGTAACAGGCAAGGAAAAGGTACATTCTATACTTAGGTTATAAGAAATACTTTTTAACACTGTTTATAAAGAAAGGTTTAACTGCAGAAATGAACTCAATTAGTCAATGTAGCAAACTAATTTTAAACACAAGATCTACCACAAGACTTTTATAATCTGGACAGGTTCAGATGATACTGGTGAGATGTGCATTTGTTTATCTTTATACTAAATCTTTCCTTTTGATCTCCAGCCTGCCAGTATCAATCTTTCCTGATCCAAGGAAGCCCCATGTGTCTTAGAGCTTAAATTAAGAAGGTTGCAACCAAATAGCAGTAATGGTACTGGGAATCACTAGGAGTCTGTAAACAATTGCAGTTTCTGTTGAATGTATATATGTACGTACAAAAAATTCAGATAAAGAGGTACTGTTAATAGCACTACTTTAATCAGTGGATTTGTGAATTTCAAGGATTCTTGCATGGTTTTTGCTTTGGAATAGTTTTGTGAAGGTTCTTTTGCTACTGGATAAATGAAATGGACATTATGGTGTGCCAGCACTGAAGCCCAAAGTCATGAGCAACATTTCCATTTAGTCCCTTGGACGGTAAATCCAAGACTCCTCAGAATCTTTACCAATGTCTTTAGGCTGCAGCTGATGTGAATTTCCTCCTGCTATTTTTCTTTTCTCTTTTATTTCTAGGCTGTTCACTTTCTTAGATTGAATTTTGTCTACTGCAACAGAGTTTTCAACTTCAGTATGAAACATGTTAGAGGAATAAACCATAAACGACTGCAGTTTACAACCGGGTGTCCATAAGGTGCCCTCACATAAAAGCATAGAACAAGAAAATAAGTGCAGTAAAATAATAAAAGATCTATTTCACTGCTCACTCACTCATACTATAAAACCAAAACTAATGTCTGGCTGTAGCATACATGCCACATTCCTTTCAATGGCTGAAAGGGCAGGAGTTGGTAGTAATAATTAGTTTCTGTAGTGGGTAGAAGGTAGATCTCAAGGGAAGCTTAACAATTTAGCCTATTAGTTCTTTTTGCATCTCTTGACCTCTGTTTCCCTTCAGGCCTGCAGGTGAGTTTTTTGCTTTCTCTTGAAGCTGGTAATGCCAGGACTTTTGTCTTGAGCTGTTTCTTTCCCCTCCCTCAAAAATTTAGTTCATATGCTAAGAAATTGTTATGCTGGCTCCCTACCCAACAAATCTCCCCAGACTTGATGCTTGAACTAAAGATATACCAAGAATATACAGGACAAGATCCCAAACAGCCATAACTAATGTTTACAGCCATAAATGAGGTTATTCTGATTTCCATCTATTAAAGAAAGCCAAATGTGTTGTTACTGAGGTGCTTCTTCACTAAGACCACTGATACACCAGCCCCTTACACTGCATAACTAACTGAAATAATTTGCCACTATTTCTTCCTAGCTTTTCTTGGAACCAAGTGGTAGAATGAAGAGCTCTTTTTATCTAATCTTTCTTCCCTTTCTTTGAATTTGGTGAGTCTCTTGAATGGCCTCTACATGCTAGGACATGGAACGGGCTTGGTGTTTGGATCGCTGGGGAGGTCAAGAGCAGCACTATTTGTATCCATTACCAATGGCATGTGCAAACTCATGAATGATTAATCTCACAATAGCCTAAGTATGCTCCAGAAGTTCCTCTCAGGTTTGTCTCCCACATCCATGAGGACTTGCAGTTTTAACCTCCATATCATCAATTCCTTGCTATTTCCCTGTCTCAACTGTCTTTCCTTTAAAACTGCTACAGTCTTGAATTAGGCCATTATTTCATCCTTGAAAATCAGTTTCCATTTACCCAGTTCACCACTTTCTGAAACCACAGTAACTCATGATTGCTGGGGCCAGAGGGGAATTGCCTGAGAAATGTGTAATGCGCTGAGCTAACGTGTAAGGCTAAAGTATAAAATTTAAGTTATAAATGAAAGTGACAAGCAAAATTTTTCTCCACTTAGCTTTATTAATGATGCAATATTTTATTGCCTGTGGCTAAAAGTATTTATTGTCATTGTGTTTAGCTGTAATTTGGTTTCATAATTCAGTTTGCCCCCCCCCCCCCCCTCTTTTTTCCCCAATATCACTTTGTTTCCATGCAGATTGTTGTCATAGTGTGTTCATGTAGTGTGTGGTCTTCTGGGAGCAAACATATGCAGATTGGCATTAATCTGAAGAAGCAAAGTCTTAAACTGTGGGCTTATTTTTAAGCATGTGAGTATGTGGCTGAAATCAATAGCTACACAGATTGCCCTTCTAGGGTGACTAATAAAACTGCATGTGTTTTTTTGGTTGTAGGCACAAACATGTATCTGGCAACACCAACCAGCAATGCCTTCAACATTTATTTAATTACATAAAAAGTCCCGCTGAGAGCAGAGGGAATATTTGTGTGCTTTAAGTATCTGGTGGGTCACAAGCAGTGTTAAGGATCTCGCAGAATCAAGGCTTGAATTTGTATAATATTTATTAGTGTGTTCAGAGAAAGGTAATAAGAGTGATCACAAACAAGAAAAAAGTTTCAAGAGGAGAGTTTGAAAAGATGAAATGGTTTGATTTAGAAAGGAGACATATAAGAGCAAACATATCGAAAGCATATGAAATGGTGACTGCTATTTAAATGGAAGAATGAGAATGTCCCTTTTCTCTGATAAATAGTATGACAAGAAGGAAAATAAAAGGCAAGCTGGAAACCATTATAAGGAAACACTTTTTTCTACAGTGTGTAATTAGGTAATAGAATTCTTTCTTCAGAGGAAATGAGACCAATGAAGATTCCTAGTGAGACTGAATATTCCCGTGGATAACAGTGGTACCTGGAGTTATAACAAATGGTATACAAACAATGTAATAATATGTAATGAACTGGCCATTAAATCTTGTGCTCCAGGGCTCAAGATTACCTAAATGACACTAGTACTGCTGTACAAAAGCAGATGATAACTGGCAGAAAGGACAAGTTACATCACACCTCTTTGATAGAAGGAGCTTCGGCCATCTTCTCAGTTATCTGGTGATGACCAGTCTCAAAGACAGCATTAATGCTTACATAGAGCCACAGTCTTTCCTTCTGTAGGTCTAACCTAGTGAGATATTTCCAGTTCTTCTATGTATATGTCTAATATCCCTTAAAAGGTATAGATTGGACATTCAATGTATTGTCTCTTGGCGGCTTTGTGTAGTATGTTACTAGTTCAGTAGACTGTGCATTTGAAAGATTTCTTCAATCTGTGTTAAAAAAGGGAAAAAAAAGGAGGTAAAAGAGACATTGGATCTTTATTTTGTTTGTTTGGGGTTTTTAATTAATCGGAATAAACCCCCATGATGATTAGGTCTTTTCATGGCAGCATTCTTCAGCATTTGTGACCCTATCATCGAATATGTTTCTGTTCTTTCACCCCTTTTTATTGATTTTAATACTCTTTTCTTAAGATGAAAATTTTTATAGTACTTTCAAATCAAGGATCTTCACAGAGTAGTTCCTGCACTTTTTGGCTATCTTTCATCTTTATTACCATCATTCTAAAGAGAATATAGAAGGATGATGGTCTTGATGAAATCCATAATGACCATGACAGAGCAGAAGTAGCATCATGAAACTGTGCTATAAGTACATGGATATCATAAGTAACAATGAGGTCTGACAGTAATGATTTTTGCTCAAGTTCTCATCCTCAAAATCATGTGGCTTTTTAAAGCTGATTCAAGGTGGGTGCCTAAAATTCCCAAATTGCCAGCAATCCCAATTGTGTGTATTTCTTTGCCTTGTTGTGTAGCTTCAAGTGTGGATTACAGAACTTAACATCTTGGTGAGCACTGGCATGTTCACAGCAAATTGGTTCTGTTTCACTTCTCACTTCTGTTATATGCGCATCTTAATTGTTTAATGTAATATTTCTGCTTAATTACAGGAAATGTCACTTACGATATTGATGGTAAAATGAGCACAGGCAATGTAAATGACATTGTACATTTTTACAATGAGAGACAAAATGATTAATTATGAGATGGAATAAATTAACTCATACATCAAATGCTTCTAAGAGGTGTAAGAGGTGGAGGTAGGAGGTGCTTCCAGTTTAATCCCTTCTGTAGAGGAAATTAGAGTCAAATTATATTAGACATTAAAGAGCAGAAATGGTCTCCATGGCCTAGGAGAGCATATAATGGTACCTAACCTTTATAGACACACAGCGTATCATCTTGAAGTTTATATGCTGTAAGGGTCACTTCATTTATCACTTCAAGTACATTGTAACATCATAGCATACTCCTTCACAAATTTTATTAGAAAGCATGAATTCAGTCATGGCTAATATAAACAAGCTGGAGCATGCTTGCAGAAGAGGGCACACACGTAAGAGGAATCACAATAAGTATCATGAAGGACAAGCTGCAAACTGATGACTTTAGGTCAGCCATAGAAAATTTCTGGAAATTTGGTCTTAACTAGTAAAGAGACTATGAGTCTATAAATTATTTCTGTTCATTGTCCAGAGACTGAAGCTGTGGCAGTCCCTGGGGATGAACACTATCCATCCAGTAATAAGGTCAGATTTCTAAAGAAGCGGGTATACTTCAGCCTTACTCTGCCTAACCTAGGTTTATTCTTTCTTTGCTTTCACATATAAGTATTTGATGCTTCCTATGAAGTTGGAGCTGCTATTCTAAGTGTTTTACAGGTTGAGCAGGAATTTTTTTTGAGGAACAGCGTTTTAAGAGGGGAAAAAATACATTTATTTGCCTGAAGAAGGACCCTTCTGTTCATGAACCCTCGATGCAATATGCAGCATAAAGCTAACACCAGTCATCTCCAAGAGTTCACAACACACAGGCCAACAAAAGCTTTCAACATTTCCCTTTCAAATTAGATGCAGCTATCCCTCAGGCTGAGGGGCCAACAAAAAATAAGGCATCATTTTTTTCTGGACGGTAGGAAAAAAGGACAGGGAAGGGGAGTTGGATCAGCAGAGGGTCAAGGTTTTGAGCATGGCAGAAAAGGAATGGCCAAGTGGTAGAAAGAGACACAGAGAAGATTGAAAAATACTGAGGCTAGTTCTTAGATACTCTGAGTGGGGATAGTCTTTCCTTTATTTATATTTGGTGAACTTTTTTAATAGAAATCATTTTCATTCCAACACAGAGCATAAAGATATTTTAAAACCTCTGTGTTTGCCATAAAAGAGAATTTGTATTTCCAGACAGCCATACTGCCAACCAACATTACACAGGCATCTCTTCACATTCCTCCCTCTGCTACATCCCTCATGGTAGTTCTTTCCCTTCCTGCTGTGTGTGTGCGTATGTGTGTGTGTGTGTATATATATATTTATATACACACACATATATGTATATACACTTAGAGGATTCAAAATGCTGCTAACTCTCCTGGCATCACAAAGCCGGTAGAAATAAGCATAAGTCACTAATAAATGTTACATCCCAAAGCTACAGCATGAAGAAAGATGGCCTCTTTCCCAGAAGCTGTGCACTGAATATTTAAATTTGTTTGCAAACCAGCACTGAATGCAGTGTTGTCAGCCAGTGCACGTAGCTAAGTGCAAGTGGTGCAGACTGCAGTTAATTAGTAAGTTTACTTTGCTAGGCTGTGACTACAACAACTTCTCATAAAATATCTTTCATGTACATAGCTGGAAACAAAATGTTCCTCAAAGAAGTTCTGTCCACATGTTTAACTCTCCTCTAGAGTGTCAGCAGTTCACAATAACCTGAATAAAAACAAATCGGTGTTAGTGTGAACATACAAGGGGTTTTGAATGTCTTTATCATATCTCACTATTATCTAAAGATTTTCTCCTGAGTATACATTTTCTCTGGTATGCTTAGCGCTTTGTTCTTGTACAAAAGCTCTTTCACATGCACTTATAACCACACTCAGAGTTTCATGTGGTTGGTATAGTGTATAAATTAGTTATTGATTGTCCCTTATGTAGGCAGTTTGAGAATTTTAAAACATAATTTCATAGAGTTAAAATAATAGGAAAATGCTAATTTTTCATAGATACAATTTGGCAACCAAGTCTAGTCCTTTAATATAAATGGCTAAATATATTTGTATTATTTCAATTATTACATAATTTTTTTTTTTTTTTTTTTTTTTTAATGTGAGGCAATGGGACAGGAATGGAAGGGCGGAAGGCAAGGACAACGCCTGATATATTATCTTTTTTCCCCTCATTCATGAGAATTTATTTTGAAACCCAACCTACTTAGGATTTTGGAAGGGTCTTTTTGCCTGCATTTTAAATCCCTTGGTCCTAATTTGCTTTTCTCACTTATACCAGAATAAATGGTATTCAGCTTCACTGAAGTCAGTGGAACTGCACAGAGGTAAAACCGATAGAAGAAAATTAAACCTTTTAAAGCAAACTTACCACAGTACCCTCGTAAAGGTGAAATTAGTTTAGTTTGTTAATCACTTGTCAAAGTCGGATGTTATATAAAGCATTAGCAGCTGGAGTCTATTGTCCAGACAAGGATAATCAGCAAATCCAAGTTTATAAATTGTTGACTGGAAACAATGGTGTAGAGATAACCCTGGAGAGGTTGTGAAAGACTTCACTGGAGTTTATTTGCATTGCAATTCTGCTGGAAGTCACAGAGGCTTGGCTTCCTACCTACTTACTGCCATTTATTTTTGATATGCCCCAAAGCATCCATGACACTTATTAAAATAGAACGGTGTCTAGGCAGCCAGCAACGCTACTGTATCTTGTTTCAGCAATTACTCTATTTTAAGAAGTTCCAAAGAGGTTCAGTGTACATCTTCAAACCTACTATATCTGTTGATTCATGTAGCTTGTGAAACCTTTGACCTAGATCAAAAATCCAAATATTTAAGAAGGGAATCTGCGCAGCTTCCAGTGTCCACTTAGTGCTGTGGGTTAGCAAGATGTTCTTCTCATTTATATCATTTTCTTTATACTTTTTTGTACAACCTACAGGTTATATTTGCTTGTAATCTAAAAAATTCCACCTTGCTAATCCGTATTATGCACCTTTATTTATCTGTGTGGTGTCTTTATATAACTTTGCTCAAAATGTGCCTTTTTTTGCATAGTATCATTAACACTATATATGTAAGAATTTCCCTTTTATCTCATTTTTGTGGCAAATTCTTTCTGCAATTTCTGGATGTGAGCCAGCTATGTTAGAGTGAAAATTGGAGCTATTCTCTCCTCAAGCCTGCCAATGTTCACACAACAGGGAATATTAGTTTATAAATTACCCCAGGGAGAAACGCCAGTCACAGAAAGCTCAGGAGATCCACAGGAGCCAAATCACACCTTTCTGATAATTCACTTCTGTAAGCGTTCACATTCAAATGTAAACAATGTTTACATTTAGAGCTGCATTCAGCAGTATAAAAGACCTCACTGCCTCATGCATCTTGGTGAAATAGTTGTGTCTGAAATGTCTGTTTCTTACGGACTGCCTTATATTGTATTTTATAGGGGAAAAAAACCAAACTGGGAAATAAACCAAACTGTCTAATTATTCCTGACATATTATCTATCAGAATATAACTGTCAGCAGAGGAACAAGAGGCCAGCTTCTCTTACGGAGTTTGCTCTCATTGCTGGTAATTTAGTTTGCTTCTCCCAAAGAAGCAGAGTTTTGAACTGATGAGCATTTTGAGATGATGAGTCTCTGTCTCAGGAACTGACAGGACGATAATGCCGTGACGCGGCGGATACAAGTCAGATAGCATAGGCTGTAATGAGGTACATAAAAGGACAGCAAAATATCCCCTTAAAAGTAAAGGGTATCAGACTGGAAGGATACATTTCCAGATCATTTCAGTCAGCATATCACCGCATGAATCATTGCAGTTACACCAGCTGTGAATGCTCCCTGCAAGAACTAATTGTTGACAATTGTGTCACCCATTTCTGAGTCTTATTTAATACTTTATGTTTCCTGTCTGTGGTGCTGCTATTGGATGTTGCACGATTATGTTGTTCATGGCCCTGTCGTCTTCTCAGTGAATACGCTGGAAAAACAGTTTGTCGCTTGAGAGGTTCGGGCCCACTATCTATCACAAATGTCCTGGACACTTCACAGTGAAAAAAAATGGCACAAACTGTGACCCAATGGCCTGGAGGTGTAAGCAGAGTTGTAATTAAAGGATAAGATATAAACTCATACGTTTGCAATAAATTTGTTTGTCACAGGTTTCCTAAGCATTTAGTACTTTCTGGCCTAGACTACCTCAGAGTGAATATAAAATTTAATTTAGCCAGACTTTGCTTATTTACGCCTACATAGCTTGTTGTTCTGAATTCCTTTATATACACAATGCAACTGAAATGTAATTGCCCCTGGAGAGGAATCACACCAGCAAAGCATCATATACCCCTTCTTGTGTCTCGTGGGCCACGCAACAGGGAGTAGCATCATTTAAATCTCGGTGGGGAGAAGACATAGAAACAATTGTCCTGCGAGGAGCAGGGAGTTGGACTCCATGATCCCTATGGGGCCCTTCCAACTTGAGATAGTCTATGAATTCTGAGGACAGTGGGCCGAGGCAAGTTTGTGGTCCTCTTTGTGGAACAGAAAGTGCTGACAGGAGGGAAAAGACAGCAAGATTTGTCAAGTAGAAAGGCAAAGAATTCGATTGTGAGTTGAAGATAATGACAGGAAGAGTTAAAGTTGATGGGAGGAAGGGCTCAATGGTGGGAGGGGGTACGATCAGACTTCTGGGCAAGGGTGATGTTCTTAGACTGGGCTTCAAAAACACTTTGCCATTTACCTTTTTGAAGGCGAACGGTTAACTCCCATCAATTAACTCCCTCTGCTCAGGGATACTCTGTCCACCAGCCCCAAGCCTGCATGAGTCTGCTCCTCCAGCTGACCTGCGGTCCTCCCCGACACCCTGCTCTTTCGGGGCAGTCGGAGGAGGACGGGCAGCAGCCTGGGATTCCCGCTGCTCTGCTCGGCGGGCTAGCTTTTCTGCCCCTCTCCTCCTCATCGGGCCCAGCCCCAGACACCTCCTGGCAGGGGCAGAGAGAGGGTGCCCCGGGAGGAGCCGTAGCCTTCCCCTCGCTACCTGGCACCCGCTCTCTCCAGCCCCAGGACGTGCTTTCCCACCATCTAAAATTGGCTCCAGGGTGGACCGCTGCAGAAGCCACAGCAGGGCCCCAGGGACTCGGGGGCATGTGCGGGAACTGCTGCTCTAGAGAAAAACATTTTCCGTGTTCCCTACGGACAGCTTTTGTTTGTTTATGTTCAGATACAAATCTCTTCAATTGTTTGGGAATGATAGGTTTCTCCCCTTGGAACTGAAAAACACAACCTTTGCGAGATAGAGGTAGAGAAAAGCGGCTGGCATTCATAAGCTGCTGCTTGGCATGAACAAAGGATATTGAGATAAGACAGCGTAAAAGAAAGGTTTCTGTTCTCCCTATTAAGGGCCTGATTATGCACAGATGCAGTACAGGCATGGGGGAGGCTTGGGGGAGAGAGGGGGCTGTGAAGTGGCAGGATCACAGATACATCACACCCTGTGGGAATTTATCCACCAGCCTTCTTAACACCTTAGCAAACCGAGCTGGAGTAGTATTTCCTCTTTGTGTTTTTCTGGCTGGCTGTATAGTAAGAAATATTTAATATTAAAGCAGGTCAAACACAGAGAGAGAGGAATGGAAAAGTATACAAATATTTGCTGTGGGTTTTATGCCTTTTTCAGTGCTGCAGAATTCTGGAAAACAAGATTTTATCAAAATCTTAAAGGTCCCAATTGTTTGAGTAGCTCCTTAGGCAGATTAGAAAATGAAAGCAAAGAAGTTTGTAGACTATAGTTTTCCTGCTTTTGTTTTTAATTTTTATATTGGATATATGTGGCATTTCAGAGAGATCAGGTCTGTTTATATTTCTTTCTATATTGTAATAACTTTGGAGAAAAAAAAAAAAAAAAAAAGGCCTGAAATAGTTATTACGAGTAAAAACCTTGGCCAGGCCCCTGCACTGGGTTTATTTCTTATTTGATAGAAGTCGATGGAAAACTCGTATCAATGTCAATCCTTTTGGGTTTTTTGTTGCATTTATCATGCCCAGATAGGCAGGTGATAGATAGAGAGCTACACATGCCTAGAATATTTTTCCAAGAAAAAAGTGACAGATATTAACAGACACTATTACAGTAACAAAATACTTCAGCACCGATTTCCAAAAATTCATGATGGTCTCCATTAATCACGAATGCACAACCTGTAATTATAATTTATAATATAAACATTATTAGAATAATAATTAGAGATTTTTTTGAGACTTTTATTCCCATTTCTTTCAGAATTGAAATGATTAACACAGGTTGGTGGAATCTAAACAAGCATTCATACAGTGAAGAAAAGGGTCAGTCCCACCTTCTGCATTAAACTAACACAGATAAGCTTACAGTTAATTTAGGACAACCCCTTTGCAACAAACTATTTGAGTAAAACACCCTCCCTAAGAGGATTAATTATATTTGTTGCTCAAATAGGGGCTTAAAGCCGTTCAGTATAGAATCCATAAATGGTCCCATTTTCTAAAGGTTGCCTTAAACCGTAGATCCCAGATGAAAACACCCTTCCTATCTTATGAACCATGTCAATCAAAACAGCAGCAGAGTCTCTTCACAGCTGAACACAGACGTTCAAAACCTGCAGCTTGGTCATCGTGTGGCAGTTCACCCTGAAGACAGCACATCCCATCGGAGCTGCTGGCTTGTCGCTGCCTCCCACCCGGTGCCCGGGTGCTGGCGTCCCCCTCTGCCGATAGCGCTCCGCCTGGGGTGGGACCCGCTCGAGGGCACCCACAGTGAAGGTTGACCCCAGCAGCCAGCGGAGTCAAATGAAACAATCCAAGGGAATCTCAGGTAGCAGGAGGTCACACGGGTTTCCTGGAAACTTTGGAAACTTGCCCAAGCGTGGAAACTTGGCGGTGTCACCCAGCTTGACCCCGAATGCCAAGTTCAAAACCCAGCGGCTGCCATCTTCACAGCCAGCCAGCTGAGCAGAAGGCAGAGCGGTACTCCATGGCCAAAATACATAATGGACCAGATCCTACCCTATGTAAATAGGGAAGTGACTGTAACACAGCTATGCCAGTTGACTCTAATCAAGGCTCTGGGCCAAGAACTCAAAGGGCATGTCTACACGGCTCAAACCAGTGGTGTGTTACAGATCCCTGAGCTAGCTTCAAATATTTTCTTATATGGTGCAGTGCAGTTCCATATTGTGACATTAATTTGGGTCCGAGAATTCCCTCGGATTGCCAGTTAACTTGGCTACAACACATGGTTACAGCTATATACATACTGGTATGCACGTATGGTGTGAAGGAGATTGTGTCCTGCCATGCTGCATGATATTGCGCCCAAAGTCACACAGGTTTACCTGGTGACAGCAATACTTAGGGCTTGTATACCACCAAAGCAGCCTGATTTTTTCTTTTTTTTTCTTTCTAGTTACCTTGAATAAAAAAGACTGAACCCCGGTTTTGAAAGGAAAAGAGATTTGCCACATATTATTGTGGTCATGCTCCTGGTGGGAGATGCATTCATTGCTTTTGTCTTCTTTACACTGCCCATATCTAGCCCTTGAGTACTGGAGATGCTGGAAGGTTTGAAATCCTTCTCAGTGAGCCCAGTGACTAAAAATTACCATCTACCTACCTGACATGATTCAGGTCCTTTCCTTGTGGACTCTTGGATCAGAGGGATGTGCACAGTCCTGCTGCCGATGGCAGTGGAAAGGCCACAGATGGAACGAGCTGGTCAGTGACATCCCACTCCATCTTCTTGCACAGCAAAACCCGCTGCAGCAAATGCCAGATCATTGTGGAGAAAATTACGTTATAAGCATCTGATCAGCAGTAGCTGTAAATTTCTGTGTTTTTCAGAATGGTTCCTTTCACAAGTAACTTGAGATAAAGTGGGAATGTGCCTGTGCCTGTGTACCTACTACGCTGACGTGCAGAAGGTTTATATAAATCAGTGCTGGCAAAAGGCCTTTTTTAAAGTTTTGTCCCTTGAGAGGGAGCAATCCAGTGGGTTTATTTGTTTTATCCTGCTCACTGCTGCTTAAAAGAAGACAAAATGTGGCAAGCAGCTCATTAAGAGAGAGAGATTGGATCTGTGTTAATATGCAAATGCTAATCCATTAGGACCTGCTCATACACCAATCAATCAATTAACTCATCTGTCTCTGTATTGTTCATTATTTGAAAAATGCTTTTAATCATTTTGCTATGCATTAATTAATAGCATGCCTAGTTGAAAAGAAAAAAGGAATTTAGCATTCCTTGGGGCTTACATGTACAAATATTTAGTATTCAGCTGTGATTCCATGATTAAGATGTATCATGTAGCCAAAGATAACACAGGGATTTACAGGAGCAGAGATACAGGGCAATTTGATTTTGTATCAACTCTTTCATATACGACTTTTATGAAGCGCTTGATAGAGTAAGCCATTATATGTAATAGATTTGTACAAAATAAAATCAGAATTGCAGAAAAAGAAATCAAGAGGATAAAATATGGTTTTCCTTCTGCTAATTAAGAGGTATCTGTGGGCCAAAATAGTAGCAAATGGACACAACCCCACTGGCTTTGAAAGAAATACTATAGGAGATACAAATTTGGCTCCAAAATTCGATGAGATAGCAATAGACAGAAAAGCTATTCCAGATGGAACTGAATTTTCTAAATAAGAGTGACTTTCTATTAAAAAAAAAAAAAGAGAGAGAAAGAAATGTATCAGATGAGGAAGGAAATGGGTCACAATAAGGGGATGAAAATTCTAAACTGGGCAATAGATGTGCAGTGGGACAGGCAATTTGAAATTGATACAGAGGTATGTGGAATTATTTGAGAATAGGATGAACTGAGCTTCCGGTATAGCCTAGAAGTCAGGCAGCATTATTTTACAAATGCTGTATGCTGGAGTTTGGGGATGTTGTAGAAAAAGGAAGAGCAGCAATCAAGATGAGAGGAGAGTGATATACACAAGAATTTAAACAAAGGTGACAGTAGCAGAGAGCATCTGAAGCAGATTAATAGGTGCAGGAAAAATAGGAGCTGAAGAAAGTTCAGGATCAAGGATGAAACGAAGGTGACAAAGAGGTAAAGGAGAATGTGAAGCCTGGTTCTGAAAGAGTCAGGAGCGATTGTATGGGGCAAAAGGATGCTTCTCTGCTGCCTGCAGAACTCTATTTCTCTCCGTCACATGAATATGGCTTTTACACAGGTAGGTAATCCCATTAATTTCATTTCCTTTCATATCAGCTGTTGACTTGAAAGCAACTCTGTACCTGAATATGGGCTCACAGGTGCAGTGATTTGCAGGGTCAGTGTTCAGTCTGACCTAGCAGCCAATTTCTAAGCTGCCCCAGGGCCTCAGCCTTGTCCCTGTGTCAGACAGGCTTTGGTGCCCTGTTGGCACCATCATGAATGAATGGCTCCTCTCTATCATTGCAGCCTTCTTCGTGCGGCCATTACCAGAGTGATCTCTGTGTCCTGGAAGAAAGAGAAATACATGGCTGCTCGAGACTTTGTGTTTTCTGCCTGCTCTGTCTTTAGTAATTTAGTCGAACGAGACTAGGAAAACCCGTGCATTATGGACTGCTAATTCTCAGCACACATCTGCCTTGTTAAGTATGACTCACCAAGCTCAAATTGCAGCGTGTTTATCCATTTGAAATCCTGAAGCTTTTACTGTAACAGAAAGAAAATGACTGATCCCCTCAGTTGTTTTCCAAAATGTTACTATACTAAGGATTTCTAGGAACATCACTGCTTCCGTAGATAAAGCATCAGGTTAGATTTTATTAGTGAATATATGCTAAGCAATGTGCATACAGAGTTGAAATGCTATCTATAGTTGTGAATTAACCCTTATTTTTATATTGCATCAGCTTATACTCTTTTTTTTTTTTTTTTTCTTTCTGAGTTTTGTAAGTTGTGTTTATATGTTCTATTTTGGGAGGATATTTGAGAATCTGTTCCAAAGCAGCATGGAGTAGTAAAATAAGCAGAAGGCAGGACCTCACCACTTATAACTCGGGTCATGTGACTTATTTACTATTTGTTACTCATATTATTTTCCCTTGATAATATTAATATATATTTTTGCTTCATCATGATGATTTTCTTAGACACAAAAATCAGATTGTCCCTTTCTTGGATGATGTTCATTCTGAAGCTCCTGAAAACAGAAACAGAAGAAATGGTGCAAAAATACAGACAAACGAAGGTACTTGTTCAAGGTCACTCTCCAGGCAAGTAGAAGAGCTGGGAATAGATAAATACTAAGATGGTGAGTGAGCACTGTGGAAATGCCAAGGACCAAAGCGTAAGTTTTCTTTTAAGGGGAACTACTGGGTGTGTAAAATAGAGCTACTTGAATAATTAAACCTGTGCTCTAACCTGCTGTACACCCTGTAACACTCACACACCAGGCTTTCGGGGAAAAAATGGTGTTACGGAAGAGATGGCAGCTTCTGGGCAGGAGCTGACCGCGGGGTAGTGGTTCCGGGGCAGATGTGCCGATTGCAAGCACAGCTGCTGGGGAAGGGACAATTCCCCATGCTACACTTTGGGTGCTTCATAACTGCTCTCATAAGAGACAAAAGGGCTGGCTAGAAAGAGCTGGTTAGAATATCTGTAAGTGTGTAAGATTTGGACTTAAAGCTTTTAATTCGTTTGCTTTTGTAAAGTTTTCTAGGCTGTCAGAGGGTAAAAGAAGAAAAAATGGGTTTTCTTCAACTTTTCATTAAAAGAACTGGAATGGAATTTCTGCAAGAAATAGCGCTTGTAAGAATATAGACCATCTTTATTAAAAAAAAAAAAAATACTTCAACTGAAAATTTTTGACCAGCTCTAATTTTGAACATTACGCAAACACCATGCCTTTCCCTGTTGTAGGAGGTGGAGTTAGCTAGCAGCAGCCGTGGGGACAGCGTGAGTAACTTCTCTGGAAAACCACCATGCTAATGTGACGGGGAGTGGCCACAAGATTCGGGAATCGTTTTATTTATTAAAAGCTATCATTCACTCACTGACAGGAAGGACAAATAAGTTATTGTGGCAGTGGCCCAAGATGTGAAAGCCCTGGCACTCATTCCTCACTCTACCTCTGTGCTCTGAGCCTCAGACTAAAAAATTCTCCGAAGTATTAAATGCTGAGCTGTTTTTATTTTAATTTGCCATCCATAAACCGTGAGTTTCAACACTTCCCTGCTTCACACAGAGTATCGGGTAGAAAAGAGCACGTGATGTCTGTGGAGCTGTATGGCCACAAAAGCCAGCAAAACATCCAAGGTCCTGTTGCTAAGGAATATTAAACAGGAATTCTGGGGGCAGTGGAGATATTGTATCCAACAGTATCCCAAATTCTGGGGACACAAAGGAAATGAATAAACTGGGGCTCATTCATCTCGGTACCATTTGAGAGATACGGACAATGAGTTCTCACTGGGAAAGAACAAAAATCAGTAATGGAAGCTTTATTTTCAAGGCACTAAACAGGAAATTCCAAACAATGGAAAGTTTAAAACATTAAATCTAGCACCAAGACCATGAGTGTATTTCCTTTCATACATATTTGTTTAGATATGAAAAGAGTGAAAAATATTTATTGCCTTTTCTTCAGTGGTGAAGGCAACATTTTTTTAAAAGTCATAGGCATCTGGTCATGGGATATGTTTGTACATAGCTGAGACCAGATAGGCTGTGCATTTTATGGGTTTGTGTATGGAGATGCAGAAATCGCATAGCTCTCCGTGCTGATCTCCCCTGCATTCTTGGGAAGAGAGAACTGCAGAACTAAGCGCTTCTGACACTTGAAGAATTCACCAAGAAACATTCGCCTAACCCTGTGATTACTTTTATCCGTGCCTATAAACATACTGTAAATCATTATGGTATGGGAAGTTGTCTCCTTGCATTGATTGCGGATAACAGATGACATTTTAAACAAGACAAAAATGAAGTCCTCCTGCTCCTGACATTTTCACCACTTCTTTTCTTTACTAATTTTCAATGTCAGAGACAGTTTGTGCCAAAGTGCTAAAGTGTTGCTTCCATAGATTTGCAAAGTGAATTAAGCTATCCATCCATCTCCTCTGAAGAGCGTATTGATATGCTCCTTGCTGTGTGTGAGGGACGAGAGAAACAGCTTTTCAGAGGCACGGTACTGGTGATTATATTTAAGAATTAACAGTTAGGCCACTGGTTTGCAAGAGTGGTATCCTTGCTTAGATTTTAGCCTTCTGTCTCTCAGAGATCTGTGACTAACTGTTCAAACCCGAGACGTGTACCCAATAGTGCATTGCCTTGTACCCCAGCTCCCTCCCTGCCCTCTTGCTTTATCTCTCAGAGCTGTTTGGCAGGTTTGTCACCAGAGTTAGACATAGAAATCTGGACATAAGCTAATGAAAGGCCTGCACGTTTCAAACCCAAAGCCCTTTCAGTCACCATAAACGTGTTGTACCCAGGAAATCTGCCCCCAGCATGTTTTTATCTACAAGATCCATCACCCTTCATGAGTGTCCCATAAGAAATTTGAAGGCCAGAGCAAAAAAACTCCTCCCTGGATCTATACAGTCACTAGTCCTGAGTCATCAAAAATTATGAACAAGGTTTCCTGAAACAGGAAGTCACCAAAAAATAAGTAAATAAGCAAAAGTGCACATGTATTGGAGTCTTTTAATTCATTCCTATTTTCAGAGCTCCCAAGTTCACATTTTCCAGTTTTATTTCATAAACTAGGGCTAGAATTTTCTTTTTTAAAAAAAGAAATGGAGATCCCGTTCTTTTCCCATGGCTCCAGGAACTGCAACTTTAAAAAGGCTTTCCCCAACACCTCCAAGTATTGCAGTATCTTTGCAGATAAATTCCAGTCACAACCACTAACTTCAATGCTCTGTTTTAAAAATATAATATATGCCACTATGCTTGGGAGTAGCTTTGCAGAAGGAAATGCTTTTAAATAGACACAGATACTTCTAGCGTTATTAAAAAGTGTTTGTCTCCTAAGCAGAACAAAAAATAGTTGCACGTGACAATAGCGAAACAACATAGATGATACATCCTGGACTCCACCAGCTAGCGACCAGTTCTCTATCAATCAGTCCCACATTTGTGCGTATAGATCTTTTAAAAAAAAACCACCAGAGGCCCAAAGCAGATGAGCAGAGGGGCTAGCTTAGGAACCTACACAGCTGATCACTGGCCTGGGACTGTGCCTGCTTGTGTCTGAGTCCTTGTCTGACCTCAGGAGAGATCTTGCCCCCTCCCTTCCTCCTGTGCCTCATTTATCCTGTTTGTAAGATGGGGTTAATGATTTTGACTTCTTTTGTAAAGCACGTTGAGATCTGCCAATGAAAACTGTCACAGGAAGAAGGCAAGGACTGTTACGATGACTGTAATGGTCATTCCCAGGGCTTTGGAAATAATGAAGATGGTACCGACCCAGCAATAAATCCTTTCATTAGATGGGCATTCATTGGGTGCAAAAATATGAATTGCATCAAATACTAATTGCATCTCTTGGGTAGCAAATCTAGTTCTCCCTTTATTTGGAGGTTAGTATCTTTATCTGTGATTTCTAGAGGACACCTCTTAGCAGCCTGTGCCTGCCCAAGTGAAATATCTAAACAGTGGTGAAATGCTTTGCTGAAATACACATTTCAAGATTATTTGCTGGGAATTAACATTTTGCCTAACTCCTTCATGGAGCTACTGGATCCCACTGCTGTATTTGCACTTCCCTGCTGAGCTCGATTTGTAGAGCCAACTAAATCATTTCCCTAATTCTTCTGGTGTGGTCTAGGCCTTCAGATCTGAATCTTAACCCTTTCCCTTATCTCTAATAACCACAGCAATGCCATTTTGGCTAAGCACTTAACTTGATTTCCTCTTTTTGAGTGAAATTCACCCCTGGGATCTTTGTGTGGCAGGGCCACATCACAAAAGAGTGATGAAAGCCGTGTTACTGCCTTGCTTCTAGAGATGTCTTGAACAAATGTGTCCCTGAACCCAACTCCCATTCACTTTGTCTGCAGGTCTGGCTGCCATCCCCAGCACAGATATTAGTGTGTCTTCCTGGACAATTCTCCAGGATTTGTGCCCGGTGTGAAATCAATAATGTCTTGCCAGGGATTTTAAAAGAAAGGCAAGCCAAAATTTTAGCACAGTGCAAATATGAAACAAGAAGTAGGAAAAGACCATGGGATCAATAAACATCTTTGGCCCCAAAAAATTTTGCTTAAAAAAAATCTTGGAGGCAATTACGTTGCTTAAATTAAAACCTTGTTAAATAAGAGCATTGACTGCAATGAATCAGTGAGAAGTCCAAGGTTTTTGTTAGCAGGTTGTAGCCCATAGCGACGACAGACTGATTAATACTGAAACTGCCTCCAGCAAAGGGATCTTGTGTCAGGAGATGAGACCTGTGCATTACTCACGGAGGTCTCCCGGAGAGGCCAAGAGCACTTTCAGCCGTGCAGTTTCGGTCTGACAGTGGGTCAAAATGTACAAGCTTGGAAATGAACAGGAGAGAGTTTCACCTGCCTTGGGAAGTTTAAGATAGTAATATTCATAACATGATTTGAAAGACTTCTATAGTTCCCATCCAGTTAGCTACGCAACAGGATCTAAATATTATGCTTTCAGAAAAGGTTGTTTTGTTGGTTTTATTTTTTTTAAAACCTTTCCCTCTACTCTCCTTTCCTTCTCCCCTCTTCTCCCCTTTCGCAAATCTTTCATAATCGAGATACTTTTCTCATTACAATTTCTGTGTCTGACATTGAAAAATGTTTTAAAATTCATAGCACATTGCTTGATGTTAAACTTTGCTCAATAATAGACCATTAGTTTACTTGATGCATGACTGTCTGAATACTTTGTTACAGTAAATATAACAAACTCATGATAATTACTATGTGTAACATGTTTGCATTCAAACATGACCTTGAACTTACTTCTCAAACATTTCAGAAATGTCAGCTATGATGATGATCTTTGTTCATTACTGAAAGGAGTTTCTGGGTCTGAATTGTGTAACACACATTTATATCTATTAAAAATGACACAGTAGAGCTATTTTTATTGTTTTAAACTTTTAAAGCACTTTTAAATCTCAGTAGCCCTCTGAGTCATGCAATCCTGTGACCATCTCGGCACTTTTCCAATCCAAAAGTCTATTAAAAGCTTTGACAAAAGAAACCTTAATTTATTTCAGAAGCAGTGACAAGGCCAACCTGTATATTTATTAACATCCTGCTAAAAATGACATAGGCAGATAGCAGCACATTTTGCTAAGAGCCATACAGTCCTAATTTACAAAGCAAAAGGTATTATTTTATGTAGAAATGAATGCAACAGCGTGTTCGTCTACACTGGAAAACATCCGCAGCAAGTGAAGGCAAAACGGTGGTGTAGCCCCTGCCTTTCTAATCACCTGAGCTTAACGTTGATCTGTCAGTTCCAGCTGGATCAGCCTCTCTGCAGTGAATGCGACAGCTCAGCAGTGCATTCCCCCGCCTGGGGCTCGTCTCCCTCTGCGGCGGTCGCGCGGTCGGGGCACGGGACGGACGTTCGCCTCCGTTCCGCAGAGCCGCAGTAGCTTGGTTCGCCGTCCTTGGTTTGGGCAACGAGGAGCTAAGGAGCCTACAACTGACCAAATGGTTCAGGCAACTTGCCATGGGAGAGAAAATGTTTCCCTGTGAGATACTATGACGGCGAAAACACACGGCTGCCGAAGTCTCCTGCCTTCTAGTAGATGACAATGACCTTTAACTTACAGCTGAGAAGTGACCCTCACCTACACTGTCTTCTGCAGTCACTTAATAGCTTTGCTCCCAGTGGAAAAAAACCAGTTCTCGTAAGGAAGAAATTGGCTTTTGTCTAGGAACTGGTGTGGCGTAAAACCTAAGTGAGTGCCTCCAAACCAGAACATGACGCGATCTCAGCTGGAGCTGCCTGTATTCAGAGGATGGCCAGATTCCTTCCCTGCTTCCATCAGTGTATCTATCTTGCTCATATGCTACATTCACGAAGAGTTAAAATTAGAGGGTCCCTGCCCTTGTGCTAAAAGCAGCAGCCAGTTCCACTTCTCTGATGCCTGTTTGCTTCCAAAGCACCGAGACTGCTTTTAATAACAAAGTGAAAGTGACACTGGTGCCAGTCATTTATATTCCCCTATGCGCATTTACATTCAGCTTCTCCCGCGTCTTTCCTAAATTAGGTACTGTCCACATTAGAATTCAGGCTATGCCAGCCACAGCTATGTTTAAATGTGGTTGCATACTAGTACGATTCCAGCATACCATTTCTGACCACAGGGGAACAAGGATTTTTGAATTCTTGCTGTTTCCCTTCCCTCCCAAAGCAGTATAAGCTGCACCGTGCTGTTGATGGCAGGTCAGGCCTTCAGTCGATGTAAACTGTGTGATTTTGGTAAAGCCATATGTACTTTGACCTCTCAAGGCTCTGCTTCTGTTTTTCTGGATAGACTATACGGACCACGATTTGGTGCTACCGCAAGTAGAAAACGCATGGATCGTGTTGGTCAGTACATTACTGGAGGATGCTCAGACCTTTTGGGGAGAGACACAGAATGGCATAAAAAGAAAATCCTCTGGGACCACAAGCGTTGCATGAGAACTCTGTTAAACAGGAATAATGGCAGAAACACTCCTCATAGCACCTCAGTAACAAGGCTATTCCTTCCTCTTTGCAGCTTAAATGCTGCAGTTAGTTATGTAAAGTACTAAAGTAAAAAAGTATTAAGACAACCCTTTGAGCAAGAATTTTTTACTCAAACCCATGCTGTAGATTCTGCTCGCTTTATACTACAGTCGGAAAATGGAGGCTTTAGATAACACTGTGATTTGACTTGTGACACTCAGTGGAGCAATGCACTAGTGTAAAAATGGATGTGGAGAATTCGGCCCTTTAGACTTCTGTTTGAAGAGCCATTAAATGCTGGCTTTACATGACGATAGACAAGCCAATGCCCTGCAGTTCTCAAAGCAGCAATGCAACAACTGCATTTTCAACCCCTCTGATAAAACCTCATCTAAAAACTGAGGTGTTGGAGCAGGGATTGGGGCTAAAATTCAGAAATCAAACTGGAGGTAGGCCACCAGTTTGCCTATTGCTATTCACTGAATCATGGAATCGCCTTCCTCATGTGGAAGTCAGGTTTAAATCCTTGCCTATGCCTTGGTTCATATGGCTGAAAACTAGGCTGTGGTTCACATTCAAACTCTACTGTAGACCTATGTAGGGCAGAGAATACATTTTTTACTTTCTTTTTTTTTCTTTCTTAAAAAGTAAAAGCAATAGATTCTTAAGAGGTGAATCAAGGTGAGAAGTAAATTACAATTTAAACCAGAAAGTTGCAAATTTTTTTCTATATCATCAGGAAAGGCAATCTAGGAATTGTCACAAAACCATTTCTGACAGGGCAGACAACGCAGTTTTTCAGATAGGAAAAAATGGCGTTTATATCCTTAAGAATACTGTTTCTCCCAAAGACCTTGGAAACTTTTAAGGGAAAAGCATCTCAAGTTTCAATTAGGAGACTCTCTTGAAAGGCCTGGTACTTGGCTCTTCTCCCCAGGCCTGTATGTACATAGGCACCCACCACTAGCAGGCGGTGTAAAAGGCAAAATGAATTTGTCGAGCACACTGTTGAGTATGATGGCATTTCTGTGAAGAGTCTGAGAAAGGCACTACTGGTAAGGGAAAGAACAGTGCTTGTTTCTTGATTAAGAAGGCGGGTTCGTACCCCAGAGATCAGTCTGTGCCACAGACTTATTACCTGGCATTGGGTAAGCCCCTTTCTTCAGTCACGACTCTGGGAAGCCGCTAATATCACACTTACGAACAGAGGCAATTAAAGCTAGGAACATAATAGCTTTTTGCCCCTGACCTGTCAGTAACTTCCGCTCCGCTTTTGGTCTACCGCTGTCCCAACAGAGCATCCACCATCACATGCCTCACCACTCTTCTGCCTGGCATTGCTGATTTGGAGATTGCTTGCTGGTGGCTGGCAGAGATTACAACAGCCACGCAAGCTGAACGAGGGCGAAGGGGCTGCCCGCAGTCACTCTTTTGTAGAGAAATGAAAGGAAGGCTGAGTTAAGGTTGGAAAATGCTCTTGAGTGAGAAATACCGCTTTTGATTCACCTATTAAGAATCTATTACTTTTACTTTTTAAGGAAATAAAAGTAAAAAAAGTATGTTACTTTGTAAGTCTCACAGGAGGGAAGCCTTTAATGGAAAAGTATCTCAAGCTTCGGTCAGGATACTATCTCAAAAATGTCTCAAGATCATAAATTAGAATAATCTAATTGGACTTACCTCATTTTTATCCAGCTAAGAATGTGACCCTCTACATCTCTCTGCAGAAATCTTCAGTCAGAAATTATGCTTCTTTATAAAGTGTTTCAAAGCCTTTGATGAGTGGTTGAATGGCAAATTTCAGTGCTTTAGGCTACCTTCTTTAACCTAATGGAATATTTGTGCAATTAAAGAGATAACATATTTTCAGTGTGGTGTCCATTTGAGTACTGCTAGTTCTGTCTCCCTATAGAAGAAAAATACTGTATTTAATGGGAATGACCAAAAGCAGTAGGTGGACTAATTTGTGTTTCGGGTATGTGAAGGAGTTTTTATTTTTCAAACAGAAACATATTCTTTTGATTAACAGACTTTCAGTCTTCAAAATGCCTTTGCTATATCCATGTTTGGATGAAAAGCGTACGTTCACCTTCTAATAAGCTGTTATACTACTGCTGGCACAACTTCTTACCACAGGTTTGCCACAGGAACCATGATTCACACTATCATGTGTTCTGGACTACTTAAAATTACAGTTATTAAGCAGTTCTGAGAAAGGCAAAGCTCTTAAAAAATCAGCACATCCTGCAGGGCCTCAACTGTTTTACAAACATGTCAGGTATCTCATCCCTGCCACCCACCCCACTACGAATACAGGCAGGCATTTTTATAGGGTTAGGTCCAGAGCTATATCCTGCAACAATCTCTTTTGACCCATTCATCTTTCAGAAGTTTTCTTCCTTTTGTTTTCTATTTTTGCCTTTCACCTTCCAGTTTTTTTGCTACTACTTACCACTTCGTGTTTTCACTTCTCTGATACTATTTCAGAGTGTTCCTAGCTCTCTTTTCTCTGTAGCTTCTTGCCAACCCTTCTTTCGCTTCACACTTCCCCCTACACCACAACCAGCGTGCATCCAAATAGCAGAGCTGGATCCTACTACGACGTTAACCGATATCCAACAGAGCCAGATTGGGGTCACCCTTATTGTCAGTCTTGCCAGTATATTGAGTCCAGCAGCTTTTTTGCCACTTTGGGGGGGGAAGGGGAAGGGGGGGTGTGTGTTAGAAAACCCTATTGCAAAGGGCAGTAATTTTTTTTTTATTTTTTTTTTTTTTTAATGGGTGTGTCTGTCACGCTGGGGCCCACAGCTTAAAATAAATGAAATCCTGGGATGACTGTGCTGGCTAATTTGCGAGATAAGCCTTTTATGTTGGGGATTTTGTCTGGACAAAGTGAACGGGCCGGAGAGCTGAATATGCAAGCGAACCACTTACCGTGGCTCTTGCATCACACACGCACATAACTAATACGTTAATCACCAACGTTCAAACACCAGACGCGATGCCAGAAATAACTTGTCTCTGTTGTTTTCGTTGACCTACCATATTTCTTCGCTCTGCCCTCTCCTCTCCAGCCCTCCCCCGCCGGCTGGCCGTAAAGCCCGCGGGCGGACCGAGGGGCTGATAAGCCCCTTCCTCCTCCACCTTCGCCTGTGGGGGAAGAGCCCCCCGGATGGCCGAGCGTTCCTCCGCCTGCCTGAGCCGCTCCTCTCCACCTGTCAGCCCCCGCAGCCTCCGGGCCGATGCCTGCCGGCTCCCCGGCAGCGGCAGACCCCCCCGCCGCCGGGACCCGCCGCCCTCCGCCCCCGGGACACCCGCGCTCCTCCCGAAGGGCTGCCGGGACCCGGGACGGGACGGGACGGGACGGGACGGGACGGGACACACACCCCCGCTTTCCCGCGGGGAAGCGCCGGGAGCCCCGCGGGATGAGGCGGCGGCCCCCGCGGCCGGGCCGCTGCGCTCTCCCGGCCGGCCAAGCGCGCTCCCGGCCGGCCAAGCGCGCTCCCGGCCGGCCAAGAGCGCTCCCGGCCCGCCCGGCCCCGGGGCCGCTCTTTTACCGCGGGTGCCCGTCGCAACCTCGTGCGGCTTCTCTGGGAAGAGGAATGGGAAGCCGGGGAGTAAGACTGCCCTGAAAATGTTACTTTTTTTGATTTTTTTTTTCTTTTTTTTTTTTTTTCTGAGCTTCACCTCGGTGCCCAAGGAGAGCTAGCTGCCTATTTGAGGCTTGCGCTGCCTGCGATGCCCTCGTTTGCGATGGGATTAGTCCCGTCTGACACCGGGATAAGTGACGGTAGCATCTCCTCCTGCGTTGTCATAAAGCGCTGCATTTAAATGGGCACGTTTTGCTTGGATCGTAAAGCACTTTGCAGATGTAAATTAAGTAAGCCTCCTGTCAGCCCTCGGAGACAAACAAAGAACATTATATCCATTTTAGAGGTAGATAATCTGAGGCGCAAAGAACTTCAGGCAAGAAGCTTGGCTGCCTAAAATTAGACACCTCAGTCCAAATGAATAGACCGTGAATCCCTTACTCCTGTTAGAAAGCAGCTATTCCCCTCCAACAATGTCAGGAAGACAGCAGGACGTGAAGTCTTTCAACTGGGCTTCACAGCCATGCACGGTAAAAACTTGGGGGGGGGGAAGGGGGGGGATATTTAGACACCGAGTTCCCAAAATTCAGCCTAAGGAAAAAAATTACACTGAGATTATTTTCCAAGGAAAATGTGAGCATTAATCAAATTGTTTTGGCTTGTAAAAAGTCAGTCTTTAATCAAAAATTGCCTTCAACAGAAAAAGCTTTCCGTTTTCTTTGGAAAAGTGATTAGCGTATCACTCAAATACAACAATAGTACTTCTCGTGAAATTACAAAAGCAGAACGAATACGAGGGTGCGCTCCAAAGTAGAGTCCAGAGACATCTTCAGACCCCTCGGGTTCGGGTAAGGAGAAACCCCAGGAAGGCTTCTTCTGCAGGTTACAGAAACGGGGCTGGAATTCTGCTGGGCTTTCAAGTCAAGTTTCATGAAATCCTTGCCTCATCTGTCTGCACCCCAGCTATGAGAAGTGAGAGTCGCTCACTAGTGGAGAGCTAGCGGGGCGTGGGATACTCGTGCCTGGGGGCAGGACCTGCGAGAGGTCCTCCAAGTCCTCTCCAAGTCCTAGAAGAAGGGATCTTCTAAAGAAGGCCAGGAGGGAAAAGTGCCAGTGGTGGTTTTGGCTGAAGGTTGACAGGCTGTTATGGACTAACCTTTCTCTTAGTAAGTCAGAGCCCGGAGGGATTGACTTTTCACCCCTACAGATGCTGCTCTTTCTTTGGAAGTCAAGTACTGACTCCTACCAGCTCTTCAAACCACTGACTTGTAGAGGATTTTTAATTTGCTGAAACAACCTTAATTCTGTCAGGTTTTTTCCTGGATACCAGGAACTGATGTATTCCCTTTATAGTAGAACTGACAGTAAAATGCCTCACTGGAAAGAAAAGTATCTCTTCCTCCTGTTTTATTTCTGGTTTTAACCTCTGCTACAAAATAACCTTTGGTTTTATGCTTTGCTCAAATAACATATATGATTCACTTTTGGTGACTCCACATCTGAGAAGTGAAGCTTTTACCAGGTAAGATTTTCTCATTTAATTCCGTTAACTGCCTTCATAGGGGACTGACATTCTTACAATTCAAAGAAGTCTGGTTTTCCAATGTAAAACACTTGAACAAAAGGTCAAAACAATGCAACATTGATTTAGAAGCTACACAGGGACCATTTGCACATAACTAGTTGCAGGAGCACATATCAGATCTTCACTTCAGACCGAAATTTAAGATGGATGCAGATTATAAATGCTGGCTGATCTATTACTTTGCCCTCTTGGCTGCAAATCGGCTTTGTGCCACTAGGCACCCGGGCACAGCATTACTGCTGTAGCCGTCCCTCTGAATGGATGGCCAAAGGAGGAGAAGCTGGACCCTCACACCAACAAAACTGGGTCTTGACGGAGATCTATTTCCATGTTTAGAAAGCGATGCAAAACACACATCTGTTGAAACATTTCATTAATAGCAGGAATATTGATTGTGTTTTTCTGAGTGTGATGACCCAATTTACATGTTGATTTGCTTAGCATCTGCTGTGGTACTGGAGGAAGAAACCCCCCTAGAACCACAGAAATCACAAAATAGAATGTGGGTGGGAGGGGATCTCGGAAGGACATTAACTCCAATCTCCTGCTTGAGGCAGGCCTGTCACCAGCACTAGATCGAGTCAACCATGGCTTTGTCTACCCTAAATCTATAAAATCTCCTGGGATGGAGATTCCACAGCCTCCCTGGGCTGCCTTTTCTAGCATTTCTTCATCCTTGCGGTGAAAAGAAATTATCTGTTTCACCAACCAAAAACCTTCCAAGCTGCAGTTTGTGGCTGCTGCCCCTTGCTATGTTGTCTGCCACAACTGAGAAGAGTTTGGTCCTCTCAGCTTTGTAACTACTCTTCAAGCAATTGTGGGAAATCCTGGAGTAAATAAGGAAAGTCTGTGTTAGCATATTCATTAATAAATTTGAAAACTGTATACCACAGCTATTGGGGTGCAGGCCTCATTCATATGAGCCTTTCTGAATCTCCCAGCTGAGATTTGTCCTCCACAGGTGAAGTGCTCCCATTAGGAAGACGGTCCTGCAATCCCCATCAAGAGTCAGTGGAAAGAAGACTTCAAGTCACCGGTATCGGGTTCTGGAGGTACCTGACTCTCACCGGTGCTGGTGTTTGTTAACTCAGCAGCTGGGGACAGCTGTCTGAAAGTAGGTGCTTTACATGTCCTGTACTGTGTGTCCTGTACTGTGTTTATTTTTTCTGTGTAGAAGAGGAGGGTACGGCTTATCCTGCACAAAGTGTTAAAATAGCAAAGGCGACCTGGGTGTCACATGTTGCTATCATTCTTATGACACTAAGAAAAAAATCCACAATTTTCCCTTCTTATTTTCTGAATATTTTATATGTTCCTTAAAACTTACATCAGGTTTTATTTCCTTCTAAAATGAGAATAAGATCATCAGAAACTAATTAGATCTGGTTCTAGCGTAAAACCACAATGGAAACTTTTCTGAAATGTCAAAGCTGCCATAGTTATTACTTGTCCTGGGCTCTAAGGGAGCCAGAGTAGTTTCCAGGCTTTGTGTTATTTATTTTCTTACAATTTCTTTTTTGCTGGTTTAGGTTTTGGTGTTTTTTTTTTGTTTTTTTTTTTTTTTATTTGTTTGTTCGGGTTTTTTTGGTTTTTTTTGTTGTTGTTTTTGTGTGTGTGTGTGTGTGTGTGTGTGTCATTGTTGCCTAATATACACAACGATGGTAAAACATAGTGAAAAAGCCTATTGTGTATCCCCAAACCATGTATACTGCTCTCACTATTATTATTTCCCAAACACTGAGAGTAGTCCTGACTGTACGTCATGAGCTTTGGGTAAAAAACAAACGAGCACATCTGCCTTTTTATTTCACTGCAAGATATCTGAATAAATAAGTATGTATCCAGACTCACAAATAGCTGTGCTGCTAGACTAATGTTTCCATGGCCTCTCCGCTTGGTTGACATTATTTGGTTAAGGGCTTGTTTTTCTTTGGTTGGAAAATGTTGACTTGGAACAAAAGAAACTTGTAGGAATGGGCTACTTGTGATAGAATTTTTTCTTTTTTGAGATTTTATTGCCTTTCTCATATCCTCAATGAAATTTTGATCAAAGTGAGAGTGGAAGGATGAGCAATGTCTTGGTATGTGCTAATACTGGGGCACGAATTAAAGTCCTCTCTGTGGTTCTCAGTGGGAACCTCAGCTATGTCTTGTGTCAGTGTCATGACCACTGGGCATTGGGGAAGGAGTGGTGGTGGTGTCTCTCACTTTCCTCCTAAAATTGCTACGCAGGCATTGGAACGGTGACTGGAAGCTAGACTGCAGCCTGAAGAAGGGCTCTAGCCCATAGACTCCTAAAATTGTAGGACTAGAAAAGACCTCAGGAAATTTTCGAGTACAGCATTCTCCCCATAGACGGGATAAGCTATGTGAAGTCATTCCTCACAGATGTTATTCTAATCTGTTCTTAAAAGCCTTCAGTGTAGAGAGTCCACACCTCTGGGGATTTCTGTTTAAAGCTTTAAAAATTTCTAAGCTAGAGTCAGTATCAGAGTTTCTAATTTGGGGATTTTTTATTTTTTACAGGAAGTAAGAGCTAATATTCTCATCATCTAGATGGGAAATTGAATTACAGATAACACCAGGCTGATTCTGATGATGCAGAAAACTCCACCTTTCCATAAACCAGCTATTCTACACAATGGGTATACACTTTAATTCTATCTTAATGAACATAGCAACAGTTCACAAGTGTTGATGGTATTTTCTATATAATTAACCTCTAATGTAGCAATTTACATCAAAGGCAATAGTGCATTGTTTCCTGTACATGCCCTACAAAGGGTTCTCTCCACACGTGGCATGTGTTTTTCAAAGCTAACCGCATGGTTGCTTGTTTCCTATGATTCTTTCTAAACTCTTGCAAAAGATTTCTCACAAAAGGTGAACGAATTAGCAAACAACTGGAAGGGACTCAGAGAAAAGAAAAAAACCAAAAACGGAACAGAAAGGACTGTAGATGTTCATTTTGTATTTTGAAATTGCATTAGCTTTCAAGGGAAAAGAATCAGGGCAGGTTGTAAACTGAAGTAAATTTCAGTGTCAGCAACTTTAATGAGTTTATTTCAAATCTTGCAATATTGAGTATTTGCTTTGAGCTCAAAACCTCTGAACACATGGGAGTTTTGGGTTTTGTAATTAAAAAATGAAACCCCAAACAAAAAAGCCAAACTATGTGCCTAGTGTCAAATTGCAATGTAAGATGAGAAATGATTTACTCAAACTTTCCAGGACCCTGAAAAACATCAGAACCTATGTTTTGCATGAAAAAAATATATGGTATGGTAATTGCTAAAACAACCTGGTATTTGTTTGGAGGGACTGTGTAAAACAGTGTTTACACCAGCTGTAGATTTGTCCCTAGGTTTATAATAAGGAAGAGTTTATAAGACCTGCAAAAGCCAAAGAGTAAATTCACCTAAATAGTGAAGTCTTTTGGGCACTGTACCAACTGATATTAGCTATATGAGCAAATTAGCTGTTGGCATTTTAAACTGACTTCCATCTGAATAGTTTTCTGGGATAAATAGCAAACTGTTCTGTTTTAGCAAACTCTTGCTGGTTTAAATAAAGCCAAAAGCTTTGAAATAAATGTCTTTCATTTTTGTTACAAAAAAATTAGGCCTGATATTGACGGCTTAACTCTTTACTTCCAATAATTATTATTTCCCTCACTTTCTCTCCATGTCTCCTCTACTTGCTATAGAAGGATCTTCCTGATCAGCAAGTCCACTCCCCCTTGCCGTACTCTCACATCATAAACTCACTTCTGTAAATCTGTCAGATTTCCCTGTAACTAACTTTTTTCTTTTCCCTATCCACTTCTCCTAATAGAAGGTTGTTCCTGAGCTTGGATGAGGTGACAGTTTGAAACTTTAAAATTCCAGATTATGTTATTTCCTGATCATTTGCTTCTGTGTAGTAGCTGTCATCTATCTTCATTTTGCATTACTACTTACCTTGACAATATACATTTCTATCTGTATTACACTACTAAGACTGCTTGGGATTCTTACATTTGACTTTGTAAAAAGTATGAGGTAGTTTTGATTATTTTTTTTTTATTCATTAAATGGAAAATTCCCATGACTTTCACAGAATTCTTGATTGCTAGGAACTTTTTACCTGATTGCCTCACTTTTTTCTATTTTAAGTGTCTTTCTCTAACCTTCAAGAGCACAGAAGAATGAGGTGGTTTGTGTTACCACACATTAACAGCAACTAGAGTTGTAGGGTTTTGGGGCTATGTTGTTATGTGGAATTATTAAAGGCCTTCAAGGTAAATGCCGTCTTTGACTAAATTCAGTAGATAACTATTATCTTTAGTTACTCAGGCTCACAGCAGAACCCAACAGAAACATAAGTCTGCATGAACTTACTGTTTGATAGCACAATGTTCGATATAGCTGTAAGTTAGACTGTCTACTCCTCTCGGCTTTGTCCTTTGTCCAGACGAATTTGCACTTCTTCACAATAAAATAAACCCAGAGTTTCAGTTTCCTCACCTGGAGTGTGATATTTTCTTTCTCTGTTATAAAAATAAATGACAATGGAAAGAAAAAAAAAGCTCGTAAAAAATCAAATCTTGTGATCGCTTCCTCGAGACACCTTAATACAAATATTACATAACCCCCCTCCGTGATATCTATTTATCTATCTGTAACTCTGATTTATACACAGACCTGCTAGTTTGTCCTCCGTCCCCTCATGCCTGTCGTCCCCTGCGAACCACCTCTGGTATCATTTGGGGAACTGCTGAGAATGAAGATCATGATGGTGCAGCATTTTGAATCTAGAATATCACTTTGCCTTGCGCTATCCATAAGCAAGGGATCAGAGGAAATTAATCAGAAGATCCTTTCTCTTCTGCTTCTGCAGAGACATACTTGCTGTGTGCTTGATGCCTTCATCTCCAGTGCTATTTTTCCTCCTTCCCTCTGTCCTCCCTCTGCATGAGATAGACAACACACAGCAGGAACCTCTCATTATTTGTGATGTCCATGTTCTGTTCTTCCCTATCCTAATTTTGTTTTAAAGCACAGGCAGGAGAGTGTTAACATGAAACTTCATAAACCTGATGTTCATGGACTATATATAGAAATACTCTGCTGGGGGGGGGGGTGGTGGTGGTGGTGGTGGTGTCATTTGTAATTCTTAAAAAATCTCTGTCCAAGCCTAAAATTAGGTTTATTATTCAAAAACATCTTTTAGATTCATCTGTTGAATTGCTTTCTTGATAACTGCATTGTGATTTCCCCTTATATCATATTTTTCTTCAAAAGGGAGTAAACAAGCGTTTTCAGGGCTGATATAGACAATGCAGACCACAGCAAGGAGTCTGTGTCACCAAACAGGAAGTGAAAAAGTATTTTTGAAAATAGCTATTTCAGAATAAGCTGAAACAGGTATTTCTGAATAGAAAAATAGCAATTTTTTTTGCTGTTGTTAGGACTTGAGGAGTATAAGAAATACTAATTTTTAAATTTCTTGTCTCCTGTATTGATTGCTTCGATATACCTGGGAAAACTAGTCTTCTAGTCTGGCTCTATTTAATTGTTAAGGACAAATGAATGCAAGCAAAAATAATTTTCTTCTATCTTCTGTACACATGATTATTTATAACAGTTGCAAGTGATCAGGCTGTGGTGGCTCAAAGAGTTACTATTTGGAAACTAAAGCATGTCAGCTGGTTGTGTTAAGTGCTCCAAACCATTTGCAATCAATGGCTAAAATAGTGTTTCAAGCTAACGTATTTCACTTGGGAGCTATAGTGGGACAGCAGCATACACATGCTCACTTAAACAGGCTTAGCTAATGAATGGTTACTCATTAAGATGCAGTCATTTGATCACTTACAATATGAATGCATAGATGGAAGCAGGCATAGTCCAGTGAAAACTGAGTTACCTTTAAAATCACAGACCTGACTATGTACTGTAAAATTGTGTATTCTGGGATTTAGCATTAGAAACAATCAGAAACATTCCCTCTCCCTCTTTTTTTATCCACAAACTTTCATACAAATAAGTAATTGTTCATTAAAATGTCTTGGTTGCTTTGTCTGTTGTTTTTTCTCTTTTGTGCACTCCGATTATGATTTTCATGTAATATGTTTAAAAGCACAGTCTTGATGATTTCTACAGTAGTACAAAAGTCTTCTCCCTCAAGATCTATTAGTAGATTTTGCACCAATGACATTTGAATTAATAGAATGCCTATCATGTTCCACTCATTATTTTGCTCTCAAAAATTTTGTTTATCTAGGCAGAGGCCAGGAAGGTATAGAGATGGAAACATATTTTTTTTTCCCCAGAAAAAAATTGGTTTTTTCTGATCATCCCATGAGGCAGGTAATAAAAAAAAAATATATCAAAACTGTCCTTTTCCTCCAAAAACAATTATCACAATTTTTCAGATGTCTTTAACACTCTGTGACCTGGATGACCAACTGTGAGTAACAAAGACCAAGTGATGAATAGCTGGAATGATTAGTTTGCAAACAAATCATCAGCTGAGTATCACTTGTCCAAACTATTCACCAAATATTTATAAAGTAAGAAGTAGCATTGCTTCATGAACAATTTGATTAGGTATGACACTTGCTATGAGTCAAGGAGCTGTGATATAGATGGTGAGCCAGATTTAGTGTGATACCCGAAATGAAGACAAGATGTGCTTTCTCTGGGGCCTTTCAACCACTGCTGCAGCAATCAAACCAAATATACATAGGATGAAATCATCCAACTTTCATGGACCCAAATTTATGTAGAAGAGAACAGAGTCTTATAATACAATTCAAAAAAGAGTGAGATTTTACAGCTGGTACCTTAAATTGCAGTCTTTTATGATTTTTTGTTCCATTAGCAATCACAAGTTACCCTGGCCTTGCTATTGTCTGGATATATGCCTCTTATTTGAAGAAGTGTTTTGGAATATTTTTTCCTTCTACCCTCCTCCAGGAATTTTGGAAGCAAGTCCCAGTATAATATCACCTTCAACCTTAACTGGTATGTTCTTTCAGATCATTAATGAAGATACTGTGAAAAATGGCATGTAATACACAGCTCCGGTGTGTTACTCGGAAGCTTCCCATAGATTGCAGTAGTTTATATTGGTATTCCTATAGCAGTACTTCAACGCTGTAAAAATACTTTTTAGTGCTAATTTAGGAGCTAATCTGAATTGTTCACAGGCTAACACTTGTACCATTATATTTTCAGTAAAAAACCCAACCAAACAAAAAAAAAGACAACACCAAAAAAAACCTCAGGAAATGTGTGTATTTCCTTGAAAAGCTCAACTTTTCAGTGCAAAAGTGAAAGACAACATATTTTTGACTGGAACCTAAACTATTTTGATTCAAACATTCTGCCACTGGGATTTTTGAGAATCCTAGCTTTGATGGAAAAAAAAGACGGTCTTTCTGGGGATTTCAGATTTTGCAATACATTTTACAGAATAATTAACGGAAATATTGACATCTGGACATGCCTGTTTACTTTGTTTCCCTGGGTTTCTGCCAGCATGGTGACTCTGAATTCAATAAATTTACACTGGTATAATAGCACAGTGGAACAGAAAATTTTGTTATAATCTACTTCCTTTTGCCCACAATGCTTAAGTTAAGCAAAAATTTGCTTTCTCTTGCACGTCACCTAGTTTACAACACAGAAAAGGAATTATGCAACTGCTGTGTAATACTTCTGAGTAATTGCTTTATGGAAGGCCCCATGTGCTCCACCCAGTTAAGATCTGAGTTTGTTCTCACACCAGGTGTAGATGGGTCGAATGTGCACTGAGACACAATCTCATTTGGTATGAACGGGCAAGAGTCCATAAAGTTTATGGGGCTACATAAATATATACGAGCAGCTCCTTGGAGTCTTCCTGTTAAAACCCTTCTGCTCGATTGGAGGCATTCTGCATTTAACAGAGGTAAATTCAGAGCCAGGGCTTTTGCACCTACTATCTTTTGTCCTGTAAATTGTCTCCAGATTCTCAACTGCTAGGATTAAGGCTGGGAAATGGAACGCTTGTTGAAGAAAAAGGATTTAGGCAGGAAATCTGAAAACACAGGATCACATCCTTGATGGACCAAAGTTCATGTAGGCCATTTTCCCTTCCTGGACCAGGGCCAACGCTACAGGAAATGATACAAATTCTGAGTAATTTGGCCCCAGAACTCATACTGATGTCTGACAGCGTGGTGAACTCAAAATGCATTCTTTCTTCTAAAACATTTATTTTTGTCAGTTGTGACAAGATATATTTCCAATATTTATAAAAGTATATATGTATATTTATTTACACACACACGCACACACAAAATGTTGACCTGTATAACTTCCTTCTGTAATCGGTTTTCCAGTAAGAGCTTGTAATCGGGATGTATCTATAGCAAAAATCAAAGAAAAAAAAAAAAAAGGCCTTGAATTCTTGAACAATTCCTGAAGTAGTGTTTATGAGGGAATGTTCTGGTTTTTAATTTAAAATGAAATGCACACATCATTTGTGTTCAGGTGGTGTACTTTTTTTGAATGGTTGGAGAATGGTATTTCTAAAGGCTATTTTAAGCATTTAACTGTTGTGAAATTCAGTTTACCAAAGCCTACAAACTTAAGTGCTCCTTGCTGTTAATGGAGAGAGATCAATATCTCCAGACGGTGAGCCTGACCATCTTTGGAGGATATTTAATGTAGGATTATGTGGATATCTCCTACTGTGGCAAAGGTTGGGTTTTGTGTGTGTGTGGTTGGTTTTGTTTTTTTTTTTTTTTTTTTTGTTGTGGGTTTTTTTTTAATGGTATAAAGAATTCTGTTGGGTGAGTAAAATACAGAAATAAAAATCCCAGTAATTTTGTATATTTTTTATATAACACAGGAAAATACAACCCTTTGCCATAGCAGGGCTTCCTTGTAGGCTGATGTGCACAAACTGTAGTCAGTGACTTGAATCAAATACAGTCCCTGAGGTAAGAGAAGATGCTCACTCCCCGCAGACCACATCCTTGACATCAGCCGAGCTCCATGTGTGAGTAACTCGGATCCTCCAGAAGATCTGAGATTGAAACAAGGATTTATGAAAACTGCCCAGTGACATAAACCAGATTTTTGTTACAGGAAATATTTAATTTTGACAAGTTTTTCTTAGAATTAGTAACTTCAGTTTACTAACTTCCTCTTTTTGGTCTCACAGTTTATACCACTGTGCCTGTTACCATAGATATAGAGTATGGTTGTTTCCATGGTAACACGTGGTGTGCTGTAAACAAACAAACTACATAGTGATAACTGAATTTGAATGTCATTATTCTATGCTACTGTAAGCAAAATGGAAATACTAATTGAAAGAGGATGTGAACAACATTTAACATTTTTTTTATGGTGTATTCAAGTTGTTATTTAAATGCATATTTTAATGAAAATCCAGCAAGACAAAGTCATCAAGTCTTTACAAAAGTATGAGATAATAGTTTAAGAAGCTTAAAATCCCTGTTCTGACTCCCCTTTTACTCTGACCATGGAGCTTCACTTCTGGGCCTCAGATTTCCCCTGTATGAAAAAAGGATAATAATATTTACTTGCTTTTAGAAGTCAGATGAAATAGTTATGGTTCAAGGAATTTTTTTAAGTAAATGCTTTTAGCATTATTTAAGTTGTTATTATTCAAACTGCTTATTTGAATGACAAAAAAGAATCCAGAACATAATCCTTGTTACACTGGATCTGTTCACTGAAATAATAGTCTCACCTGAAACTGCACCTGGCTTAAATGTGTAAATTGCATATGACCCCGAGCTTCTGATGGCCATAAAATATCAGTCTCAACATTTTAAATTGTTTAAAGAATATAATTTTAAATGCTTAAAATATTGCAATTATAGCAAACAAACTTTTTTTTAATCTCAGCTATGCAAGCCACAGACCAGACCCAATTCCCACCACCGCCTGAATAATGCCATTTAAAATGGTTCATATCTTTGGATCTCAAACTAGAAGAACCTATTTTTAAGATGGCCCAAGCATCAGTGCCCCATTCTATATGTGCATGTGGTCTTAGAAAGAGAAAGACAGGTTTATTTTCTGTGTTTGGCTTGACAAAGCATCGTGAAAAATAAGGTGTCAACTTACATGGTTCATTGAGGCTGCATAACGTTACACACATGGGTAATATGAGGGAAGTTATATTTAGAGAGTGCAAGAGATTAGAAAGAGAAGTAGAATCACAAGAGTGTTCAGTCTTTCAGCGCTAGTAAAAACACGTGGATTAAAACCCACCTGGGTAAATCAAGGAAGTGTAAGCGATTTAAGAATAAGGCTCGACTGAACGCCCGTGAAGCCATCATCTCTAAGCCTTCCCTGTGTGAAGGACTCATGTCAGCTTGGAAGTTCAACGCTGGGAACATCTGAGATCCCCTATCAGCCGGAAGCAAAACCACTCTCCTCAGCAGCTGCTCTCCATTCAAATCAGACAGGAACTGCTGAGCAAGGATGTTGAGTCCTACCAGGGGATGTGTAACATTTACATATGTTAGCCAGCCTTGGCTATTGAGATAATGATGGGTTTTTTCATTCAGCTTCTTCTACATGAATAGTCCAGTATGATTTTACTAATATAGCACTAGATGATTCTCTCTGTCGCCATTGGCAAAAGGCTGCAGACCTGATGTTATCTCTGAGAGCTGAGGGAAGGCAGGCTCAAAAGCTTTGTTCCTCCCCACTTCCCAAAATATGATGGAGGTTTTGCTCAGCAACCTCCTGTTGCTGGGAGAGGACATTAGCCACAAGCTGTCTCCCAAGCAGGCCTCCAGAGACACCTTTTCTAGTGAGCACTGCCCAAGGCACTTCACTTCTCCAAAGCAGGGTATCTCTTTCTAAAAGTGCAGGGATCTGCCTCCTCTCAGAGTTACCCTGTGGAGATACAGCAATTACTCTTCATGTTTTATCTTCCCTCTCGCTGCCAAAAGAGCAATGCTATTGAAATATAGGATTACTGTCCATTAGAGGACACTGCATTTTCACCCCATTTCCTAGAGGTTGTGTTCTCACGTGTGGTACACTGAGACATGCCTCTGGGCGATACAACCGGCACCCAAGTCAGCAATCCAAGGCATGTCACTTACAGAGATTGCTTGGTGGAAAACACACAAAAGCAGAGTCTCTTCTGTCATGCCTTTATTTAGCTGTCACATATTAAGTACTTTTTTTGAGTTTTTTTCAGAGTTGATGTGGTGTCTGTGGGGATAAAGAGACTCAAAGCATCAGAGCAGACCTGCACAGCGCACATTTCACCATTCTTGCCTGGAGAAAGATAATCTGGGTAGCTACTACAGCCTGCTTGGCAATTACAGCAAACCTGAAGTGACTATAACTTGTTCTGGTGTGTCCACACAAGTGCCCCAGAAGTCTTAATATCTGACATGGCTGGCTGCCTGCTTTGCTCCTCCTTTTTTTTTGCGCACTGTAAGAAAGAAGAAGAGAGGAATAGGACTGTAGTTTGATTTTAACCCATGTTCCACTTTCAATTCCTGCTCTGCTATGACATTTTGAACCTCCTTTGTTGCAGCTGAACCACTGTTCCCAAAGCTGTTGTATCACAATAGCTGACGGCCGATTTAAAATCACCTATATGCAATGTATTGCATTAGCCTAAGCTTTGGTAAATAATAAATCATAAAATGTATCTAGCTTTTGTTGGTGGAAATTTCAGGCAAGCGAGTGCCATGAAGTCTAGTGCTGAGAAAGCAGAAAGAAATCCCAGAAGGCCTCAAAGTATACTTTAAATCTCATGAGTCAGTGCGGGGATTCTTGGCTGACCTGATTACTGAATGGTCAGAACCGGCAGTGCTTTGCTGGCCAGTAAAGCAGTATTCAGGTCTCTTTCCTTTATTGTATTTCATAAGATAGCCTGGTAGACAATAGAAATGCTGAAAATGGGCTTTCCTAATCACAGCAGTCAGGGAAAAAAAGAAAAGATATATGTATTTGCATTAAAAGCCTAGCAGAAGAAAGTACAAAGAAAACAAGGGTTTGTCTTTCCTTAAAAGCTCTGAAAATGCACTAGCTAAGCGTGTAACTCATATCAGGGCTTGCTAACACCATGCTAGGCTTTGTATTAAAATCCCATGAAAAGCAGCCCCCCATGACGAGATCAGCCCCAAGAAGACAGTTCCACAGTAACAGATGGCTGAAACAGGAGTCAGGTCGCAGCCCTCTCTTCTGCCAGCTGCAGAAGGAAACTGGAAGACAACGCACGGTTAACCCTTAACGCCCCTGCCACATCTCACCCGTAAAATGTTAGACGCTCAAGTCGCACATTTGGCTACCTCCCTGCCTCACCCCTTCCCTTCTCCCCCACAGCTGGGCCCTCATCTTTCAGAACTGCAGCGGAATACTGAATTGTCCCTCCACCGCCCCGCCTGCACCTCACCCATAAAAAAGGGGACCCACCCCAAAGGAGGTGTGAGATTTTCACCCGACACTTCCAGCCAGCCGAGTCCCAGGCGCGCAGGGGCATTGTCTGCACCTTGCCAAGCCGCAGCCCAGCACGCCAAACCCCGTCCCGCCATGTCGCAGCACGGACCGGGGGCAGCCAGCATCCCGCGGCCCCGGGGAGACCGTCCCGTGCCCTGGGAGGGAGGGCAGGCGCTGGGGAGGTCTGCCTTGAGAGGCACCGGGATCTCAGCCACAGCTCGGTTAGCATGTTTGCCAGCTAGAATAAACAGGGGTTGAAGTCATAGATTCAGACTAGGAGCTTTTTAGGACAGGCACTGACACGATTTTACTGTCATGTACAATGCCCAAAGCAGCGCCAGTTGCCCCCAAAATGGATTTTACTGTTGTACGTTAGCCAGCGAGAGGAAGCTCTGTCAAGACGGTAGCTCTGAGATTGAAATGAAAAATTGAAGAGGTGGTAGTGCTGAATAAAAGATGATATTAGCCATAAGGCATTTTAAAGAGATAAGAATACAACGCTGGGATGTCAGGCTTCGGTGTATTCTGTATCTTGGGATCTCCTACTTACTTGGATAAAACACCTTTGCACAGCAGATGAAATCTGATGCAATCCCGTCATCTGACTGAATGTGCTTGTTTTCCTCCGCTGCTGAGAACATGTGAATTGCCACAGTCAGGATGTAGTTGTCCTGATCTGCGTGGGGGGATCAAGGTTCCTTTGCTCAAGGATCCTGGATGTTTCTCGCATGACTCACACACTTTAAGCTGCTAAAGCTAAACACCTTCTAAAACAGAGAGACTGCCCTTCTCCTGAGAAAAACCAACTGGGAGAAGTCTAAGTAGAGGTGTCCAGGTTTTCTTTCTTTTTTTTTTTTTTTCTTAAGTGTATGTACATGGGAGGAAACTGTTCAGAGTGCTTTTGTCATGAAGAGCTCTGGAGTGGGAACTGATTCTTCAGTTTGGGCTGCTCTTTAGCATGAGAAAACCCCTTGTCTCCAGAGGAGGAGAAGACTAGAAAGAATTAGTGTACAGCTGTTTACGTGCACTTGGGCTTAGTCATTGTTTGTATTGCAGTGTGTGGACTCACATCCAGCTCCTGCAGCTGAAACACAATGGAGTCTGACTTCAGCGGGTGCTGGGTCAGACGGCAAGCGAGAAAATAAATAACAAATCAACATTAATTGAGGTCACCTATACTTTAAGCAATTATACAGCAGTACGAATGGCAACGCAAAACAAGCATTGGAAGCACAGCAGCAAAACAGCTCGAGGAAAGAGGATCTGTTCATTCAAACTGACGCTGTAACTGCTAGACATAGTTTTCAAATGAGCTGTCCCTCTTGAATTTGGCAGACAAGATCTTTTGGTTTCACAGGAAGAAGCAATTCTCATTGGAGCAGCTCTAGCCCAAGCTGCGGCAGTGAAGAGATAGCTTGAACAATATAGGCCCTTTTAAGGTTACAGCCATTAAATTAGTCACTTGAAAACACTAAATATCAGCTTGTGAGATGATCTTTTTAGTAGGCAAAGGCCTTTTAATTTTTATTAGAGCAATTAGTCCCTTTATAAGTCTCAAAATAAAATTAATCATTGTGGTAATATGGCATTAAATAACTCCCCTGATTTCAGTCAAGCACAGGATTTTTGAGGAGGGTTTTTTTGTTTGTTTGTTTGTTTGCTTTCAGGGGTTGGTGTCTTTTTCCTCTCGGTTTACAGCAAGTTTTATAAGTAAGCATGGGTTTGGAGGTACAGATCTCTGAAGGCAGTGGCTGTGTTCAGGAAGGAAGCTCACCAAAAAGGGAATTCCTTAGCCTTTCTCAATCACATCTTCTTCTTTCATCTGAATACACGTACAGCCCCAGTGCAGTTTCCCATGAAACGGTGAAATGGCACATCCATATAAAAAGATCAGATATTAGAAATGTATAATCATAACCTGGTCCCTTCACTCTGTCTCTTTTTCTCCTCCAAGACAAGTTCTACTTGGATAAATAACATCTTGTTTCTTCATTTGCATTTTTAATGTCTTGTTTACCTTTTCAGAGCCATCAGGGTACAGAGCAGTTTTAAAGTACTTTCTCAACATTTTTTTAACCATTGCAGCATAAAATGTTTTTATTTTGCTGCTTTTTTATGATTTCCCACATTTACATATTAAAAATCGTCTAATTTTTAATAATGTACCCAGTCACTTGTACAGTACTCCTTGTGTAAGTGCAAAGCATCAAAGTCATGCTACCAAGTAAAAATTCTCTAACAGCTAAGGCATTGATTTTAGTTTACTTAGCTGCAGAAGTTTCAGTTGTTATTTAACCACAGCTCTTTGTTCTGTGCTTCTGCTTGACCGCACTATGTGGCTGCGGTCCTCTGTCTCAGCCACTTCACAGCACAGTCCAGCATTTCAGCTCAGTCTTTGGGTGGCTGTTAACTTAAGAACCATACTTTTCCCCCAAACAGGTGAGATACAGGCATAGTTTCCCCAGGTCTCCAGTGGGGATGATAAGCCAACAAAAAGACAGTGAATGCAGCTGGGCCTGGGAACAATAAACCAGTGCGGTGAGATACTTCAGTGCTCAGCTGTCAAAAGCCACCCTCTCTGATCTCACAAATCCTGACATGTGTTCTAAGTTCTCTACAAGTGAGAAATTAAATGGGATAAATTTAATTCATACACATAAGCATGTGCGTGTGTTTCCAGATGCGTGACATAATAAAGCATGATACAATGAAATTATGTATATACTGCCAGAAGGTCTCACTGTTTGGGGGTTAAATTCTAGCAGTCAATCATCTCCATTTTAAGAATCCTTTAACAGCATATGAAACAACCAAACTACAATAACAGTCAAAGCTAAAACATCATACTGTGAATATAGTAATGATATTGCCATTTAAATATTTAAATCTTCATTTAAATATTGCAACAATTTGAAGTATTTATACACGTGCACTCAACATTTAATAATTGCACCATTAAGATATCAGTATGCGGTCCATTTTATTTAACTACAGAAGTCTACAGCTCAGCTAGTCACTCAGCTTGCTTTATGGTTACTGGAGAGAAATAGCCCTTGGAAGGGCACAATTCATCTGAGTTGTTTGGAAAGTCTTTAGTGAATATAGTATTGTAACAAAGTAGGAATGTGAGGTCTTTCCTTAAAGATTCCTGGGCATCTCCAATGTAGTTATTCACATCTTGTCAAATGAGTCCTGCACTTATTGAATAGATGTTCTTGTCTGTATCTCTACCTTCATGAGAACGGTTGATGTCTTTTAGTCTTCAGCAAATAAAATCTTAATTAGGTTTTGTTTATGCTGATATTTACTGCAGGGGAATATTGACTTTAATGTGATTTTCCTGTTCTCTTGCCACATTTCAACTTGAAACATCCCCTTTTCAGCTGGTCACTCCAGTCTTGCCTTATAGAGCTTTGCAACCTTCCATTTTGATAAACAGCAACAACCCTTTTTTTTGTTCTGACATTTCCAAAACAGACTTCTGAAACCTCTTTCCTCACTTAACGTCTGCGGTATTTCGACTTATCCTGTCAGTCTCCTGCTGGACACAAATTCCATGTTCTGACTTGCCCCAGTACCATAGGTAATCTCACAAACTCACAGTTTACTTCAAATATCAGAGCAGTTGATAGGTCTTAGAACGGCCTTTCTGAAGGAGTAGAGGAGGGTAAAACCAAATTTATTCTAAAGTGGAGCTTTATAAATTTACTTAAAAGACTGTCTGATGTGGTTGCCTTCAATAGCAGGGAGCTATGACAGAGAATATAGCAACTGGACAATCCATTTTTGTGTGCCCTCTTCCTATGTCACTCAGTGTACAATGACATTGTGGGTGAGCATATGATGGACTACGAAGGAAACTGTGTCTCAATGTGATCAAGAGGATGTAATAATTCTTATCACATGCTCGGGACCTGTTCCAAGAAGAGTGAGAAAGTCCTATTAGAAAATATGAACAAAGTTTTATAGCTCTACTACTCCCCTGATATCACAGGGCTTTTTTTTTTTGTATGCTGGTAGCATGACCAAGGGGAAATGTTTGTCAATATTTGCTGATCAGCAGGAATGTTGCAGTTCTCTGTGCACTTCTCTATAGTTCTGGAAAAAAAGGACTGTTGCTCTCCTTTCTTTAAACTTTCTGCTCAACACAGGACAAGAGATTTCACCTCACGGTTCCTACCATTAGTCACTGGTGGGATTGCCCAGTTGAATTATGTAGCTTTTAATTGCCATGCAAATTATAATCATAGCTATAATAAATTATAACGCGTTAATCAGCTACTGTATTTTACTAACAAAGGCTGTGAGTTTGATGCTATAGTAGAAGTTTCCTGAACCACAAAGTTTGAGAATTGGTGCTTCATTGGCTGGTGTCCCTGACAGTTGGAATATTTCCTATAGCTCCAGACTGTTAAACATTTGGGGACTGGGCTTTCAGGGTGGTGAATGCATTGGACTCCATCCCTCAGAACCTTTTTGCCTATATTTAATTTTGAGTACCTGTATGAAAAAGGCTTACTAAACTCAATGAATCTATTTGTTTATGTAGCTTCAATTATTTGCTTAAGTGTTTATCTATTATGTTCATTCCCTTGCAAAAATAATTTCATTATGTTTCCCAGTATTAGTGATGTATAGCTTCTTTGAAGCTGCAGTGTTTGCATTTGAATTTGTATCCCCATTTCAGCAAAAAAGAGTGCTGCATCTGTTTCCCTTCTGATCAAGCATCTGTTTTCAGCATAGTTCACTTGGGGCCTTTGCTGTAACTCCAGAGCGTGGCTCCTTGCTTCTGGTTACATATATATATTAACTGCTCTGGTAAAACCTCTCAAGGCTAAGCATTATTAGGGGCTCTGATTTCATCTTCCCACAGCCTTCATTTACTGGGCTGAAGCCTGAGTCTAATGCTTTTTTAGAAAGACTTATGTTTCTAATTGGGCTGCCCTAAGCTTGCCTAACTGTAGCTTAGTCCAGTTAGTACAATTTGCAACATAACTCATGTGTTACAATTCTGTGCTGGTTTGGTAAGTCAGTGAAAGAAGCTGTACTTTGGTGGGAAAACTTTGATTTATTCTATGATTCTATGATGATTCTTTGATCTGCTCAATCAGCTATGTAAAGTGAGAAATCAGCCTCCAGGTCTATGGCATGTCAGCTGCCTAACGTTATTGATTTAAAAGCTCCTGATTTTTATTCTAGTGAGTATCAAATGCTCACATGAATATAATATGCTCATATATTGTTGAAGATGCAACTTCAAATAAAAATAACGTTTAAAGACGTTGGAAGAAGCTATTAGGATTTGAATGGAGGAAGAACATTTGTCTGACTATGAGGTAAAGGCAAGAGCATGAGTATGGTATAAAGGGGTTGGATTTCTGGAGCTATACTGTGTTCGTTTGTGTTACAATGTGTTGGATGTATTCTAGTAATCAGTGTTGTCTCATGTGTGAAAACAACGTTGCGATGCAGATTGTAGCTGTCAGATGACTCTCTCTCAATTATAAAGTAGTCTTCAGAGACCAAGAAATGGAACCATGCAGTAAATGACACAGATTATTAATCAAAGTTATCTTCTTATTCTGCATTTTCTGAAACTGAGGAATTACTTGTGAATTCACTGCACTCATTGCTCTTAATTATAATCACATGTGAAGAACCTAGCTTCTGGACACCAGCTGATACTACTCGTGTTTATTGAATCATATAAGACACATGACCCCCCTTGTGCAAGCTTCAAATCAGGGCATTTGTGTTCTTGTGGCTGAATGCAATTAATTCATTTTTTCTGAGTCAATGGAATTTCAGTGACTTTGCCTCTCTCAAAAATCTCAAATTAAATCAAGAATTTGATTTGATTGTATGGGAAAAATCTTTCCCCCTAGTGTTAAAAGGGGCTACAATTTCCATCAAATGTATCTGAATTCCTGTTGGTTCAAGGCCAAGCGCTGAAATGGAAGGAGTCAGTGAGATTAACTGATGTATAGTAATTGAACATGATTTTTTAAAAGATCACGTATATCATTCAAGTCAGCAAATTCTAGCTACATAACATTTTTGTCTACTATTGGAGAAAATTAGTGGTCATGTGCTCAAACTTTACCAAATGTTTTAAGAACATTTAGATAATGTTATCACTCAGGTGAGAATTCTCAACCACACATAACATTGGAGAGTTTATCAACTTCCTCTCTGCCTGATTTTATGTAAAGAAATGTCTTCTGGTATAGATGAAAGGACTTACTGACATGGGGAGATTAGTTCACAAACACTTTTGTGTGTCTTTGTTCACTTTTACTGAATATTGAATAGCTACGGAAAAGTATTTTTCTTTTCAGCTTGTCCAGTTAACTTAATCAAATTTTTTCAGTCTTCCTACAGTGGAGTAAGTCTTTCTAAATGTGTAATGATTTGTTATTCGGATAAATCCATTCCCCACACCCTTCAAAATAAGACTTCTTCCAGACTCGTGGGATGTGGCAGTTGTGTAAATTCTTATCCTTGGAGATGTAGGGGCCTAGTTGACCATAGCACATAGACCAATAAATCCACAGGCTTCTGAAGAGATTTTCATTTTATAATTTAGTAGAGAATCATACATTTTATGGAGAGATTTTTTTCACCCCTTAGTGAATTTTGTGTGGGATATTGGTCTAGTTTGTCATCTAGTATCTGAAAGTAGAGGAAATGCATTGATTTCACTTACATTACTCATGATCTACAGCACTTCAAGGGATGTTAAATTTAACCCCTCTTTGTCTTTAGCTAAAATGATTTCAACAAATCGTGGAAAAGCTAAAAGTTCAGTTTCTAACACCCAGAAATGACCTTTTGTGAAAACCCAAACCAAACCAAACCAGAACCCCAACCTTTGTAAAAGATTTTTAAAAAAATATAATATATATATATATATTTCAAAACCTTCACCCCTCCCCCCTTCTGTGGAGTTTTTTATTCTGTATGAATTCATATTTTGCAACTAACCAGTGATTGCTATTTATGGTTTGTCCTAAGTCCCCTCCATTATGATAGCTGTTTTGTTGTGCCTAACGCTCTGGAAATTGGAAGGTGACAAGAACTGCTTAATGTTGTTGAAACCCAAACTATTTGTTCCTGCTATTTGTGAAAAAGAAACAAAGGGATGTTAATGTTCAATTATTTTAGCTCTTTTTGATCTCCTGACATCATGTATAAGAGTTAGTTGTAGATACTGAAAGTTCACAGTACTGAATTCAGAAGAAGGTTAAATAGAACATAAACCTCACCCTAAATGTAACTTGAAAATACCTATTAAAAGTAATGCTCTTTCATTCATTAGTCACACTGAGGCCTGAAACAACAAATACATGTGTGCACTTATACCTGATTCTCTGAATAGTCCCAGTGAATCCTAACAGAGTGGTTTAGGATATGGGGAGCAAAATAACTTGGAGCTCTGGTAGCAAAGTACTGACATTTTTGATTCTGTCAATTTAAGATTTTATTGTCCTCAGTGTTCTTCCCTGTTCTTTGCTAGAAATAGAACAGCCGAGTAATACATCTATTGGCACGTTGTCTCTTCAGTTCACACCTCAACACTGAATTTTATACTACAGTCCTGGACTGTGAATTTTGGTGACTGAAGTATGGCAAAATCAACTTTGCTACCTTTGGCAAAAAAGCTTGGCCATACAATATGGACATTAGTACCTTTCCTGCCACAGTTAAATAAGAGCCCTTATTAAGAGAGAAGGTGCATTGCAGCCTAGAAAAAGCACAAGTTTTCATGGAAGTAGATGAGGGAAGGAATCTATTATAACCTGTGATGTAGTTTCTGAGGACTCACCAGAGACAGATTTTTCTGTTATTTCTAAGCATGACTTTCTTTTTTCCTTTAAGAGGCATTTGCGTTACAGGATGTTTCCACAAAATGATTTGGCACTTCAATTCATTATTTATCCTTCTAAAATGAAGCTGACCTAAAATCTCCACACAGCAGAGTGTTACTGTAGGAGTATTAATATTAATGCTGTTTTTTTAACTCCCACACTGATGGGTTTAGGCAGTACTGCTAATTGCAAATTCTTGAAAACATTATGCTTTCTTTTAACTTCTGAATTCTTAGGTCACAGCAGTCACTTTATAACATAATTTAAACCATGCAGCATTAGATGCTTCTACCTGAGATTTCATTTTGGCCTGTGTAGTGTATTAGATATGGGCCCATATCTAAATTTTAAAATCTCTAAAAAGAATGTCTCACCTGTAGAATTGAACTGGTATCTTCAGAGAGAGGGAGTAAAAGAAATGTAGACCCATTTTAAGCTCTCTGTTCTCAGTACATCTAAGAAGACGTTCCAGTTTCTGAATTCTACTCATTCCTTATGATGAACTGTTGGTTTCATGAAAGAAAGTTTTTGCTGAATTTTATGCATGCTCTTGAATTCCTGTGCATATCAATAGAACTGAAATGCAAGATTAAATTCTAGCATATGTCTTTCTTACAGGAGCTGACTAAGCCAAACCAAAATAATGTCACCAACTGCTTATTGGATTAATTTGTCTGCTTGTTTAGTGAGTTAAATCAGATCATTGACTACTAGATTTTAATCAAAGGCAGCAGCATCAGTTTGAGGTTGGTGGTAAGGGGAAAGGATTAGGACTGTCCCTTCTGGTATCACCAAGCCATTCCATTACCTTAATTATGCAAGAATTTCAGACCTTGTCCTTGGCTCCTGAGCTAAGACATACCTACTGAGTCCTAAGGAAAATAATTTGACTTGAACATTTTTAAATGCTTATTGATATCCTTAATAATCTGCTTAATTTTTTTTTTTTAAAGGAATTTGACCTTTCCTGACTGCTCAATAGCATTGAACTAGTATGACTATAGGAAGGAAGAAACACAGTCACACTTTTAACAAGGTGTAGGTTCTAAGAAATTCTGCAAGAAATAATCTATCCCAAACAGACTAACCAATTCAGTTCTTACCCATATAAAAAGATTGTGTGTTACTTCTTACATGCATGTAATGTAACTCTGTCTTTCCATTTTTTATAATCTGACAATTTCTTTCATATATTTATTTATTTTCTCTCTCCCCCTCCCATTGTGGTCAGCTATAAAAAATTGAGACCAAGCTTAAACCTATGATTCAAGAATCAATTTAAAAATTTGGACTTTGAATTTGGACCTATGCTTTGGCACTGCCTTTTTCTTTCTTTCCTCATTACCAATCTCTTCCTAGGACTCAGAGGTGTACATACTTGGCAATGTAGTATCTTCTGCAGACAGTAAATGGTAATGTGGGACTTATGTACTTCTTTCCCTGAAATGAAGTGATGTAAGCACTGTGAAGTCATCAGTGAAGTGATGTAAACACTGTGATGACATGAGCAGCTCAAAGGAAACATCGTTGCTCACTCTGCTTTTCTTTTAGAATCGGGAGAATGACAGTAATTTACCTAAACCTCTAAGCTGAGTGATCCACTGTTGTTTCAGATCCAGGTTCAGACACCCTTGCAGGCTGAAAGGAAGATGTTTCCATAACAGATTAAGAAGTTTTGATAAACCTGGGGAGTAAAGAACTTTTTGAGAACCGTTATACTTTAGTCTTTTGTCCGGTGAGTAGAACTACAGAGCATATTCCAATTTCTGCTGTAGATATTAATTCTTGTTGCCCATTATCCATGTCTGTGTGTCAGAGAAAAAGAAAGACTTTACATACATAATATAAATTATATGCAGTCTACAGTTTTCATTCCACGTGATAGAAATACTACAATAGCCTTACGAAATATAATAACTTCCAGTTATCATATAATATGGCACAAGGTGCATGTAAAGCAGAGAATTATACAGACATTATGAAGCATCCATATCCATGGAGTGCAAAGAAAAATGATATCCAATTTTCATGTGCAGTTTAGATTTGAAATTCTTTCTTGAGATGAAGACATTAATATTTTGATAGTAAAAGGTCATTTTTCAGTAGCATTCACAGATTGCCAGTAAAAGATAATGCTTCCCTAGTGGACAAGATTTTTTACAATATGTCTTCCACATACTAATGAAATCCCCAGAAAGCAATGGCTGGTTCTTTAGTTTGCTAGATAAAGAAAAAAGGAAAAAAAGAAGAAAAAAAAAAAGGACTTGGGAGAGTACCTTGTGCTGAATAATGTAATTGATTTATTTCACTCCTTCTTCTGCTTGCAGAATATCTAAAAATACATTTAAATTTCAGATTTTTATGGATTTGTTTGTTATTCAGAAATGCTCAGTAAGCACTTATTACATTTTTGTATTCTTAGTGAAATGCCCACAGCATGATCTAATGGTGACCAGAGTAAGACACTGTTGTTTTCCTGATTGGATGACTTTCTTAAGTACCATACCTAGGAGGAAAGACATGTCTATTGAAAATGTCTTAAAAACATATAATTGTATGAATGTTATCAGCAGTCCCAGAACTACAATTAGCAGCTGCAGCACCTTAGGGCTCTTCTCCTTTCTCCTCTGAGAAATTACTTTTAAAGTTCCCAGGAGATATAGCTGGTTTTCATTAATACAGAGAATGTGGAAGCTTCACCTGGTGGTACTTAAGGAGCTAATTTCTTGGGGAATAATAACAGAAGTGATTGGGAATTTTCTAATGATAGAATTTCCCTCCTTGGGAAATTCCATTTTGTTGAAATGGGAACTTCCCACAGAAACATAACAGTTGCAAAGAAGTGAAGAACCTGGGAGGGGATAGGGAAGAGCAATGCAAAAAAAAATGCTCACTCATACCCAAACAGCCTAGTGGTTATGTTGTTCAGTGTAAAATGGGAAAGACACCTTAGGTCGACTTTCTGCCTCATTCAGAACAAAGCTTTGCCTCCTACTGGGAATCTCAATAATGACTTTAAGTCTGTGACGGTCTGACAAGTTATAGTCAATGTCTCAAACATTCGTTAAAGAACTTTGGTGCAGAAAACAGCCTCTGTAAAAATGCTGGAGTTTTGTGAACAGGACAATGTGGCCGGAGGAGAGGGCCACACGGAGGGTGGGACCGCACTTCTCCAAAGCCACAATTGCTTATCTCAAGTGACCAGGAGAAGGAGCACAGCATATGTGCCTGGAGGAGGAGGCCCCATGGAGGATGGGACTGTGCTTCTCTATCTTAAGCGGTCATGCCAGCAGGGAAAGAGAGGCAACTCCCCAATGAACCCCCCCAAAGCTCACCGACCGATTCCAGAGAACCCGGGGAACATGAACTGTGCATGTCGAGACCACCGACTAACACACTATAAAAGAAGAGAGAACGAGTTCTCGGTGCGTGCCCTCCAGAACTGGATCCCTCCACTGGCTGGACCAATGCTGGACCCAGGACTGGTGAAACCCTTCTCTTTCTTTCTTTCTTTCTTTCTTTCTTTCTTTCTTTCTTTCTTTCTTTCTTTCTTCCTTCCTTCCTTCCTTCCTTCCTTCCTTCCTTCCTTCCTTCCTCCCTTCCTTCTTTCCTTCCTTCCTTCCTTTCTTCCTTCCTTTCTCCCCCCCCCCCCCCCCTTATCTCTTTTTCACAGTCCTTACACCTCACCCTTTTAAACATAAACTGTTGACCAAGTCTGAGACTAGGAGTGGATCCAGTTGCCCCTGGTCTCCTCTTTCTTTGAGAAGGAGTCCAGAAAAACAAGAGGGGCTGCTCTGAACCTCGTGACTCAATGGGAGGGCTCTCCTTCTGGCACACTTTAATGTTCCTTTTTGCATTTCTTTTTCTACAGCTCCCTTCTCTTTTCAAACAGCGGCTTAATGACATGATGCAAGGTTCATATTGATAAGTTCACTTGTACTTGGCCAAGGTTAGCTAGGCTGAATAAATGTTGATTGTTGTTTGAACTCCCCTGGTGTCGTTTCACCTTAATTCTGACAAAGGAAATCCACAAACCTGAGTCGCTCCAATTTTGGGACGTGACAAAGTCACCATAGATTTGCAGGATGTGTCTTTCCTTTTGGAGATATCCTGCTTTGCATGATTAACTAAATATTCATCATATGAATTGCTTGAAACTAAATAAGCTGTATCTTGGGGGAATAGTTAAACATCCAGACAACTTTTAACTCTGGAGAGTATCCTCTTTAGTCATTCTTATTGGAGCTGGAGCTCCAAAATTGGAGCATTTGGGGTAAATATCTTTAAATGTATTTGGGACTTGACACAGCATTCATTGCAAAATAAAGAATAATTTGACATTCTTACGTCTGCTCTGTATTGGCCTACTTTTGGTTCATTATCTGTCTTAAGCATCATGCCAGACTAGAATCTCCTGTTGAGTTAACTATCCTAGGAAAGAGTAACTCCCCCACACACCCCCAAGTAATTAAAAAACAAGTGAAGGTGGATGTAGTCTTCAATTTGGCAAGTCTAGCCTGCATTCATTATTTTTAGATGTACAGAGTTGGCTGCACTGAATCCCAGAGTGTTGAAATATGTCCAGTTTGGGTGACATCTAGATGACACTGTTTTCTTCGAGGTACACTGTAAAAATATCAGCTGTTACAAGGCTAACACCTGATCCCTGTAGTATCCCACGAGAAAAATGCCTACTCCACAATCACTTTTTTATTAAAGATAAAAACATATAGTTTTATATTTTAAGGTATGCATTACCTTTCACTCTAGACCTCTCTGGACTACAGGGAATCACTTCCCGCTCTGCCCTGCCCCACTCCCCTCCCCCTGCTTAAAGATAAAATTTTAGTATAAATTACATAAATTAAATCCATGAATTCCAAACAAACTTTTCAATCAGAGAGTTTAAAAAAGTCAGAGAACTTGAAACAGCTACCACATGCCAAATATTGAACTATTCTTCCATCATATTCTAAGTCTGTGAGAGACTACCTATTGTTCAGCTTCTACAGAATAATAATTCAAAATCATATTTGACTACATTCCATAGAATAATAATTTTAAATCTCAGTTGATTATGTACTTCACTAACCCACTACCAAATTTGCTGTGAATAATCAGACAGCTACAAAGCTAAGTAAATAAAGAGAAAGCTGCTATTATTATTATTATTATTATTATTATTAAATAAATACTGAAGTCAAGGCTTGGTAGTTGTCGATGAAAAATCTTTCAATGGAGTTCAATACTAGAGTTATTTTACTTAAAGATAAAGCCAGGATGACTGTGGGTTAATACTGAACAAGGAGGGTACTATTATTTAGTATGTGGTGTTTTACAGTGATTTACCATGTGGGTATTTATGATGATGGGTATTTACAATTATACTGAGCCACTCTAAAACTTCCTATTTTGATTACTCAATGTAAGAGGAGAGGGGATCTCTAAAAAGAGGTTCAGGTTCTCTCAAATAGCTCTAAATTGGACTTCATACTGCTGCTTCTGTGTGAAATCATGGCCTGTAGAAGGCAATGGTAGTTCTGCTGTTAAGTTCAGTGTGTTCAGGATTTTCTCTTAGATTTTTGATAGTATTGACTGCACTCAGAAAGGAGAAAATTTTTCATAAGAGAAAATCAGAGGTCCCTTCACAGTCTCATCACTTTCTTCCTACTTTGTACCAGTTCCCTGTCCTAGTGAGACCATTCATTGCCCCAGCCTTCATAAACTTTCCAAAATTCCAGCAATGACCTTAAAGTCTCCGCCTCCCATGCCAGAAAATCTTGTCTGTGTGATTCTGACCCAGCTGATTTTTTTTTTGTTTGCTATTCCTAAATAATCTCACTTCACTATAAAAATAAACAAAAAACTCCCACGATCACAGTTGTGAGAATTATGTTCTCAGAATGATTTGGGATGGAAAGGACCTTCAAAGATTTTCTAGCCCAACCCCTCTGCCATGGGCAGGGACATCTTTCACAAATGCTCTATGTAATATGTTATGGTTTAAAATTATGCTTCTCTCTTGTGCATCATTGCATTTCTTTGTCTAGAGAACAATTGAAGCTAGAATACAATACTATTAAGCAGAAGGATATGGAGGTTGATTCTCCAGTGTTTTAAACCATGTGTATTCAGCTGTCTGTGTGATAAATGCGTGTAAACTGCCATTGTTCTGGCTTGGTAACACGGTGGATCCACTAAGCAGAGCTGTAAGTGACAGCAGCAGGGAGAGAGCCAAGGGTGATTGCCTTCTGACCCACATAAAACAAGACAACATCAACAAAGATGACAATAGGAACAAAGTCAGGAAATCGCTAGAGTTTTTTATCTGTTCCACTGATGTGGAGTGTAAGTCCACGTAGAGCAAACAACTGGGACCCAAAAAAAGAGCTGAAGGGGCTGGAAGATGTAAGATGTAAGCTCACAAGATACAACCTCATCCACCAAAAGCTACTTTCCCTCTCTATCCTCCTCCTCTCCAGCACTCAGCAGAGGATCTAGAAGAATACTGCATTTTTGGTTCAGCAAATGGATCACAAATTCAAAAAGAAATACTCAAGAAGGATACTACTACTACTACTGCTACTACTTCTATCAGGTCACGATGGTAGAACTCTGAAGCTGAACTCTGTAACACAAAATACAAATTAAATTTTAAATTTCATGTCAAATGGAAAACATTTGAAATTCCAGGTTGAAATATGGTTTTCAATTATGAATTGCTTAATGTTGTCTGAATCCTCTTTTCTTTACATTTCTTTTTTTTTTTTTTTTTAACTATCGTTAGTGTTTAATAAGAAAAAAGCTTTCTTATGATTATGGTAAAAAATAATAACATGAAATAGCTTTTCAACATCTCAAGGTAAATTTAAACATTTGAAAATCTTGAATATGAAATAGTGTGTGTGTTTTAGTGTGTTGTTTTTTTTTTTTTTCTTTTCTTTCCTCCTTACCTTGACTGTAATGACTAGTTTAACACTATTGTAATTTCACAGATAATTCTTGGTTTCCTCCGCAGCCATCCCCCTTTGAGAATTCACAAAGTTACGCAGTTTTACTGAACAGTCCAGGGATTTAGGAATAGGAACAATTTTTGTTCTCAAGTCAAGAAGCTCTGAGACATCTGTTTAAATTTAAACAGTTAACCCCTGTGTCCCTATTGACTTCAGCGGGAACAGTGGCAATCTTAAAGGTAACATGAATAAGCGCTTTTGTTGGTTCAGGACACTACTGCCATTCTCACTGGAGTTCAGCAATGAATGTATGCAACAGAAAATATGCATGGCACTTGAACCAGAGGGGTTTTTAAAACATAGCACAGCCAGGACAGTATGCTGTGAAAATAATTCACAATGCTGTATTTTTGATGTCTTCCTCTTGAAGTCAGATAAGTGTTGCAAAGTGGGAAAGGTTACACAGCTGCACACATGCACATGCCAAGAGCTCTTATCTTCTTGTTACCTTACCACAGCCTGAACTGATGAGCTTATAAAATTAAGGGTTAGTTTAACAGCACCTTTGAAGAAAAGTTAGATGTCCTTGTAGAACAGTTGTGAGTAGAAAAACAGCCACCTCCAGTGAAGCTTAAGACAAAACAAATGCTGAAAAAAGGTCAGAAGGTCTACAGAGCCCATACAGGGGGTTATTTCTAAACACCAGTGACAGGGCTACTGTCATGGAGAGATCACCAGCTCAGGCTGTGCAGTTGCACTTCAGTAGGAGCAGACCACTTTTCAAGTTGCCTGTTACCCTGAGAGAGGAGTAAGATAACTTATCCCGTGCAACTATGGATTAGTTTTTTGACTGTAGGTAGTTATCACAAAATCAGCAGTCCAGCCAGCATGACTGCCTCCCCGTGTTCCCACCACTGGAGAATATGGGTGAGAATGGGATGTCTCAGAGTAATGTAGCATTAAAACCGCTATACTGGGGTTGACCAGAGTTTTGTAGGGCTTCATAAACCATCATCAGTCTGTCAGTAGCAGAAGATTACAGAAAAAAAATTAAGCGACTGTGCTTATATGATGAGATCAGGAAGCTGACTTGGCCGACATCACGTAGTTTTCAATTGAATCAGTTTCCTGGGCCAGCTGGATAAAGGGACAAGGCTAGAATACATGCCCAGGGCAGGAAGAAGTGCAGTACTTACATTGTCTTTAACTGTTGTGAAGCTGCAGTCTAAGAATGAGGGAAAGTACAGTGTGTCTTTCACTGGCATACTTCTTCCCATCTTTAGCTAATCAGTAATGTAGAGACCCTCTGAGGCAAAGCTTGGATTTGGACTGTCATGGTGAATTGTGACTAATAAACCTATCCTCCATGTGGTTGATTAGAATCATAGAATCATTGAATGGTTTGTGTTGGAGGGGACTTTAAAGACCATCTAGTTCCAACCCCCCTGCCATGGGCAGGGACACCTTCCACTAGACCAGGTTGCTCAAAGCCCCATCCAACCTGGCCTTCAACACTGCCAGGGATGGGGCAGCCACAACCTCTCTGGACAACCTCTTCCAGTGCCTCACCACCCTCACAGGGAAGAACTTCTTCCTCACATCTCATCTAAATCTACCCTCTATCAGTTTAAAGCCATTACCCCTTGCCCTAACCTCTCTTTGAGCCTGTTTGTACATCTGACATCTCCAGAATTCTGTGGCAGTCGGTTCTACAGCCTAAGTGTCCTTAAAAGAAGTAGTTTGCTCTGCGTACAAGAAAAGCATGCATGTCCTTGTTCCTCTGTCCAGTCACATAAGACAATCAACTGAAACCCAGATCTGGTCACTCAGCAGTTCTGAAAACAAACAAGAAAAAGATTTGAATGAAAACTGTAAATCTCTTATGTAAACTCGCCTTTTATCCTCAGTCTCTCATTTTCCTAAGTAGCACTTTAATTATTTTTTTTTTTTTTTTTAAATTCATCAGGTTTTCCCCCTTCTGATTTTCCACAGCAATAATCACCAATGAGTTGCAAGAAAGAGTTTATTTCAGGATTGATCTCAATGCTGGAAGAAGTTAGAAAATTATGCTTTCAACTGCAATGCAAGAAAATGGCAGAATGGGACTGGTCATTCCATTCTTAGTTTCACAGAAAGATATACAGGCTGTGCCAGTCTGCTTGCCTTTTAGCAGGTGAAGAAAATTATTACCTCTTTGCATATCTCAAATGTATGTCCTGAGCCTGTATTTAATAAGCCCTCTCCTTTGCACCCACAAAGAATAAATACTAGGATTTTTGTTCACAGTACAGAGAACCATATAACCAAATATGCTGTCCCAGGAATCAAAGTCAGTTTCATCATATATGTCAAAGATGCCCTTTTATGAAAATTTTTGAATGGCTGATATCGCTAAGGAGGAAAAAGATATTTTTTCAAGAAATCACAAAGTTCAATGCTCTCCAGTGGAAAATCTGAATTGTTGCTATATTTGCTGCAGAGATTTTACAAGAAGAAAATATAAGTTCTTTCTAAGGCAAATGGGGATCATACCTATGATCTTTTTTTTGTATCTATGAAATATAAACACTTTAAAATCTCTGCACTGGAATTTTATCATCCAAGTTACTCGGTTGCAGTTACTGTAAAAACAAGGATAAGCTTTGTGTTATTGACTAATGTGTTCTTTTCCAGACTGAAACAAAACTGTTTCTTTTGGCATATGGTCACTTTAGGTAATCTTAAACAAAGGAAAATCCTGAAAGTAGGCTTACTGTTTTAATAGATCCAGTTTGATTTAAGTTGAGACCTCTCATCTCTCTGCTGGATTTTCAACAAGCTCTTCAGTCTCTTCCAAATCAAAACTCCTCTGGACAGTTGTGTGTGTTGTCTACTGTTAGATAGGTTGTTTTTCACTGTTACACACAGTAAAGCTGTCACACTGTAGTGAAGACTTGGGATTTCACTGTCATAGCTAGAGGACCTCAGTTAGTTCATATTATGTCTATGAAGTTTTGGAATCAGATTAACACAAGAATAGACAAGTGCTACAGGCTTCATTATGGTATCAGAAACAGAACGGTGAATAACAAATGCCATTTAATGACAGCTACCAATGCAGAGTCACAGAAAGTTAAGTATATTTCTAAAAATAAATACGATAAATACACACTTGGATGACTAAAATTAAATATCCCAAGCTTTGTACAAGTTCCTAAATAAAAGACTACTGTTCTTAAAGCTGGCAAGCTGCTACATCTCCCACCAAGCAAAAAAGGTGCTCTGGAAGTTCAGGCTGAGCCTAGTGAAGGCACTTTTGGTATTTGGGGTCTTTTTCCTTCTCCATCTCTTTCCAGTTGTCTTGTATTGGTCTCCTTCTAGTTATTATACAAATTTATCCCATTTTCTTCATCCTACTCATATACCTTTCATTCTTTTGGATGCTCCTTCAAACCCTCCTGTCATAGCCCTACGATAAAGATTTAAAAATAGCTGAGCTATTAAAGTACAGCTGAAAAGGTAACAGATTTCTGTGGCTAAAACAAATATACAAATCAAAAGTAGCCATGGAATTTTTTTGGTCAAAAATTGAAAACAAGGTCAACTTCCATTTAAGTTCAAATCCAATTAAACTGAATAGAAGATAGGAAGTTGCTGTTTTCCAAACATGTCTGTGTGACTTTATAGCCTATGACCCTTGGCTACTTTAATGAGACTCAGGTCAGGACTGCAGTACAAAATTTTGCTGGAACAGCTATGTTGATGAGGAGGGTGGTAAAGTGTGATGTGTGATTGACAGAACTGTGCTGGTGAAATCGCTAGTGTAAGCACAGTCATATTGGCAAAACTACACTTTTGCTGATGCTTCCTTTTATTCTGAGGAGTGTGGAGGGGGGAGGAGGAAGGAGAGAGGTAGTGTAAGATTAAATGATTCTATGTATAGCACAGTTCTATTTGTACAAAATGGATTCATATTAGGAAGGCTTTGCTGCTAAAATGTATCAATGATTAGAATGGGCCAGTCAATAGTATGTCACACTGGCACTTCAAATATTTATATGGGTGTTAGGCTGGGATAAGTAGGTGTCATACAAAGAGTCTACATTTACAAAGGGGTCTTGATACTTCCTTTTTAAATGAAAGTATAGCAAACAGAAAAAGGAAGAGTCATGCTGTCACTGAAGAAGCATCCCAGATTTTTACATGGAAATGAAACAACGCCTCATTTGACACCCAGAGATCACAGAAGTCTGTGATGTCTTCGACAGAGTTGCAATTTAAAAAGCTGGAAAGTGATAGAAGTGGGAGAAGACCCTAGTATGTTATTGATTGATACATCAGAATACCTCCTTAAAGAAATCATGCAATTAGGTTGTTTTAATCTGGGCACCAAGTACCCAAAGAAAAGAAGTGGCTCATTTAGAAGCATCAGCTCTATTGGGTAATTACTTTAATTAGGTAGTTTTTGAAAACTGCACATTAGCTACATGACAGATCAGAATTGTTTTGGTCTGTTGAGTAATTATTTAATTAGGACACATTTTAAAAACTGTTTATCTCCCATATAATGGTTGGAACCAGCTCCTTCTGGTTTATTTTGTAATTATTTAATGAGGCCAAATGTATCCAGTGCAAAAAATCCTTTCCAAGGATAGTGCTAGTCTGTACTGCAGGGGAAAATGAAATTTAAAAAAAATTCTAAGGTGTTTTAATAAGAATTTACTACATGCAGGCAGCAAATGTCTTTCATTGGCGATGTTACAAGGATTGAAGCAAGGAGGACAGAGAGGTTACAGCCTTTGTAGAGAAGTACCAATGCAAAAGGCTGAAAATGTATAAGAAGGAAAATGTTAGTCACTTTTGTTAGACCATCTATGCAAAGGTAAAAATGAAAAGCAGCCAAAAGTCACCTTTTTTTTTCATCTGGCCAAGGGAAAATGAATCAGGGATACAAGATATTCTGCCAAGGTAAAGATGATTCAGAGTTCTTAATTAAACGGAGATAAAAGATCAAAGCAGAAGCATGGCATAAGGAAACTTTGTTCCTTTGTAAAAAATCAGCCTGGATTAGAGGGGAATGATGATCCAACATCTTTTTCGAACTAGAGAGATCTGCAAACTAGATATGATCCTGTCAACACCGAAATCAGTGCCACAACTTCCACTCATTTGAATGGGAGAAAACCTGAATGTGTGCCGTTTCAAAATGAATGATGTTTTGCAAAAAGCCTTCTAGCAAAATAGGCCTTACGGAAACTGCGATTCCCAAGTATGCTTAATTTTTATTTATTTTTATTTTAATTATTTTGGTGGTAAATGCATGGATGAATGCATATTTTGCTAAAATATTTAATCATAATAAAACACATTAGAAAAGCATGGAAAGAGTGCTGCAAAGCCTAAGAGTCTTCCTGAACTTTTGTACATGCAGGAGGCTTGTACAAGATTCTTGCCAACCAACCACAGATATGTGATTAAATTTACAAGTGCTGGATTCAATGAGGTGATGAAGTTTTTAAAAAAGGAAAGATTGAAGAGAAAGGAAAGAAACTGTGGACATGGGAGAAATATAAGACATCAACAGCATCTACCCACTACATCCCATTGTGAAGAATGATATTCTTCAGATGTCATTGCATGATTTTCTGCTGGTTGATAAGGGAGAAAAAGCAAAGGTAGAACAGTTTCAAAGTAAAAGGAGTGGAATGGCAATAGCGATAGTGTTGCTGTAGCTGTCATGTCTAACCTTGCCTTACTGAAATAGCAATAGACTTTCAAATTAAAAGATGAGACTTATTTCTGTAGCTGTAATATATGAGACCTTTGCCCTGAATCCATCCAGAATTAATGGCAATTTAACAAATTACTACCCATCAGTAGAACTGCAGGAACTGTCTGTGTGCACGCTGTGAGCCCGTGTCTGGCAGGGGGGTTGAATCTGTTCAACGGAGTTTTATTTTATGTCATATTATCTCAAAACCAGGAAGAGCTTGTGAACATTCATAGTAGTTCCATGCTAACAGCAATTGAGCCACCCCAGCACTGCCATGGGTCTGAGCCAGTAGGCTCCTGAATTACCTGGGAGAATTTGCTTGGCTCCTGAAGATGGGTGAGTCACAGAGCTCAGGGATAGAAGGTTTTTAAATCCACATGGCATCATAAGCTTATGACATCTGAACTCCCATAAACCATTGATTTTCATTCAGTTGGTCTGTATGGGGACAAGTGATTTCTGTTCGTCTATATCCTATGCAGCGACTGAGGTCTCAAAGAAAAAAAAGGAAAAAAAAAAAAAAAAAGAAGGAGGAAATAAGCAAAAGCTTATGCTGCCCAAACTGCTCCGAAACTGGATTTACATGGAATCTGAGTCACTCATATTAATTCTTCTCTCCATTCCACTCCTCGGCTCAGTCAGTGGCTACCTAAAAGGATCCAACTTAACAGCTTTAAAAACTCCCCAGGCCTCAGTTCCTTAAAGGGTAATGCTTCTGGATAGAAGTCAAAAAATTGCCTTTCTTGGCTTCATCTCAGGAGGTCCTTCTTTCCTTCAGACATTCTTTCTACTGTTTTCTTTGATTCTTTCCAGACTATTGTCTCTTGCCAGAATTCCCTCTGAGCTTTGGTGGAAAAAACCCCTACGTACAACTCTTCACTTGTCTGTATTTTTCCTGCTTTTGGTCTCTGGGTGTTGGGGCAGATTTCCCTTTCCAAGGAAAAATCCGTTTAAGAGTCCCAGAGTAGGAAAGTTCAAGGAGTTTCACTGTTTCTCTCACATCATTCTTTGTGTTGATGTGGAGAGGGAGTGAAGCAAGAATGGGAGGATGAAAAAGGGCTGGATGGTTGACCTTTAAGTTTTTAAAGTGGTTTGGTCCTTCAAATCTTGAGAGTGCCTGAGGTCTGCTAGAGTCTTGAATTATTCTTTCCTACAGCTCTGTACCTCCTCACAGGTCCTCAATTAATGACTCTCTTGATGAGTGTCTCATGTCAGGACGCTCACTCTACCTAAGGCTCAAACTCAGGGCTCATCTTCTGTGCTTTTGGCTGCTTCCTTGTTTCTCTGATATAAATGGGAGATAATCCCTGCATGTCATAGGGAAATGCCCAGGACTGGTGGTGTTATGCCCCCTTCAAAGCACTAAAGCAATATATAGCCTAGAAGAAGCTCAAATGTGATTTCTTCACCATCTGGAATAAGAAATGACATGTACATTTTTTATTTTTAGCTAATTTTTAGCTATTTTTAACCTCTCTGATAAAAGGCATTAGTATGAACTCTCTGGCATTTTGCTTGGATTCATCCCATTTTAGAATTACACGTGTGAAAAAAATCTGTTTGAAAATATTAAGTCAATTCTTTTAATACATACAAATAACTCAGAGTCCCTCTGTTTATTTGTATGTAAAATTTGGGAAGGGAGGGAAAATGCTTTTGGGCAGTTCTTATGCCAGTCCTTCATATGCCAAGTTTTGAGTTTTGTTGCCAAGTATATTTTTACAAGTTGATTATAAACCTTTGGTAAATATTATTTCTATTGGATTACTAACATAAGCTGAACTATAGAACCAAAAATGTTCTGCAGGGGTTCTCAATTGTGGCAAAACACAATAATATGCATGAAAATAGTTACGGATTTAAGGAGAGTGTGTCACATTCTGGCAAAAGTTGCCTAAATCATGCTTCAGGAAACCCTCCGAAGTTCCCATTTAGTGTTCTGAATTTTCTTTCCAGCATGCTTGATTGTCAGGATATTTGTGCATGAATTAAATTTTATTACCTCATTATACTTGACTGATTTATGTAGCGGCATTTGTGTAATGATGAGCGAACCTTTAAAGGTTTTAGGGGTTTAGTTTGCTGGAGGGAAAAATCCCGCAGTTTTGATCTCACTATTGGTTTGGATTTCCTGAGAACGGACTTTCTCATCACATTTTCCCCAGTATTTCCTAGTAATAATCCTGGCTAAAACAACGTGCTTCCTTGCAGTCAAGATTCCCAGGGGTTTCTCAGAAGCGCTATGGTTGTCATTCTGTACTAGTGGAATTTCCTTAGCTCGTAAAAGGAAATTTTAGGGCAGTGACAGCTTGTTTCAATATGTTGGTAATGCTGTTTTTCTCTCTGAGGGGTTCAGTGGAGTATTTTTAATGCTGGAGGAGCAAAAAGCAAAAAGTCAGTTGATGAAAGCGGCTGTCCCTTTAGTCTCCGTGTTGACCAGTGAGGATGACGTGTCGCTGAGGCGTTACTGGGCAGCGGGAATGGCCGATGCCATTTTCCTTTGTGCTGGGAGGCTGTACAATGGGCAGAGACTGAGGAAGCCTGTGGTGGGCAGTGACACAGGGCAGGCGAAGGGGCACCTGCCAGGACACCCCGTGGGATGGTGGGTCCCCGTGGAGGTCAGCCAGGGGCTGGGGGGGCTTCCTGGAGCAGCGGTCAAGGCCTGTCTCAACCCCAGCCAGGAGCAGGGCAGCCCCCAGCCCTGGGGACAGGGACAGGCTGGGATGCCGGCCCGTGGGTGGGCCAACAGGGCAGGGCTGGCACCCCAGCACAGGGACTGACAGCCCTCGGGGGGCTGAAAGGGTGTCTTGGGCTATGGCCGTGGTGGGGGAGGCCTCGGAGGGCTGGACAAGGGACATGGAGGCTCATCGGTGCCCTCAGCCCTGACAGTGTCTGCCAGAGAGGAACCTTGGTACCAGCACTGCCGTGGCTTGCAAAGCTGAAAACTATGACTGAGTGCAACGTAAGTAATGTGTAGCTCCGTCAAAACACGCAGGACAAGTTCCCTAGAAAGTGGGCAGAAGCAGCACTGCTGTCTCATCTCACAGGCCAGTTCCTCCTGCCGAAGGTGTTCCTTGGTGTTCCACCAAGCTCACACCACCGCAGCAGCCTGCCACAGAGCTCAGACGGAGGGTGGGCATGTGGTCCCTTGTCCCCAAGGGACTGAGGAGACAAGGCGGGAGCTGGGTGCAAGAACAAGCCTCTGTGAAACATCTTAGGCTGAACAGGAAAGTGTTTTTGGAGTGTTAGGGTCTGCTAGCTTTGACAACCACTTCCTGCATGGGTTTTCTGGATCACTTTCTTGGACTTCACTGCCTGCATTTCATCCAACTTCCATTTCGGGCACAAAGTAGGCGCTCTGGATCTCATCTTGCCGTCCTCTCTCTATAACCTAGCTCCAAAAAAGGCAGTGGCAATGAACAAAACCCACCAACCTGCTTGGCAAGTGGTACTCAATATGTTTTTTGGGGTGTTTAGATTTTTTGAGCACAAAAGCTAACCTTTGTTTTACGCTTCCTGAATTGTTGCCACTCAGCTAAGAGTGACAAAGTGGGTGCTGACTGAAAAAAACCTGAATCTCTATAATGCCAGAAAGTTATTATTTTGGGGATCTGATTGAGAGGATGAAAATGTTCTCTCTTCTCCTGCCATTGTGTCATGTGTCAGTTAGGAAGCTTCTCCAAACAGCTCATTTTTTTACGAGGAAATTGAAGACAGCACAAAGCCTTTCAAATGTTTTCCTGAAGTAATTATGTAAACATATGTGTTCTCTACAAAGTATGGTTAATTTGGCTCTTTCTGCTTCTGCAGATTTGAAGATATCCGAACTGCGTTGGCCCAGGCTAACTCCAGAGCTGGAACTAGGTGAGTGGACACTGTAGGTAGCTGAAGTTCAAAAGCAGCCCCACAGCATTTGAGTTGTCTCTTGATTACACAATGCCCTGTATGTTTCATAGACTTTGCCAATATAGAGCACAGATCTCTGCTCGGTAATGTTTTATATAATGCAGACTTGCCTTCAGGCTTAATGCAGCTCACAAACTCATCCCACATCACTGAGGGGGTGGAAAACTTAGATTTAAACAGAGAGATCTGGACAGGCTGGGTTGATGGGCCGAGGCCAATTGTATGAGGTTCAACAAGGCCAAGTGCCGGGTCCTGCACTTGGGTCACAACAACCCCATGCAGCGCTACAGGCTTGGGGAAGAGCAGCTGGAAAGCTGCCCAGCAAAGAAAGACCTGGGCGTGCTGGTTGACAGTCGGCTGGATATGAGCCAGCAGGGTGCCCAGGTGGCCAAGGCGGCCAACAGCATCCTGGCCTATATCAGAAACAGTGTGGCCAGCAGGAGCAGGGAGGTGATCGTCCCCCTGTACTCGTCACTGGTGAGGCCGCACCTCGAGTCCTGTGTTCAGCTTTGGGCCCCTCACTACAGGAAAGACATGGAGGTGCTGGAGCGTGTCCAGAGAAGGGCAACCAGGTTGGTGAGGGGCCTGGAGCACGAGTCTTATGAGAAGCGGCTGAGGGAGCTGGGGCTGTTTAGCCTGGAGAAAAGGAGGCTGAGGGGAGACCTTATTGCTCTCTACAGCTACCTGAAGGGGAGGTTGTAGTGAGATGGGTGCTGGACTCTTCTGTCAGGTGGCTGGAGGTAGGACGAGAGGAAATGGCCTCAAGTTGCGGCAGGGGAGGTTTAGATTGGGTAATAGGAAAAATTTCTTTACTGAAAGGGTTGTCAGGTATTGGAACAGGCTGCCCAGGGAAGTGGTTGAGTCACAATCCTTGGAGGTGTTCAAAAAACGCATAGAAAAGGCACTTCAGGACATGGTTTAGTGGGCATGTTGATGGTTGGACTTGATGATCTTGAAGGTCATTTCCAACCTAAATGATTCCATGATTCTAACCAAAAAGATAATCTGGCCCTCCATTTAGAACAAAATGCATTTACTTCTGCATGAAAGATGTGATCCTCACCATAGAATACCAGCAGCTCCAAAGAGATTTTAATTATTATTAAAAATATTGGTGTGAATTCTCAAATGTCTCACATCATGCATCAGTCCACGAGAGGTAATGGGGCTGCATGACATGCAGATATCACCCAACATCTTTGGTAGCTGGAGCATTCAAACATTCTTGGTAACTTTCTGTGAGTCACCTGGGTTATTTGTCATATGAAATATATAAAGAAAATGCCAATGTTCAGTATCATGTCATAATTTTTTCTACTCTAAATGCCTTTCTTTCAGATGGTGGTTCAGATTAGAACATGCAAAAGGTTTGATCTTGCATACTTCATGATTTGTTTTGTATTTAAACTTTCCTTCCATTTAACTTGTGCATGCAGCTGTATCTCCTGCTGCCCAAAATTTAAAAAGAAAAATTCCAACCCTGATATACTAAAGTTTAATTTTTCTTTTTTTCTTTTTTTTTTTTTTTTTTAAATATATATTTTGCTTCTGCACCTGCAGCTTTCTATCAGTATGGAGTGTTAAGACCATACTAGCAAACCAATCCTTCACTTAATCTTATTCTCTCTTGTCTCAGAAGGAGCAGTGTGGTTCTGAACAGCTCACTATTCCCATAAAATCTCGAGCTTAAAAAAATCAACAGCTACGCCACCATTAATCTTTTTATGATTTGCAAAGGGTGTTGATTTTTGCATAGATTAACCTGCAATGTTTTAGTATGTACTTTTGATGCATGATATACAAAGGCTCTGCTGAGATTTTTTATTTGATTTTTAGATAAAGTTGCATTTATTGCTTGCTTGGATATCCATAATTTCAAAATAAGGGAAGTGCCTGAGGAAACTTGTGGGGTCTTCTCTTTCACAAATCTCTCTGATTCACACAGGTTTACCTGAAGGCTTTAATTGTTCCTACAATTGTAAGAATGGAGTTATGTGCTTGTCTAACTTGTTCAGCTGCCTCCAAAGTTGGACTTTGTTGATGTGTTTTAGATTCTGTGTCCTTTTGGGGTGTGACAGTATGACCCAGTCTTTGGTGCTACAGTTTCTCTGAATAAGGCTACAAACGAAAAAAAATTGATCATTGTATTTCAGAAAAGAAATGCAAGAGGATTGTCAATAAAAAACAAAGAATATTCATTCATAAATAGCAGTGAGTGCTTGTCAGAAAGTTTATTGTGGTGTGAAAATAGACACATCTAATTTTTCATGAATGTGCAACATTTTCAGCAAATTCGCAACGTTTGGAAGTGATCAGGATACAGTCACTGGAAGCTTTTCTCTCAGAATCTTATGTAAATTCATCTATTAGTCTATTCCCTACAAAATGAGACATGCTTAATTCATAATAAAATCTTTTATAAAATTACTTCCCTCTAGGAAACAGACTTTTTAATGTTAACCTTAATAAAACGATTACTGAATTGTTTGCAGTACAAATTAGTCATTAGTATAAATTGTCCGGTCCATAGAGATTTTCTTTAGTGAAAGACATAGTATCCATGATGATGTACTCATCATTCTCAACGTAAATGTCCAACATTTTGCTGAATAAATCTGCCCAAATTTGTTAGAGGTAAGTCTGCTAAAAGGAGGGCAAAGTATGTTTAATACTGTATAAAATTACTGAAGAAGAATTTTCATGGAATAATTTTGCAGATTCACAGAGTTTAACTGATGAGACTGAAAACCAGGTAGGAGCATTGAATTTCTAATTTGACCCCTGGCATATCATTTTGCCTAGTTACCACTGACTGGAAAGTGAGAAGTTATGTGTTTATTTGTGGTTATTTTCATGTAACATTTTGATTTAAAGATATAAAGACAGAGAATATGTCAATTCCCTTGAGATTTTCTTCTGATGATGAATCACCCTCACTCTTAGAAATCTACCCCTTCTGTTGTTTTGGAGAGGGCTGACTTTACTTCCAACCATTATTTGCTGTGCCTTAAATGACAAAGCCTGTATTTTCACTGTTAATGTCTGTCAGTCAAGGCACCTCTAAATCTTCTGTCTGATTAGTTAATCAGGTGGAGGTCTGTAATCCCTGAATTTTAAGGTATTTTGTCTATAACTTGAGTATTTTTTTGTGAGTTTTTTTCTCTGCATCCATTCCAACTTTCAAAGAGTGTTTTTTTTAAAATATAAGCACAAAGAACTGCTATGCTTTTCAGGAATCAAACTGCATCTAGTTTTTGCATTCACACTTGAAAAATGCTACTGAAAAATGTAAAGTGTGTGTGGAAATAGTGCCACCAAAAATGGTGGCTCTTAAACCAATCAACTATATTATAAAATGTTTCCTATCTGAATTCTACTGAAATCACTGTAAACCATCATTATGAACCCTGAGATCTGCTCTTTATTCATATTGTTTGCTTTTTTTTTCCAAATGAAAGCTTATAGATAACCCACTATGTATGCTCAGATGCAGATCTTTTTTTCATTATAAATTTTGGCTTTTGCTAGTTATCTAATAATTAATATATATTTTCATGCTCTATTTTTGTCCCTATGGCAGAAAGAATATCAAGAGGAAATCTTCCTGGCAGTTGGGAAGCACACGCTATTTATTACTGCTATAGGGAGATATATATATACATAAAATATACACATTTTCAATGCAGCTTTAAACTTTCTCTTTTCGTTGTTATTAATGTGATTTAGATCACACAAAATTACATTGTCTTCAACAAACAGTGACTGAAGTTGGGCCAACATAAGTTAATAGGGGTGATGTTCCTTCCATTAGTGCAAGGAGAGGACTACATGTGTTCATACTTGCTTGGAGCTTTCCTGTATTGTGTGTTGCAGAGGAGTTCACAGGGTTCATTTTGCACGGAGGTACAGAATTCTTGCCAAAGCAATCCCTTACACAGACCCGTTTGTCACTCAGGTATCGTGGACCTGCTACATATCATGTTGGGACAGCAGTTACACCAGACCCTGAGAATATGAAATGGAGGCCATCTGGAGATCTGGATAATGTTTCATTGTGCAGCTGAAAATTTGCATTTGTCATTTAAAGACTGTGAGGATCTCAGAGAGGTTGCTTTGCTGAAGTCAATCAGTTCCTTATAAAGAAGAAATGGAGTAAATTTGGCATAAATTGATGCCAGATTTGACACTGTGAAGTCAAAGCAGCCATACCAGTTTTACCAAGAAATGTATCTACTTTCCGATCCCTTCATGCCTACTGATTTATTGAGTTATTCTGCCTGCCTATATGTGCAGTTTAAAGTCTTTTTAAATACCATTAAATACCATCATGTATTTAAAGACAGAATTATGGGCAGATCCTGAAGTTCTTTCATATGAGCCCTTAGTATGCAACCTACCAGTTTTTGGCTTTGACTACTGTGCACTCTTTCTCTGACTTATGCAGAATACTTCACTTTATATCTACTGAATAATCTTTTTTTCTTCCTTTTTTTTTTTCTTTTCCTTTTTCTCCTGCCTGTGGTATTCCTTTACCCTTAAGTTTCCTTGGTGTATTTAATTTCAGGATGCAGTTGATTTTCTCAGAATAGTGAAGATGCAGCCTTCTGTCAGACTTTCACTTCGTCTACCTGTAATAGGAGGTTTACATTCACTATTTTCATTGTTTAATAACTACGGAGCAAATCATACCTCCTGCTGAGATGCTGTCTGGCTGCTTCCAAGGTATTGTGACTAATGGAACTGGAGAGTGATGCTTGTCATATAACAGCAGTTTGAAGGGGCATCAAGAGCTCTGCAATGTGAGCAGAGATAAACTCTGAATATAAAAGACAGGTCTTTCAGCATGTAATATTGATTTCCCTAAATGTTCAATATTGATCTCTTTTTTCCTAGTTCTGCTTTCTTGCTAAATTCACACGTATTAATCAGGGTGAGTGTCTCAGGACAGTGAGAAAGTGTGTAGAATCTGCTAGGAGACTACAGAAGACAAGGATCTTCCAATTTAAGGAGGGTGCTCAGGAGCTCTAATTCTACTTTAATCTCATAGTGGAAAATAGAGATCATAAAGATGTTGATGCCTTAGTATTTTGCTAAGACATTATTTAACTCAAAAATGATAAATAATAATATAATTCCACTCCTTACTGTGTTGAATTTGTATATTTACATGGAATTGAGCAGTTCCATTGACATCAGTGAAGATGCATTCTTACTGCAAATTTTTATTAGTGGTTTTGTAAATCATATGTGGGTTTCAGTTCAATGAAAAATATGCAGGAGACAGAAACACTTGGTATCCTGTGGTAAGTCAGCTTATTGAACTATAATTTCCATGCTCTTTAGTAGTATACATGATGTCAGCCTTCACAGTGTTTGTGCAGCCATCTGAGAGAGCAAAACCACGGCTTTCTTCCTCCTGGGGCAGCATCATTGCTATGCTGTAGCTGACAGCTAAGCTGCAGATTGTGCTCAGGACAATCTCACGAAACACCTTAAGCATCTACCCTTTTCATTAATGGATTTAAAACAAATGAAGTACTGTTGACAAAGCTTATTGCAAATATGTTACAGAGATGAGAGCAGGCCTAGCACTTCTGGAAGTGGGGCAAAGTATCGGAACTGTCTAAAATATTACCTGCCTCTACTACTGTTCTGTTAAAACATTTCACGGTCTTTCACTTTGGTTACCTTCACAAAAAAACGCTGTAGTGGCAGCTGTGCCTTTATCTCTGATTTACGAGGGAGGAAGTTACAGTATAGCTAAACGCCTTGCCTAAAGTCATACAGGAAGTATATATCGACTAGGGAAGTTAAAAGCTAGATTGGTTCCCTGTTCATTAGACCTTTCTTCCACATTAAATAATCTTTGTTTTCGTAGATGAAGATGAAGGAGCTGTTTACTGTGAAATGTAGTGTAGAACACGAATTCTAATGCTTTTACGTGACCGGTGATAACATAGTAGATGTGTCTGAGCAATTGCTTAATGCAAGTTGGAACATAGCAGGAAACATAGCAAGATTTTTCTTGGAAATGCATGTAGGTTGTATAAAAATTGAAAATATTTACATGTAAATAATTTGAAGTAGTATTACCCACAACTGGCTTGAGTTGGAGCAGCAAACCACTACAAATCCATAGATTTGAAATGAGAGTGGGTAATGGAAAGCCTTGGCTGTTGGTTCACACGTGCTATCACAGAAGTCAGCCAGAGATGAAGTGCAGTCATTGAGGCTTGTGTGTGAAGAACGAAAAGATGTCATGTGGATGGTGGAAAACGTTTAGGTATTTACAGTTTGTTATTGCATGCCAGAACAACTGTGAGATAGTGAGATTAAGATTAACCACTTGCCAGATAACATCATATCAAGCATCTTTACTGGGGTTGCACATCTTAATGCTTATCTCAGAATTCAGGGAACTATCCAGGAGCAGTGTTTCACAAAATGTCTTCTTCCTTACATTTAGGATGATTCAGAGATAGAGAAGGGTGGAGGACTCTGGTTATAGACTTGCCACAAGGCATCCTAGTGAAAGATTAGTGAGACAGGCTGGATGGAACTGGAATACTTTTGTACAATCATATAGAAAGAATCCTGTGCCATCCTATAGAACAAAACGCTAAGTTGCTTTGAAAATCCATATGATTTCCATTAGATGCAGCCATCTGATTTTTCTCAGGTTGCTATTAATGGTCCCATCTATCACAATCCAGAGTGATATTCAGTTCATAATAATTTCATTTTATTTCTGGGTGCAGAGAGTTTGTTACTGTTGAGTGTTGCTGGAGGGTACACTAGATGGCATTCTTGATAACTGTGCATTTCTATATACACTTGCTGATGCTCAAATATGGTTTAGGGATCCCTGGAATAATTTCAGCGAGTGTGCTAAATTCCCCATCTGTGGCAGTTGCTTAAATGCTACACATATAGTTCTGGCTGTATATCACTTTCCTAGATACAGGCAAGTGGATAACTGGTGTTTAAGCTTTGACAGCTCGTTAACTGTCGTCATTGAATTACTATGTTACCTGTTTGGAGATAGTAGTCTCTTCAAGGTAAATCAGGCTGCCTCTACAGACTTCAAAGGGAGTAGGCTTCTTTATGGTAGCTTTGGATCTGGCCCAGTGCCTTTAAAACTGTGCCCCTTGGAAGCTCTCCTGTGAAGAAGCCTGGGGCAGAGAATTATGATGACCTTCTTCATGATCTTATTGTAACATTCATCCTCTTTCCCCTTGTAATATTTGGCACCACCAAGTTGCATTTAATGTAAGATAAAAACCAGCTTGGGGCAAAGCCATTTCTGTTTACATTTTAAACTGCAGAGCATTCTTTGGGGATCTGTAAAAATAAAAGCCAACAGGGCTGATGTCCGTGTTTTCTGTGGCCCTTACCTGCACCATAACGCACAATCAGTATTTAGAGTTCTTGCAGGAGATAAATCTATTGTATTTACATTTTTGTTAGCAATCCAGGAAACTTCAGACATAAGATTTGTTATAAATAAATATTTATGAATTAGATATAATATTTCTATCTGACATACATGTAGCTGTGGGAGGATTTTATGCTGTATTAATATAAAAGAATGAAGTGTGATCAAAATGTCTGTGTTAGTTTGATTCAAAACATCTAAGAAGGAAGTAATCTGTCAGTCAAGAATTATTACTCGCTAGAGGGATATTTATCAATCATTCTAACAGAAAAAAAAAATCAAAGAGCAGACTCAACGTAAATATTCATCATTACTCTAGCTTTTGAGGTTTCAGATATGAATTCCTGGTCAGCGACTGTTTTTTTTAGAATAAACTGCTACAAGGCACAAGCAAAAGATAGACTTGATGAAAGAAACTTCTGTGTCTGCTCTTTATAGTCATCAGACTATGCTCATCAAGCATGATCTGAAGTTTTGAATCACTGAGCTGAAAGAGATCTTAAAACTTCAGCTAGTGCTTCTGCATGCTCTTAGACAGGATGTAGTGTTTTTAATCTGTGTCAAATAACTTCTGACCATCATTTTGTGGTCACTGTTTGCATAGCATTTTGAACATATGTTAAAACTAACTTAATAAACAATCCAATCCAGACAGATCTGTAAATATTAAATATGTTGAACATTAACTTGAACATTCAGCTGAGCAAAATGGGAAAGGAATGCAGAGTGTAGCAGTAGTATTTGTTTTTCATTAAAGGACTTGCTTTATATGCTATAAAACTGTTTTGATGTTAATATACTGCATATAATCCTTCAAATTTCTGTTCCTCCTAAGCTTACCAAGGGTGTTATTTGGCTATCCCTGTCATTAATTTTCCATTTACACCTATTTAAATCCAGGGTTAAAGTGGGGTCAGTCACACTGTCATGTGTAACTAGTTCAGCCAAGCAGTTTGGTGAGCACTGAAAATTAGTCACTAATTGACAAATAATGTCACCTGGAGTTTTATTTGTGTAACTGTGTCAGCTTTTGTCTTTTGATACACAGGGCTGAATTTTTCCCTGTGTTTAGTTTTGCCTGTGAACTTTAGACTTTAGAGTAAGTTGGAGGGAAAAAAGCAGGAAAACTTAGAGGAAACTGCTCAAATTCTTTTAGTGTCATCTCACACTGAGTGATCTGTTTCACCAGAAAATGGTTTATCCAGCAAATTTAACTGTTTTTGAAATACATACAAATATGCTCTGACATGTTCCAGTGTGCTTGGCATTTGAAATCACTCATCAAATGAAATACCTCAGTCAAATGTTGACTGTGAGTTGTTCATAACATGCCTGTGGGCACCTTGTCCATGTGGCATGCTCAACACAACCCTGTTCCAGTAATAAGCAGCAGCTCCTAACCTAAAAAGATTGACTATTGTTTTGAGTTTTTCACTATGTTTATTATGCTCTACATGTCTAAGTATTTGGTCATCTCTTTCATATGTGACACCATTTCTGTTTTCTTGTTGGATAAATTCCCATGCCAACATCAGCTCTCAAGACAAACTTATGAACTGTTGCAGCACAAACACTTGTACATACATATTTGCATGAGTCAACCCCTCTTTACATGCTAAGCAAACAAAAATTTGCTGATATAAACACATTGGCAGACAAATAGAAGCAATAGTAAGAACCATCAAACTGAATTTACTGTTTTTGTTCTGTATAAACAAGTATTTTGTCTTGGCCTTTTCTACCTTTAATGTCACTTATTTAAAACTCCTTCCTGTAGCATCTGGTTCAAAACAAAAAAATACATACAGGTACTGTTACTTCATCCTGCAAAAGATCACACAGGCATTGTAATGACCCAAAGGTGAGTGTTAAGCTATTAACAAAGCCCTAACTAGGTGAGTTTTAATTGATTCTAGGTTTCATAATGAGATTTCACACACTTCTGTACAGTGAGTAGCTGCATGGAGTTGAGCCACATGTAATTTTTAAAGAGCAATTATAACAATTCTTTGTTAGAATGCAATGTTCCCTGTAAAAAAAGGAGGCATACCTCAGTGCTACCAAGAAACCACTGTATAATTATTATATGAAATACACTAAAAATGCCCAAGTATAAATATGCATGTATATGCAGGCTTATGCTTCTATACATGTATGTATATGTATGTATGTGTGTATACAAAGATATGTATACATATACACATATACACATCTGTATTTGTACATAAATACATAAAGTTACAAACATGCACACTTCTCACATATTTATGTATTACATAATTTTATAGCTATAGAGAAGAAATCAACCATGCTTTGAAGACAGAGTGGATTTGGGTTTTTTTTTAAGCAATGACATGAAAGCAATTTTAATTAGAAGTCCAAAAAAGGTCAGTTTTGTATTCTTTCCTGTGCCAAGAAAGTCTAATGCATAACTATGCTTTTGGTGTCTCTCTAAAAGAAAATCTCATTGGAACAGATAAAGGTTCAAATAAATGTTACTTTACTTAGGCTCTCAGTGACAATAATAGTTTTCACAGTTCATTTGCTCTTGTTTTACTTCATACAGCTGTGCATGGGAATCTAGTCTGCAGGTTGTTATACAATCTTGATGTTCCTAGTTGAATCATCTGCAGAGATTGATTGAAAACATACTTCAACTTTGATCCCCCCCCCACCCCGCCCCCCGCATTTGCTTTCGTATTTAGTTCATTATGGTATTCCTGGAATGCTGAGTCTTTTTGACATTCATACACCCATGAGGACAGCAAAAGGTCTAGCTTGCCCTATTAGATGCAAATTACATCTAATATCCTATACTTAAATGAATCTCAAAGTACCGTCTTAAACTGATAAATGCCAAGAAATATAAACTGAAAGAAACTTTGGATCATACTGACATGAAAAATACCATAGCACAAAGATTTAGGCATTGAATATTGACCTTAACTTTGCATTCTCTGGCTGTTCCTGGATGAAGTCAAAAGCTTAATATTAGGCTTTTATTGTATTCATTAGCAATCTTTCATATTGTACTGGAGCTGCATGTCAAGCAAAACCACATTAAAATGTGTGTTATATCACTAAGAGATGATGTAAATCTTTATTGAGTCTTTATTTCTTTTCACATTGAAGGCTGGTTAATCCCTTCCATTTTCTTTTATGAAGGGATAAATAGACCACACAAGAGCCAGAGGGATAAGACTAAATCATATCATCTCTGACCAAGAAGTAATAGAAGCACCGAGCATGTGTGGTACTGAGATAGGCAGGGTATAGCTAGCAGATCTGGATACTGGCCATGCTCAACCATATCATCTTTTTGACCAGAAGTAATTTCTCTGTGTCCAACAATGGTGTATTAGCTATCACCTTATTTGTCCCTATTTTGCATAATTGAGCACAAGTTTTCTTTGTGGACTCTACATGGAAACGTGTTTGTAAGAGGCTGGGTTATTAAAAAGATGGAAATTACAAGAATATACTGAATCTCTATGTTCACACCTTCTATATAAATATATCTTCTTGGATTTCCCATGATAAACATTTGCCATATTATATAATGATTGCTTTCATCACAGAGACCAGCTTATGGCTAATGATCTCTGAAAAGTTGTGTTCAACCTGAAGTAGATACCAGCCAACAGTGACTTCCATCCACTTTGTATATCGCATCCGGATAGGGCACAGCCTGATTTTGAGGCTCTTTTCAGCTTTCAGGAATCTTTCAATTCCTCGTTGCTTATCCTCAGGCAAATGCAATAACTACAGAGCTCCAGGTAACATTGGCAGCTGGGGGCGGAAAGATAAATTTCACATGCTTGTTGAAGCTCGTTTTGTCATTTTGCAGAAAGGAATGCAGGATTCAGGGAGTCTTAAACAGAAAACACAGTTGAGGTAGCCACTCACTCAGTAGCCAAGTCACAAAGGATGTGTCATTCTCAGAGAAGTCATGCTGACTTTTCTGGTTTCTGGCCCAAAGAACCTTAGTTACTTTCTGCATACCCTATTAGCTCTGACCTAAGAAGGAAGAAATCCCTTTGTCAGAGGAAGGAATTAGCTTTCCTCTCCCATTTCCTGGGGTAGCCACTACGTTTTAAGTAAATGGTTAGTTGCAATGTGTCCTTCTCCAAGAATCCAGTAGCCGTGAAAACACTTCATGTTTTCTGGGGGTCTGATCTGGTCTATGTGCCTAAGCTCTACCCTGATAATGCTTACCAGGTCAGGAAGACCGTGGGGGGACTTCAGTGGGGGAAAACCTTCCTGACACCCAACCTCATCTTCAGTGTGAGCTTTACAGTGCAATGTTCAACCATGCCAAAACATAAGTATTTCTGCAGTTGTGCAGAAGTTAAGCCCTTTGGGAAGTTTAGGGTCATGAAAGGCAACAACTGTGAAGACTAGGTGCCTCTGATGCTTACGTGGCACCTGAACAGGGGCTTTCAGGAACACTGTTTTGGATGTAGTTACCAAAATATCACCCTTTCCTTAGATAGGTGTCTAAATCCTTTTCTTTTTTTGTTTATTTTGGGTTTGGATTCAACCTTCAATCCCAGGCCAGATAACATCTTGCCCCTAAGCAAGACTTGTGTGATCTTGTACTCAGTGAGGTGAGCTTAAGTATGAAATTGGCCCTTTAGCCTCCTGTCAGTTCTCTGAACAGCTGGCTAGCTCCCAACGTGTCAGCTTTGCAGCTGTTTAACCATGAGAACAATGATTTGAAAAGAGGGGGGTTTGGCCTTCTGAATATGTATAGCACATAAGTAAAAGGGTGTGTGTTCTATGCAAGCTCTCTGTCAGCAGACCAATGTGGTGAGGAGTATAATGGTAAAGCAAGATACTCAGTCAGGTCCTATTTCCAACTGTAGGTGAAACCTCATCCTCATTGGAAACATTGCTAGTGATTCAGAGAAGGCCAGAATCTCTTCTTGTAGTAATGTAGGACATAAGCATTTACTTAACATATGGAGCACTGCATAATTTAACTACAAATTTACAAGGTTCACTGAGGTTCAGATGAAGGAGTCTTTATAAGTAGGCAAAGTTTCTCTTTTTTTTTTTAAATCTTACAGATTGTATTTTCATAGCAATATTATTATCTTATATGCTCATCTCTGAAAAGCCTGCTTTCTCCAAAAGCAGGAAATTATTCTGATAACAAAGAGTACATTTATGCAAATAGAACCTACAAAACCACTTCCTTTGAAGAAACAACATAAATTATAGGGCAGAAGCTATTTAGGCATTTTAGGTACTGGTAAAAGAATTAGGCATGATCAGCACAGTAATACAATTGCTTTTATCAGCTATTTTCTATGAATTGAAGAAGTTTCATGTTTTGTCCCCTCAGGAAACTACCTCCTTGTGGCTGGAGAGTATACTTTACAAGTGAAGGACCAATTCATTAGCTGGTGCATCTTAGTATTAACGAGACTCAAGTGGGGAACCTGCTTCTATCAGTGGTAGGACAGTCTGTTAATGCTAGATGAAAGATGAAAATTCTCGTGTGATTCAGAGCTCTTGCTTCAGAGGTGGAGATACCTGACAGGACAAAATGGGCAAGAGTTAGGCACAGGCCTTTGCATATCAATATATTGACCCAGGTATTGGAAAGTATACAAGGCCCTGGTATAGAAAAGGTCTCGAGAGCTTTGCTTTTGCAGATGTATCAGCTTTCAGCCTTTCTAAAAGTGTAGCAGAGCAGACAGTGCACAGTCTGGAGAAAAGGGTTTTCTGTCCCACCTGAAACCTCTTCAGATCACTTGTGGGAGATACAAAGCAGCATGTACAGCCAAAATGGATATGTCTTCAGGAAATGGAAATACCTGGCAGAGGCTCAACCTTTGTTTTCCTGACATAATAAAGATCTGATATTCTCACTGCATTAGGAGCACAGGGTTGTTTTCCAGTCTTTAATATAAGCTTCCAACGTGCTGTGGGCAATGAAGTGTAGCCACATTGAAATCCAGCAGCATATTCCAGCAAGCGTAATAACTAAGCATAGACAAATTAGAATAAATTGTTAACAACTCCCTGCAGATGTCCCTGCATTGCTCTGTACGATAACTTACCATTTCTGAGGCATCTTCAAAAGAGGTGGCTTTGTTTACAGTACTTCAACCAAATGTTTCACTTTACTTTGAGCGTTTCCCGTTATGTTTAATATTCAAACAAGGAAATGGGTGATATCTTTGTACTTACAAAACTCCAACATTGTGGTTGGAGTTTTGGTTGGTTTGGTTTGAAATGAATTGTGCTAAATTATGTTTCTTGAGAATTTTAATTTGATTCACCAGTTCCTTACCCTCAAGAAGATTATTTGTTTAATGGAAATATTCACTAAGAACACCAGAAGATATCTGACTTGTTAAAACTCATAGATCCCTCCCTGGGAGGCCCTTCCATTTTACTGTCTGGGGAATTTCTGAGCCAGATTGCATCCACACAATTTAATTTAATAGCTACTGATATATTTAGCCTTCATGAATTTCCTGAATCCCATTTTGAACCTAAATATATACATATATTTGGGGAGTCTGGAAGCTGCTTGTAGCAATGAATTCAAACACTTATGCTTTGAGCTGATCTATCAGACCTCAGTATAGTGTAAACCCCTAAGTGTTTCAAGTTGATTGGATGAGGTTTTACAAGACCACATTGGAACCATGCTAGAATATGTGGTAAGACTGATAGTGGTTTAAGCATATAGCAACCTATAGGAATAATGTAAGAAAAATTATATGTCTTCTGCATGAAACGTCAAAGGTTATAAAGAAATGATTTTGAGATTTAATGCAACTTCAGAGCCTTTAGTCTATTTGAAATCATGGACAGAATTTCTGTACATGTATCTCACCTTTGGCATTTTACCACCTGCACTACCTTATACAAAGGCAGAAACCTGTCATTTAGTGTGTTGCACGCTGTCATGTAAACTTCATTAAGTTTGTTTGCGTCCAGATCCTGCCAAATCTACAAGGATTACTTTACAAGTTCATTAGTAATAATAAAATTGCTGAACTCTTGAAGTCTTACGTAATCATTGGAAATAATTTATATTTCCAACTGTATTAATAGTAGTGTCTGCTTTAGAAAGACAATTAATGACTTTTCTGAGCTAATAATGATTCTCAAAAAGATTAATTCTGATGATCACTCTTCCTTCCCTTTCCCCAGCTTTCAAAATATCATACAGCTTTTTGCAGAGATGTCTTAGACATAAATATGAAGCACAGTTTTATCATCCACCTGTATTCCCCATCATGAGGTCATACTAATTGTGTGAAGATATACAGATGGAGCACTAGAAAAAGTAGAATAGAGTGTAGTTTTCATCTGATGATAGTGGTCTTTGTCTGATTTCTGAGATTTGTATGGATTCTGCAATTACAAGTCTCAAAACAAACTACTCCATTTTACTGGCTTGAAGAGAGTTTTAATAGATAATTATTTAATCTCTGTGTGTCTACAGCTATCATAAAGAGACATTCTGTCTTCCTTCAATGAAAGCAAGACTAGGGTGTTAGAAAACCTGAACTTTTTTAACAAAGGATGTTTAAAGTGACACTTGCAGAGTGGTTAGGTGGGGGCAATCACTCAGTTTTGAAAGTCACAAACACAGCCAAATAGCTAGTATCACATTAGTTTTAGACCTCACAATGTAAACCAGAAAATTTTCACTCCATTTAACAATAGTCTTTTAGTAGTCATAACATTATCAAGATTTTAAAGAAGCAGGCTATTGATTTCTTCCTCTGAAACTTTTAGCAAAAGTCATATATTATAGGAAGGGTTACAGAATAGATATAGGCTCAGCAGAAAAATTATAGGATCATTTGATTTCTCTTATTTCCTTAGGGTTACTTCTCATAAAAATCACATCCCAGTCAGAGATGGACAGTCCAGGGAAGAACCATTTAACAAAAAGTATCCCTCAAGGAACAGAAACATTCTGACATACTGGTGTTATACTAGATACTCTGACCAATGCCTGCAGCTGATTGCTTTAATAAAATTTTTTTAAAAGGAAACATTAGAAACTTTAATTTCTATTTGTCAAGAGTGACTATGGTCCATTCTGAGAACCTAAATAAATCATCTGTAGTTCTTTTATCATATGGCAATAATGTATTATTCTTGATCGTTAAAAAAAGGGGGAGGGGGACATGTGGGCAAGAAGTCTTGCAGTCTTTGTTCTTTTGGTGTAATATGATCTAGTCGAGGAAGGTGTAAATTATAAGATACAGAAAACATGGCACCCAGTTCCATCCAGGAATGCAGAAACTACCTCCCTCTTATGGGTTTATTATTTTGTTTGTCATTATTAACTTGATCAGAGACACGGTCCAAATTAGGTGAACCATGACACTATTTTTCTGTATGTAAATCGTGATTAACTGACCAGAATTAGAAACCTTGTTGGTTTGACTACCTAATGGTCATCTGCATAGCAGTGGATATTGAACTGAACAGGTTTGAAAATTAACATTATTTCTGACATTTCAGTTCAAGTTCAAATTTATGTCAAGTTTTCTTATCACAAAACTGATCCATAATATAGTTTTCTTTTAAGTTATTAAGTAAGGCAAAGCTGAACTTGCATTTTGTTGACAAGATGCATAGAATTCAATGTGTGAGGAAAGTTTAATTACATTTCAATGATCAAAGGGAAATAATTTTCAGATGTAAAAACAATCCTCAGAAATGCTTCTCCAAAGGCATATATCCTGTGCATGACACAAATGTTTTCTCTTGTAACAATACATAAATGTCAAATGCAGTTGTAAGGTGGTTAAAGGAGAATGAACATAGAGCAAGAAAGTCAAAAGGATATGCCCATGATTACCTGCTTTTAATACTATAGTGCTTTTGTAAAGTTAAAAATATTATTTAAAAAAAAATCCTTTTTGGAATAAAGAATATATTCTTTATAATTAAACAGTTCCACAGATAAGTTACTGCTTGTGAATGGCACTTAAAGAAATTCTGTTAGCTTTGTGTCTTCAAGGTAACTGAACACGCAGGTGAAAAACATTTACCTGAATTCAGAGCAGTAAACATTGAACTTGTTAATGTTTGGTCTTCTCCATGTTCCTCCAAGCTTCCAGAGCAATGATAGGGTTCAGGATGATGCGTACCACTTCCCTGTAAGCCACTAAAGAATTTAGAAGCAAAGAATATTTAGGAAATGTGAGTGATCGCGTGCACAAAATGTCTATTTGGAGGTTTCAAATATATTACCCTGACAATGTTTAGTGGGGCTAATGTCTGTTCTTTTAAAAATGCAATGATGCAAACTAGTGATTTGATGGATCTTTAACCATAAGTGCCAAAATTGTGAATCTTAATCAGTTCCTTTATATGAAAACAACATTTTCATGTAAAACCTAATTAAAGTCAGTGGAAAAAATTAACATAAAATATAACTGGCTTTTTTGTGTGGTACTACCACTATCCATGTCTGAGACTTCATAAATTGTTTTACAAAGATACTCAATGTACTTACTCAGAATTGCATAACAAATTAGAGCAAACAGAGTTCTTAGTCTTCTTTAGAACAACTCTGGACTCAAAATGTTCATTGAACTGTAAACAATGAATACAAGAAGAAATAATTGTTTAAGAGGAAATATAATATTATTTAAAAAATTAAATGGGCCCTGGCTATAAGCATAAGGATCCGTACAACTCTTCTGCCAAAATAACTATCAACGGATAGTAAGCTAGTTATTTTAGCCAGTCATTCCCTTCATATCAAGAAAAATCACAAGATTCTAGTTTAAACTATTTTGTAAAAAAAAGCCATAGTCAAGTTAAAAATCCAAAAAGCCAAATGGACTGAATGACCTCCTTAATGCATTTATAAAACAGTAGGTTCTCAATTTCATGAAAAATTCACCCCCCAGATCTTCAAGGTACACAGCTTTTCTCAAGGAATATAACTGAAATCAAGCAGATAAATTTTGCCTAGCAGTTGAAAGTGTAAGGCATTTTTTCGTCTTCAGTACATTTTTTAAATTATTATATCTCCTGTATGTTAAAGTATACTGGCTTTGAGCTTTACAACTGTGCTTAGTTCCTGTACAGTTCTCGGCATGCAAAATGTTTAAAAGGTAGGGATAAATGAATCTCTTCAGATTCAGCTATTTTAAAGCTTATAAAATATTTAAGAGTAATATAAGGAGATGCATAGCAATCAGTAGTAAGAACTGAGTTGAGATGATGAAGCATTTTATTTTTCTTATGGTGCATTCTATTAGTCTGTATTTTAATATAACAATGACATAGTAGAAGAAAACAGGTCAAAATGAATCAGTACAGTTTATTCATGGATATGTTTAGTTTATACAATCATAGATCAAAATGCTAAAAGAAATGTCAGTATCACAGCTGTTCTTTCACAAACTTTCAATTTTCCCAGTAACTGAAAAAGAAGCACATGAAAAGTTGTCAATTACTTAGATATCCAAATTCCTAATAAGGATGTGAAATAATTATAATTTGTGGCTGTTTCAAAAGATTGCAAGAAAAAGAATTGATAGCAATATATATTGAAAACTGGGATAGATAACAAGGTTGAAGGTGGCATTATGGCTGCAGGGACTTTTGTGCGCTTTGGAAAGACTCTTAAAAGGTTATTGGTAGAAAGGAGAAACCAGGGAGCTAATGTTCATCTTGTCTCTGCAGCTAATCTTTTTCTTCTGCATTCTGAAAAACGCCTCACAGGCAAAACATCACCTCTAACCTTGTTTTCTGTTCTGTGTATTTTATTAACCTTTCTTTTCTAAGTCTACAGTTTTCACTTGAGTGCAGCCCCGATAGCAATCTGGGTTGACTGATTATTATTTTTTACAATGAGTAAGGTGTTACCATGACATTATTTCAGCAAAAAGGCCATGTTTAGTTGCCATGGCAATTAAACAATAATAACTGTAGTCTTTACTTGTCTGTCAGAGTTGTCAATCCAGCTCCTGCTTCCTAGTACCGAATTTGGTTGGATTTTTTTTTTTTAGTCACTATTCCTTCATTCATGTAACGCAGCTGAACTTGTTCTGAAGTAGGAAACAAGCAGTTGTGGGCCTGTTAGTAGCTGGATAGGAGTCTAGGCATCCATTGGCACAAGTCAATGTTGGTCAAGTACTGGACTCGAAGAACCAAATGAGTGAATCTCTTTGTCACAGCTGAGATAAGAGGTAAAAATGAGGGAAGCTCTGTGTTATGGTGACCTTCTGGAAGCACAGACAATATTTCCTGTCAGAATTCTACACCACCCTCAATATCTTTGGGTTTCCAATCTTTCAACAATTCTGGGACTGATTCAGGACACAACCAATTATTTGAGTTATCTGTGAAAAAAGCAAGAATGAAGCACCAGCCATGCAGATGTCGGACTTGTTTATTCTTTGAAAGGTGTTTAGTAAGACATGATTTTCACTGAAAAAAGTAAGTTTTGTACCCTTGGGGTTTCCTTAGGTTATGGCTATTATGGATTTGGCAGCACTTCCCAGTTCCTGTGTGGGATATATAGGTAAGTAATCTCTGGATTGCATAGCAGTGTATGGCACAGAGAAATGCAGTCCTGCTTTCTGCTCTGTAGCTTCTCTGCAAGGGAAACCACGTTCATAGGCCAAGTGGAGCTGTGGTTCACTCAAGTAGGGATCACACAGCTCTGGGATACTTCAGAGCATGGTCCAGAAAGTAAGTCTAGACACAGCTTCAGAGTAGCAATATCAAGTGGCATATTCTCAGGAGCCATTTCTGAGACCTTGTTGACAAAATAAATGTGGTCTGTGCACACCTTTTGTCTTCATGATTTCACTTTGTGGAACTGGACCTGGTTAAAGAAATGTTCTTCAGATCAATGAAACATCTCTGGACAAGCAAAACCAGCTCACTTAATTTGTTAGAACACCTGACAGATGGTAACTGCTGGCGTTCTCCTTGACAATGAACTGCCCCTTTATGCAGTGCTTTTAGTAAATAGAAACAGTCTCCCAAGTTGTAGACCATTTTATTTTTTATTGAGCATTGGCATCAAACTCCTAGGTTGGGATACTCTGATAACAAACAGTTCAGGAACTCTACAGCTGAGACACAAAGTGTATTATTGTGTTGGCCGTTTTCATTCATACCTATAACGTTATATATGACTAGCACTATTAGAAGGCTATTTGAATAATCAGTTTACCAGTTATAGGTAATTGTTTCACAAATGTTAATATGTCTTTTTACTTTTCAATAACTTTTTTTTACCAGTCTATATCAAAACTGTTCACCTTCTAAAGTAACATGCTGGCATTAAAGTAATTAATTCGGCATTCAGTTACTGAGGGGACAGAAGAATAAAAAGCTGGAGGACGAAACGGAATCTCCTAAAATTGATCTACAAGTGAATGGAAACTTTTCTTCTATCAGTATTGAACTACTTTAATTATTTCCTAGCCCAAATCACCAAAACTTTCCATTTCTATATCCCTTTCCTGGGGCTAGCTCCTTACAGGTTACTAAGAACTGTGCTAGGCCCTCTACTCTTGCGATAGCCTATACAGACTTGTGAAGCTGTCTTGCCTCCAAAGTCTGTCGACAAGTTCTCAGCAATGTCGAATAATGTTCAGGCTAGAAGGAACATATGAAGAAGCAGTCCCAAAGAGGTTCTTTCATTTTTATTCTGACGATCTTTTCTTCTGATTACTGGACATTACTTCTATCCTTGCTGTATGCTTTGCTTGAGAGCTTCCATACTCAACATTTGTACTTCTCGCCTCTCCATGATGCCCCTTTTACTTTCTCATTTTGTCTTTTCATTTTCCTTATCTCCTTCTAACAGTAGATCACTTGGTTAATTCATCTCCATTGCTGCTCTTTTTGCAATCCTGGACCTGACATGACATTGGCCAGTCATCACTATCTACCCACTGCCCCTACAATTCTCCTGCTTTATACCTTTACACCTCAGGCTTTTCAAGAGGGACTATCTGCTGGCTTCTGGTGATTCATCAGAACATAGTACTGTAGCCTTGATCTCTGTTCATCTCTGAGCGTTTCTGTGATAGTCAGAAAAATTATGGACTATTCCTATTAACTGCAACCACAATGAAAGAACTTGGAGTGCACCCTGTCTAAGCAACTTGCCTTGAGCTGCAGGAAAAGAGAAGTGAACACTGCCTCCATTGTTAAAAACAATGAACATCCTGAAAATGCAGGCCACCAGCAGTGCTCGTCCCAAAAGAGAAGAAAATGGAGAGAGAGAGAGAGAATGTTTTCCTGAATTCCAATGAGCCGTTATATCAGATTCACCTTCACCATGGCCAGGGATTCACATTCAAGATAAACTAACAAAAGAGATTTTATTTAATAACAGGCAAGTTGTAACAGGGTCAGACATACAACAGGAGAGCATGTCACAGCTGCTGACTTCTCAGTCTAAACAAAAACAAACTAACTTCTCAGCCTGTTCGCTTATAGAGAGAAGGTGCCTCTGCACAATATTTGTAAGGCTACCTTTTCTTGACCACTGAAAGATGCAGTCACACTACCCACAGAAAAGAACTTCAGTACCTGATGACAGGCAAGTTTTAATTCTGAGCTAACTTAATTCCTTTTTTTAACAATCTCTTCCTTACAAGAACAAAACCAGGAATTTTTGTATTATTTATCCCTTTCACTCAAAGGAAGCAAGATAAAAGAGGGGGGGGGAAGCAAACTGTACCTTTTTTAAAAAAGAATTCTGTCTTGTTCAGCTTAAGCTAAGCTATCTTCAACAGCATAAGCAGAAGAAAATCCTTTCAGCCAATGGAGGCAACGTTAGTACAGAAGTGGCCTTTCAGAAAATCCTTTCCCACTATTGCTTGAAATGAGAAAAAATATCCATATATTATTTTCCTACAAGCGTGAAACTATTGCATCAATATTTTTTAATTTCCAGACAGCACCTCTTTCCTAAAGGATTCCGAGTTATAGTTCAACAAATTCTTGCCATAATGAAAAGCTAAAGGTAGCATTGTGGAAGAGGGTGGAATGCCTGTAGGTATAATTTCACAATGTATGCAGGTATGTAACAGGGACTTTGCTTGAGAGTGTTTTTTCAGTCAATATTTTTTATAATTCTATAAAGTGTATCAGAATCAATATGCTGAACTAAATTCTGCTAGCTAATCAATTTCTGAATTTATGGGAACTTATTACATTCGGTGCATACTTGGCCAGACTCTAAACTTCTCTTCTCTACCTCTAGAAACACAGCACACAACTATTACAGGGGAAAAAATAAACAGACTTCCCATCTGTCTTTGTTAAAACCAGTATTCAGTTTATTGTTCTTGGTTTTTTGGTCATCAACAACTGTATGAGGAAATAATCTTAACAGTACCTTCTCAAAAAGGATTTTCAGTTCACTATTGTGTAATAAAGCTCGCTTTTCTTCTTCCCTTAGAGTAAGAAATCAAGAGCCATTTGAAGGACCATATGGCTTAGAAGTTCTTATTTGTTTAGTTAGCTGATACCACAGACAGGAAATCAACGTATAGGAATTTCACAACCACATTTCCATCTGTTTTATGTGGGTGATGCCATCAAAGAAGCTGACAAGTCTCAGCAATTCTCCAGCATATGTCAGCTTTTGGTAGTGCTACAGGTCCAAAGTCCGTTCTCTCACCTGCCTTAAGCAGCAGCAGGAGCCAAAATTGGAGATGATCCCTGTGGAAGGCCTACGGCTAGACAGCATGGTTGGCTGTGAACTGTGATATTTCTGGCTTTAGCTGTGTTTGATAGGATATGCCATCTTTTGTCATAGAAGTTTTGGGGTAATTAGTACCAGCTGAAGTAAATTTCAGTATACAAAGATCAAAACAAGATTTTTATAATAATGGCAGGCTGAAAATCTGCTCATCAGGTGCAGTGTCTACTGAGAGTTACTAGTTACTGGAGAGTATAAAGGGCCCCTTCTGAAATCAGACATTAAATCTCACAGTCCCTGTGTGCTTTGAAGTCATTCCCACTCTCCATGTCTGGAGGGTGTAAAAGAAAACCATAAGTTGGATTTGTGTGCCATTCAAAAGGATAGATCAATTGAAACATTTGGAAATATTATTAGTGTCACTTACATGTCGTGGAGAGTCTTGTAACTATGCTGGTTTTCATGATTTTTTTTTCCTCAAATAAAAGAAGTTCAAGCTGCTCATTCTAATTGCTATTCTCAAAATACCAGAGAAACGGTCAATTACAAATTCAGCCTCTAAAGAGGAATTTAATCAAGAGAAGAGAATTTTCATTCTTGTATAAATAATCAGCTGAATTTTGCAATTTGCATTCAACTGCTTGTGCTTTCACTTGTGGGTCTTAATTAGGATCACTATTGCATCTTGTAGACAGCTAGACTATTAGTATTGTTGGTAGCTTGCCACCATATTTGGCAGGCCAACAGAGTCACAAAAACTGAAAAATAAGCCTATTTAAAAAGTCAGTAAAGCCAACATTCTTTCTGAAAGCTTTAATCTAGGTTTCCATATGCTGTACCTTTGCTGAGGGTATGAACTAATTCTCAACCTACTGTTCTCATTCCATCTATCAGAGCATTTTCTCTGAGTGCCATCTCAGAAGAAATTTTCTTTTTTTTTACTGTCAGTCTGGATACTGATTATCATTTTCAGATTCTACTGCCTTCCATCTGAGCACTCTTGAAAAGGCTGCTTAGGACTAAAGACAATACTTTTATTGCTTGTAATTACATTTGGACTGCATGATGGATGTATATCCTTAAAGGAAAACAGAATGCATCCTCACATTTTTGTTGTACTTCTTACCATCTTCCTTTGTAAGATTAGCTTTATCGGCAAATTTGGAGTCCACTAATTCTAAGGAACAGTTCATTAAAATCAGACAGACTATGGAACATGATATAGAAAAGCCCAAAGAAAGACAATGGTAGTTCTATTTTTGCCTCCACTGTGAATCTTTTTTTTTAGACCATAGGTTATTCCATTTCCTTTCTTACCCGTTGCTGTTTCTATTTAGAGTGTAAACTCCTCTCAATGATTTGCTTATTCTATAAGTTTGTATAATACCTAATATAATGGGACTTCAGTTTTTCTTGGGAGCTAAATGGAATATCAATAAAAACAACAAGTAATAATAACTATAATGTAGCAGAAAATAATTGGGTCTTCATTAAGCCCACCTACAAAATATATCAATTACTGATTAAGCACTATGCATATGTGAGCCTCAGTCAGGAATATCAGAAAGTAAAGATCCAGGGAATCATACAGTTACAGAGGGAACAAACCAACCTGTCTTACCTTTGCTCACTAAGAAAGAGCACCTATGTCTCCTCATCCATAATGCTTGCATTCTAAAGGGCATATCCCTCCCCTGTGTGACTTTCAGGTTAGAAGATTATTGTGAGGCAACCTAAAGACATTAGGAGGCAATAGCTTAAGTGATTTGGTTACCTAATTGCTTTAGAAATTGCTGGGTTTTTTCACCTGAATAAACCTAATAGGTTGAGGAATCCCCTATGTGGTTTGAATATCAGGCCAGCATCTAACAGCAGTAAAAACTCTAAATGGGACCTCTATTGTACAAAGTCAAATGTCTTTTTTTAATCTCTGCTACTGATGAAATCCAGAGGACAATGCAGACAATATAGTATTTACCAGTTCTGATTTTTTCTTTTGTCTGGTTCTGTACTTATTTTATCTTCAGTGATAGATTTTCAGGCAGTAGAAATGTGCAGTGGTTTGATTCCCAGAAGCAAGCAAACTTTTCCTTATTCAAGTGATTTGATACAGTACATTACAGACACAGCAAATTGCACAGCAGTAAGAAATATATTCATTTTATCTTAAAATGTTTTCACAGTTTCCTATTTGATGCCAATATTTGTAGCCACTGTTTGTTGAGATATGTCCTTCCCTTCCCTTCCCTTCCCTTCCCTTCCCTTCCCTTCCCTTCCCTTCCCCTTCCCTTCCCCTTCCCTTCCCCTTCCCCTTCCCCTTCCCCTTCCCCTTCCCCTTCCCTTTCCCTTTCCCTTTCCCTTTTCCTTTCCCTTTTCCCTTTCCCTTTTCCCTTTTCCTTTTTCTCTTTCTTCCATCCTGCCTCTCTGCCTTCTCTCCTTCCTTCCTCTCTCCCTCCTTCCCTATAGAATACAACAGATAAAAATACATGAGAAAAAGTTTTCTTAAATTAAACCATCTATTATTGTCCTGTGAACTGGACATAAACTATTTCAATATTTTTTTCCAGGAAAACAGTTCATACAGTTTATGGTAGGAAACCCTAAAAAGTTCCTTTTCTACCTTACACCCTTAAAGATAGAGCATTAAAAAGAGAAACAAAAAAGTTTTTATGGACAACTGAAATTGATCATTAGTTCCAAAAAGCTCTCTTATGCCTGATTAACTTAAAAATATGGTTGCAGAAAAAGAATGCTTTGGCTTATACTCTCACTAAGTGACTTTTAAGGTCATAAAATACTTCAGCTTTGCTCTGGCATTTAATTACCTGAAAATGCTATTTATTACTTTGGGCAGTCCAGCACTATACTGATTATCCTTTAATTACAGTACAAAACATAAAAGTTCATAGATGCAGAATTTTATTTATTTTAGGATTTGTAATCCATTATATGAAATGGTAATTATAAGAAAAAAGATAAATCAAAAGTAGATTCAGAACAGATTTTTTCTGTTTAATTTGGAAGGAAAAAAAAAATCCATTCCACCTGCAGAAACACTGGCATTATTATCCTTGCAGTTTTCTCTGCTTATATACAGTGAAATAGATGCATATTAATATACATAAATCTACCAGTATCAAGAAATTTCTGTAATAGCCTTTGCCTAAAACAAGTCTACCTTGATTAATTATTATTATGGCAATAAAAGGGAAAATACTGCCTCTCATTAGTTTAGTTATTCACACGTAACCCCAGCCTGAGATGTCAAACATGAGAGCACAAAGAGCGCAGAAGCAGAATAAGCTCCTTTCTCTGGAGATATACCGTGATCTGCTACAGTGCCACTTTTATTTTCCATGCTTGCTCTGTGTAGCGGCTGTAAAGGATCACAGTCACTGGTGCTGGCTCCCAGACCCTCTAGGACCAACTGTTCTGCACCAGTTGGATACAAGACCTTAATGCTGGGAGCAAAAGGCAAGAACTGGTGATGTTCCTGTGGTCTGCCAGCCCGGAGAGCTGGTGAGGGGGAGCTGGAGGCGCAAGTGGATCCTTGTCCTTCCACATGGCCTCAGGTTACGGGTCAGACCCATCGTGGTAGTAGCAAAGAAGGAACTTGATGCTACTACTAGGGATGCTGAGAAAGGAAACGGAGATGGCAGGTTAAGGAGAAATCCTTCTAAGCAAAGGATCATGAGTAGTTAGTGCGAAGAGCAAGAGGAATGCTGTGGCTAAGATCACAGATAGACTTTCTAGAAGGGAGGAAAAATAAATTCATTTTTACATGATGATTGTTTCATGGTTGGACAGCAAATTGTAGCAAAGAGCATCTGTTACATAGAAATAGTCACCAAGCCTTGAACTGGTAATTCTAATATCAAAATATAATTAGAGAATGTTATATCTAAGGAGAACAACCACCCCTTGCTCCCCCCCCCCCCCCCCAAAAAAAAAAAAAGGACAAAAGTATAAGGTTGTGTACAAGGAAAGAAAAAGAACGTTTCAGTTCTACAGAATGAAGCTTAGGCATATTGTTCCCTCTCAATAAAAGAAGCAACAGATTGCTACATCTGGAGAGTCTCCAGAGGTCCTTTCTGACCACAAATAGTCTGTGCTTTTGCGTGATTCTGTGTGAGCAACCAAATCATGTCTTTTGTGTATACGCCAACAGAAGTCCATCTCGGTGACTTGCAATCATTCTGGGATTTGCTCTGAAGATTGTGATGGTGATTTTTAATAGAAAAATTTATTACAGTTGGAAATTTGATGTATTTCTGATGGTATTACTTTTTCCAAGGTTAGGCTGGTTTAGCAGTATTTTCAATATTTCAGATGTGAAAATAATGAATACAAAACCTATTTATGCTTTAATGCTTTTGTGTATATATAGTAAGCATTTTCTAATACCTGCTATAGACACAGGGAGAAACTGGAAAACTCAAGATAATAAAATGAAATGAACATAGTTCCACTAGCTTAAAGGAACAAATGGAAGAAATAGGGAAAGTTGTACCTTACTGACTTTTCAACCTGAAGTGGTCATATGCCAATTACTGTTAGAGCAGGAGCAGGTGGCCATTTAAAAGTCAAAAGACAGAACAGAAAACATAATCTGATTACTTCTAATGCCAATATCATAAGGTCAATGTCAGTTTTTTTTTGCCGTCTGACTGATGACTTTTGGTCTCCTAAAGCTGGCAACACTCCAGGAGGTGTCCGTGCTGCTGCAGGCCCACCCACAGATGTTTCATTAAAGTACCGGGATATTAATAGTGTCCCAGTAATACCGCGTCAGCTTCTCTGGACTGGCTTCTTCGCAAGACTGTGAAGCAGACCCTGTCACTTGCACACCAGCTGGCTCCAGTCCTACTAGTCTCTGCCCATCTGCTTTTTGCCACGTGCTGATCACTGCGTTTGATTATTTTTCATTTCTAGACCGGTGGCCAAGGTGGCCCGTATAAGCAAGTTTAACATTGCTGTAGACCAAGTAATACTCTAATCCTTACACATACAAATAGAATTTAGTACATTACAAACACAAATAGAGATTAATACCATACTGCTGAAAACAAATAGGGTCTGTTATGCAACAAAAATGCCATTTTAAGGTTTTCCTGCTGTGAGACAGAACCACAAAAATAAATGTTAATCTTGCAAAATTTGGACTCTGCGGGTCCCAGAATTATGAAATTAGTGTAATTATATCCCAAACATACTTAGAGTAAATCTCTCTAACCGTGCAATTAGAACTTGAACTGATCCAATTATGTGATGTAATGGTGTAGAGTAATTATGCATAATGACACAATTATAATTTGTGATTATATCGTAAAAAACCTTCTGAAACTTTCAGAAAGAATATTGGGCACAAGCTGTCATTCTTCTTTTTAAACTGAAAAAACTCACCTGTTTCAGACATCAATTCCAAAATATTTATGCCATTTTGCAAGTAAGTGATACATTAGCTTACAATAAATAAATAAATAAATAAATATAAAAAAAAGGATGAGTCAGAGATTTAGTTGCTTAAAAATGATTTCTAGGGACAGGGGAAGGTAAATGTAGCATTCACTGCAGCAATGTCTAGAGCTATTTAAAATACACTTTTTTTTTAAAGATATGAAAGGAAATTTTTACCATGTCTATTAGAATTTCTGTCCTAGTAATCTGTCTTGACACTTTTCATCACAGCACCTCAGCACCCTTCCTAGAAGTTATTGAGAGCATCTCTATAAAGCAATGCTATATGAAAAAAAAAAAACAGATAGCAATGAAAGTTTAAGAATTTATATAAAAATGTGTTTATAACAGGAAAATACATTTTAGGGCAGGTAGGTATTTTATCATTATTTTTCAAAACAGATTTTATTCAGCTGAGAGCAAACAATACACATCTACTACAGAGATGTTGAAGGTGGAATAGCTCTCTGGAGACATCTGCCAGCTCTTGTATGTCTCATTGAGACTAAAGTCGCAGTGGCTCATTGAAAAGATGTGCAGACCTCCCGGTCTAAACAGTGGAAGTGAAGCCAAGTGGCTCATAATAGCACCATGCTGTTGAGCATGGGGAGGCCTGGAAAATGCTGAGGACAGGTCCAGGTATTCTTCTTTTAATATTGAAAGGCATCCCAAAGTAATTTCAAACTACCTTTGGAGGTATTCCTATGGCTTACTCTTACATGCTTTTAAATTATAGAAGTGAAGACAATGACCACTACCCTTCTTGTGGATGAACTTCACATCTCTTATCCCTTATTATTTGCAAGAAATACCAAACTAGCAAAATCTTAGAAGCATAACTCTTCTTTACTAATACAGCTCAGCTGTTTGAAATGCTTCTCTAAAAACTGTTCTAAATTATCATTCAACATGGCATTTGCAAACAGTAGGATAATTTGATTCTAAAGATACTTCTAAGATGACATTTGTCACTAGGGATGGGATTAATCTGACTAAATTGTGGACATCTGCTTTGAGTTAATTGTATAGGCGTCACACTGTTATTATAGTAGATTAGTGAATATAGTCAATTCTTATCTCACTGAAGTAGAGTTTTAAAAGAACTCAGATGAATCAGCCTAGAAATGTCTGTTCTCAGTTTACACAGAATAAATAATTTTACTGTGTCCAATGAGAATGGGATTTCTTTTTTTTTTTTTTTTTTGGACAGTGATATTAGGAAAACTACTTGTAAATTTATTATATAACTTGAATTTATCAAGATGCTTTGCACGTATTTCTCATGGCCAACTAATTTCTGTTTATGTATGAATTATCTGAATTTTGATATTATGGAATACGTTCTATTTTGAAAGATAGTTGAACGTACAAGCATCGTCACAGACGTTATTATCTGTGCTGCCCTTGAAGTGCTATTCTGAGCGCTACTTCTCCATAACTAAGTTTTAGTTAAGTTCGTGTATTGGTCTAATAGTATCAGCAGACAGTGTTTTGAAAGGGGAGCTAATATCCTTTATTACACCAACTGATAAAGCTAGGAAAAAAATCTTTGAGGTTTATAGGTTCATAAAGACACACTGAGCAGAAAAGCTTACCTGAATGTTTTAAATACATTTTTCTTTTAAAGAAGATTTTACCTCTCATGGTCTTGTTTTTTCCTAGGGTTACTTCAATATAGAATATATTTTTGCCTTTTCTAGAAATCCTGAATTTTCCTTTCTATTTCTGAATTGGGTAACTTAGATATGCTGAAGATATAAGTTAAAGATTAGTGTACTGTTAGAAAATGCAGTACTTGTGATATACAGCAGAGTTCTTTCCTTTTTACTATGTCTAAATATGCCTTTTATAAGTATTTGTAGTGATATGAAAAGAAGTCTTGAACTTTGTTGATGTTTCCAAAGTTTCCTAAAGGAAGTCTTCAAAACATCACGAACACATTTTTACCTAGATTCATAGGATTTGCGTCCATAGCTTCCAAAAGAGGTATTTAGCCTCACAGTAGACACTCCTATAGATCCAGAGCTCTGAGGAATGCTGCGAAATTGAAATAAAGCTATGTTTTCTGTAGCCTTTTAAATTGAGTTATTGAGGTGTCTCTTAGTTGTCTCTTAGAAATTAGCCCCCCTTGGTGCCACACTGATAGGGTCAGGAAGTTTTCTGTGAATGACATTACTTTTATTAAACTCTTATACACATTCTAAATGTGGAAAGCATATAATCTAATACTGAAAATGGTAGAATATTTATTAAGGAAAAAAACAGAGAGAAAAAAAAAAGCTTTTTGACACAGAATTTATCTGTTTTATGGTAGTAGGAGAGCTTAGGTATTAATGTAGTACACATTGTATAAATAGGAAGTCATAGGAAAAGTCGGTGTTTGGGTGCTAACTGGGTAAGGAAGCAAGAAGTTCAAGATTGTGCTAAACAGGGAATCCATGGCATTAAAAAAAAAAAAAAAAGAGCTATAAAAGGAAGGTGTGTCTAAATAAACCAGAATAGAAGAGAGAACAACATATAAAATCTAAATGATAAAAGTAATGTATTTAAATATTTCCCAGGGGAGTGAGAAATATGTAGCTAATATAGGAAGGATGAGTAAGTTTTAAAGAAAGATGAGGTGCGGTAATATAAGAAGGAGACTTCTTGCCATTGGAATAGATCACAACATACTTTTCTTATTCTGTGATGCTTTTTAAGACTTCAGTAGTTATCCTTTTGATTAATAAGGGTGAACTGAGAATCCAAGAATCCAAGAATCCAAGTCACAACCCCAGGTAAATATAATTATTTGAGATGCAGAAAATTCAGACTTGCATTTGTGTGTGGTCATGCTGTCTTTTTCTAGAAGAAGCATCTAAGACTGTTCTGCATGATTCTGGCTTTAAGGTAAATGTGACATTTTATCTTGAACCAGAGAAATCTTGTTAACAGTGTCCTAGTGAAAAAGTTTCTTTTTTGGCAATTACAAAAATTTCTGATGGAAAATAATAAAATTTCTTAAAAGATTTCCAAGCCATGTTTCATTTCTGCTAAGAGAGAGTGGGAAGAAATAAATGAATAAAAAGGTAGGATTTGTTCACTATGGCAAGAGAAAAAATAAGAAGGACAAAGACTTAGAGAACAAAGAGGATCCAATCTGAAGTCTCTCAATAAGGAAAGGCGAGAGGATATCCACATTGAAATGGCTAATAAAAGCGAACAAAGGAGGGGAACACAGAAGTGGAGATGGATAGCTCCCTGTCTCTCAGGAAATAGTTACTGACAGATCCTGGTACAGTCTCTTAGACAGTAGCTATGGAAGAAATAAAATAATGCAGAATGACAATGTGGCAAAGAAGACTGAAAATGAGGGGAGACTGATTCTGATGATGAACGAAACAACAATAATTTGAGTATTGTCCAATCCTGGTAGCGAGAAACTTCAACTCTTGCATGCAGGTTCATTGGTACATAAGGAACAATATGTGTTAAATAGCATTGACTTCCCTTCCTCTTTCTTTTCTTAATTAATACATCTGACAAATTAATGCACATTTGGTGCATACATAGAGTGCGCCAGCACTGACAGCTTTAATTAAATAATCAGTTGTTTTGTATGATGTAGCTATTTAAGATTTTTACTCGGAAGACTTTCTTCACTCTCTACAGCTTTGATACCTAGATAAAAGATATAGCCACATCCTACTGGACAGTTTCCAAAGAAATTGTAAGAACTTAGGAAGTATTAAGTGTTGAATCCAAAGCAAATATTTAGTAAGCTGCCCTTTTTAATCTTTCATATTGCTACTGTTAATAAAAGCCAGGCAAGAGGATTTGAATTTAGATATTCTGGGGAAATATGCCAAGCTTTGCAGGCTCAGGAGTTCCAGGATCTCATTTGGTTCTTTTACACTGGAGTGTGGTGGGTTGGAAGAGTCACTCTGTATCTTCTTGATGTCAATTTGGCATCAAACCATCCTTTTCAGAGAATCACATTCTGAACAAAAAGTAGGAGATGGTCACAGAAATATTCTCTGGTAAAATGCTTGGAAGAACAATTACAGCTGATAAAGATGAAGCATTGTTAAGAGTTCACTTTCCTTGGAAACTGACTGTCCAAGCTTATGCTGAAATTTTGATTGAAATATTTCCATCAGTCAAGGTCGTAAACACTCACAAATACATTCCCATAGCTACTTAGAGGCATTTAAAACATTCAAGTCAATGTTATTACTGTAAAGCCAAGAATATACTTTCAACTTACATTGAAAAATCTATTGCTCTACAAATAGGCTAGTGGTACTTAAGGACAAATGCTCTCACAAAAAGTGTATGCAATCTAGGTGAGGAACCAAATGGTCAATGCTGATGAACAAATAAAGGAGGATTTTTGGTAACCTTTGACAGCTTCATATGTAGATGTGTAGAAATCTCTGAAGAGATTTAAGGCTCCAAATTTGAAGCCTTAAAAGACTTGGCACTATTTGTTGCTGATAGCTGTTTATAGACAGGAGTGACAGTAGCCAAGAGCTCCCCAAGAAACTAACCTAAGAGACAATGTTTCTTTCATGGTCAGAAAGTTTCTGCTGTCTTTTCTGGACAAATAAAAGAGACTAACTGTGTGCATCAGAGCATGTCTGTATGATTATTACGTACTGGCTTGAGGAACATTTGTTCAAGATACAGACATAATGATCAGATATAGCGGGCTATAATGAATATCTTCAGAGCGTAGCTACCCAACTACTTACTTCTGTGAGAAAAAAAAATGTGTTCTATTTGTTAAAGTAGTCATCTATCCTATGGCTGGTTATTCAGACTTTCTGTTTTTCAGGAAAATTTACTTTTTTTTCCCCAAAATACAACTCTGCCCATTACAGCTGTTTGGGTGTATAGCTTGGGATCAGGAAATCATGCTCTTCATGGCTTGCGAGCCAATGCAATCTGCCATCTCCCATTTAGTAAGGTGCTTGAATAAAGAAGTGAGAGCTTGAACAAGTTAGTTTAATATCTCAGATGATAAAAACTAATAGAAATGACATCCTAAACATTTTGTTCCAAATGGCAGAAAGTTTGGATGTGTGACTGTGTCATTTCTTCAGTTGCTTGCGCTCAGGAGAAAAATTATGCAGGTGAAGGAAAATGGGAGAAGAGTGGGTTTTCTAAAGATTCAGTGCTCTGGCTTTAGAGAAAAACACCAGTGTTTTAGACTGAGATACACATCACCTATGTAGACGTTTCTCTTAAATAGAAGTGAATCATGCCTTAAAAATTCCTACTTCTTTCCCCTGACTATAAAGGGATCTTAGGAGTCTGGTTCAGTTCTAGATGTTTACAATACAGCTGTCTGTGCTTGGGTTTAGCCAGCACTGCAGCCCAGTGTGACTAGGATGTTGAACTGTGTTATTGAAAGCAGTCAGCTGTAACTGTGGCAGCATCTGAACCTGAAGTAGTGCAATCTTTTTTGCAGAAAATCCTAAATTGTAATCCCCCATCCTATTTCTCAACCATGAGATAAATAACGTGATCAGTGACCATCCATTTTAATTAAAGCAAAGGTCCTTCTTCAGGGAAGCTCACTTGATTATGGTTTTAAAAAGATTTTAACTTGAATCTGTATGAAGTATATGATCTATGAAGACCATATACTTCATAGAGCAATGAAGATAATAATGTAGCATCTTTATTTAAAAGAAACCATGCTCACTTGCAGATTAACCAAATGGAAGGCTCTGGCTGTCAAGTCACATAATGTCTGAAAGTAGCATGACTTTTGGGTGATTCTCTGCTGCTGGAAGAAGAACCTTATATGAATGAAGTGGATCTGAAACTTCAAGAAATAGAAAAATTCTCAATGGATGGCTTTTCATTTACTCTTACTCAAGGCATAAAGTGTTGAGGGTTTTTAAGTGAATTAACTGGTTGATATTTTTCACAGAATGAGGCATACCTCTAATGCAGTCACTAGATGTTATTCTGAGTGGTTCGTGAACAGGGAGTTTTGCCTAGCTGGTTCTTATGTCACTGGAGTGATAGACACTGAAGGTAGCAATCTTTTAATGGAAATTCCTGACTGAAAATAATAAAATTGTCATGTGGGATTTTATTGTTGGTTATAAGTTATGGAAAGTATGACTCTCATCTCTGCTGGTTACTCCTGAGTATTGGGGGAGACTGCCTATGACTTTGAAAGGCATCCTGAAATTTTAGAGATTTAAGAGCTGTATTAGCACATTGCACTAAAAATGGGTAAACATAGCTACAAAAATGAGCAAAAGTTATTTAGTCCTTTCAACATCCATTGCACTGCTGAGAACGTTTTTTTTGGTGATATCTGAACATTTTCTAAAAAGTGAGCAAATTTGATTATCTAGTGCTTATTGTCAACAAGGAAAAATAATAAAATTAACCCCATGCCTTTTTATTATATTTAAAGCCAAATTCGTTGGCTGAAAAAGGGTTATATTGGTTTGTAACAGTTTTATGAAAGCATGAAAAAAAAGGAAATAAATATCTTTTGGCTACATCCAAGAATCTATCTATCTACTGTGTTCACAAGTGAGCAAGTGGCATTTTGAAAGACAAAATGAGTAATTAGCCTTCTCTCTTTTGTGGTTTCATGGTTGTTCCTGAATCCTTGAACATTTTAAAAATAATAATTAAATTTCATAATCCTTCATGTTATAAGCAAATACAATCAACCTCCTATGGTTAACAGATGAATGAAAACAGATGAATAAGAACATCAAGCAGTAACATGCTGACATCAAGATATCACTTTAAAAAAATATCTTATTTGTAAAGAGTATTGGTTTGGTAAACTTGTTTTAACTAAAGACAGTTAAAAAAAATACAGTTATGGTGCCTAGTAGATCAGTGGTGGGCAAAGACACTGAAAAAAGAATATATTATTCTTTTCTCAGTTTCCAAAGTATTTTCAAATATTTTTTTCCTGTAAGGAATTTTCCTATTTTCTTCCATAACATCCAGTATTACTGCAATATCAAGGTGGTTTTATGTAGTTAACATTTTATTTCAAATGTAAATTATTTCTTATAACGAACTCTCTGGCAACTGATGCTAATTTTCATAAATATTCCCCATGATTAATTTAAATGATCAGATCAGTACTTAGAAGACAACTAGGTATGGAAAACAAAACACAGTTATTTTACTAATTCAACCACTAACTGCTGTGAGCAATTTATGAGTGCATGCTTTCAGGATAGAACCACATTGTGTCACTGAGAGAAATTATGCATTGGCATGAATAAAATGGCAACTATTATCATAGTGATAGCATCTCTATTTCTAATTAGGCTCTAATTACCCTTAAAGCATTTGACTTTTCTTAGTAATTTCTAAGGTTTTTTTTTTTTTTATTGCTACTATTCTTTTGTCTTAAGATAAAAATCTCTGTCATTTGTCATCACACAGGGTTGATTATATTTAAGCAAAATTTAATTTTCTATGGATATATTTATTCCTGAAATGTTGCTATTACATAGGAGTGAAACAATATAAGATTAAGGACTGCTCTAACCCATCCCATATAGAAGAGCCTATGATCCTTCTTGTCTCCTGAAAGGAAAAAAAAAAAAAAAAAGTGACAGAAAAAAAAATTAATTCCTTATGACTATTTCTAAATTACTCTTTGAAAGTTAAAGGGCGAAATTGTGTTGTAGTAATAGAGTTAACTGTGTTATCTGGTTTTCAAAATGCTCTTAAACTATATACATCACATGAATGTTAATGATGTTAATGTAATATTGACTCTCATTTTAAGGGAATTTTTCATATACATGCACTCCCACTTATCTTCATTGTGAACTCAGGAATCCATGTAAAATATATGCCATTCAATCTTATTCAGATCTTTGTAGAAAGCCCTTTTGATCTCACTCACCTATGCTCTGCTCATTCCTCTGTGTCTCCTAAGGGCACTTCCAACATGATCATTTGTCTAAACTTTATAAAATAACAGTTCAATTATAGAAAGAAAAGGTTTTAAAGGACACTGATTTTGTGGTACAGGAAAAAGCATTCATTACATGTGTTTGGAAGCAATCAGTGTAACTGATGAATAATACAGCTGCCTTGAGCAAGGATGATCTCAGGTTTAAATCTCCAAACTTGGTGCTGCCAAATCTCCCTCTCCTAAAATTACCATGTACCAACTGCAATATGACCATTATCCATATGTGCCTCACAATGAGTCGCCTGCTTTTTTCCATAGAGTTAAAATTTCCTCTGTTATCCCATATGATGTATATAAGGTTGTTCATTGTACTTTATGTGGCTTTGGTAGGGTGATTCTGTAAGATGCAGCAACTTCTACATCTGCCTGGTGGATCTTTAGCACTTTGCTTTTCAGCTAAACTTGTTTCACAGCAACCAGTTGTGCTTTTTAGGACCCAAAGGAAGAGTATGTATATGGTATGGAAAAAGAAGGGAATGTACTGCAGCATGGTAGGAAAGGTAAGACACAAGGGGCAAGGGATTGCAGATGGATGGTGAGAAATGGATCACTCAGAGTGAGAGGACTAGGAAATGTGAAATTTTTGGACAATTTAGAGACTACTGTCCTTACCAGCAGGTACAGCTTGACAATGCACAGCCCTAAGCCTAAACTCACATCAGTACATTCTTATACCACACTGAAGTCTAGAATCGTATTGCTGGGCTAAAGATGGAATGCAACTATTAAATAACAGAATCATTCAGTAAAATTAAAACTTACTGCCATTCCTTTTTTCCCTAAATATGAAATTTCTCCTGCTGTTATAATGATCTTGGTCCAGTGCAAAGGGCTCTCAGTATGAATTAAAATATTTATTTTTCTGCAGCCTTTTGATTTTTGGAATGGGAGTCTTGTATTGCCTGATATTCACCTTAGCCCTAGAGAAAATCAAGAGACTAGCCTTCAGTTATAAAATATACTTATGACAATTAAAGATAGAAAAAGCCATTTTCAATCATGTCATTAGTTTTTCATGTCACCTAATACAACAGGCTTTACAGAATATTGGTTAGAAGAAAACAGTCAGTGGGAACAGGTCCTCCAAGCTCTGTGTTAGCAGAGAAGAAGCATCCTTTAACAGCACAACTTAGAATTCATTGTTTCGTATTGATTTCAAAGATTTTTAACATCTGCCTTGCCATACATTGTGTGATGAACACACAGGCAAAGGATCTTATCATTCTCTAAAAGTAGGTTCTACACTCATAAAAACGAATGGCAAAATGTCCAATTAATTCAGCAGTCATAGAAACAGCTCCAGACTTTAACCTTCCAACCAGTCCTGGTGGGTGGTATGGAGTAGGGCTGTGAAAGTTTTTTTCTTCTGGTTCTCTTTATGGAGAATTAATCCATCATATCAAGGTGATGGCATGAGGTTTTATGTGAAATTGAAAGGTAAATTTAAAGCTTGTGTTCTTCTAACTTAGTCTGATTCAGCAGAACATTTTGGCAGGTGCATAACTTTAAACGGATGATTACTGCTATTTAAAGTGAAATGCAGTTCACGTACCTTAAAAGTTATGGGGTGATCTGAGATTCTTATGTGATCTAACATGTGGAAAGGAGGTTAGTCTTCAAGACTGCACAAGTCATAAGTATTTTTTGAAGCAGGCAAAATGAAAACAAGAGAGAAGAGAGCAATATTTTATAATCTAAAATAAAAAAACCCCCCACATTATTTGAGTTATGCCAGTCTTGCTTCATATTCTACTTTTGCTGCTGTAAACTGCTTCCTGAAAACATAACACTGTCCACGTGAGGAAGCATGAGTACATACAGGGAGCAAAGTCTCACACCTGGAAATTGTGCATAAGGAAGGCCATCCTCTTTAGGAATCCAGGCAGATATTTTATTTATCATTACTCCAAGGAGAACACATGTACTAGACCGTCTGTCTTTGCTTCCCGGGAGAAGGTGCCCCAAAGCCTTCAAATACACAGTGGAGTCTGTTGTTAAAGACTTAGACAAGTGGGAGAAAACAAAGTGTATAAAACTTTCAAAAAACCCATGATCCAGTTAAGATAAAAGAGAAAGTAATTAACTGCTCACTAATGATGCAATCATCATTTGCTTAGGATAGAGGTTTCAGTCTGCACAGTCTTGAGCATTCACAGGAACTGAAGCTGCTCACCACCACAGAGAAGCCCTTAGGCCATTGCAGAGCACATTTGCCAAACACAGACATTATCTCAGCCTTTGCTAACCTAATTAAAGACATTCTGTCACATAAAACAATACGAAGCTGGAAAAACCTGAAACACTGAACCCTGTTTTGAAAGAATTGCACTCTTTACCAATGCCTGCTTAGCACACGATAGCTGCTTTATTCAAGGCTTTCCCATTTATAGCATTTTATTTTCTGCCTGCTCCAACTCACTTTCCTGTGGAGACAGTATGGGAAGAGGCAACCCACGTTCCAAGAACTAAGGTGGACAATACCAATGCAGCCAACTCACTGCTCGATGAAACTCATTACTGTGACATTAGGAGTTGGATACCCATTTAGGAAAACTTCAAAACTTTCTCACGTGTCAGTTCTAGCTGCTTTGAATACTTGGTTGAAATGGCCATTCTTGCTCCATTTTCTCAACTAGCCCTTCAGACTACACTTTGGACTGCCTTCAGTGGAAAAGACCTGGCCATATTAATTCCAAGACCACTGTCCACTTTTTGTATGAAAACCAGGGGGCTGGAATGCTCCCTCATCCATTTAGAAGGGGAATAGTAGTGTTCTCGTTAGCCTGAACAAGTCCAAATACACATCCCAGGCAAATGTCCTCAATGTTAACATGCAAGTAAGATTGGAGTAATGAAGAAGGAAAAGGAAAGGTAATTTCATGAAGCTAGAGAGGAAATAATTTCATTAGCCTGTAGCATAGCAGAAGATATTCTTGTGGGAATGGGGGTGGTCTTAGAGTTGGTCTATGCTAGAGACACATGTGCTTTTGCACTAAGAGCAAATTAGATAAACAATACATAAACTATTTCATTCTTGTATTGCTGGATATTTTGAAGTCCTCTCTAAGGCACAACCCCTTTTTCATTAGTGTATGTGGAACTGAGGATTCCAGTTCAGACTCGTCAATTCTGCTACTGCAGTCTTTTCTCTGTCTGTTTGTGGATTGCCAAAGTTAAGGCTCAAGGTATATTTAGTCTTCACTTTAAGTGCTTGAATCAGGTCTGATCTAGAAGCATAGTCTCCTTCTGTTTATTCCATTGTCAGTGGTGAGAAACCTGCACCTTCCCACACAGTGGAGACAAAGGACCTACCGCAGCCGTCTTAGTTTCATATCTCAAGTTTTGTGGGACAGTGGGATTCTTCTCACTTAGGTTAAGACACCTCACTTTAGGTATCTGCTAGTTAGATATCTGAACTTAATTCAGTCAATGTAAGCTCCTTTCATAGTCCAAAAAGCAAAACTATGGGTGTTGTCTGCCCCAGTTAGATGTCTATCATAAAATGGATTGCACTATGGAAACATCTGTTTTATCCTTTGAATCTCAATGGTGTCTTGAGTAATTTCCTTAGATTCAGATGTTTAAGTTTTAGATGCCCAAGTCTGGGCAGATGACTCACCCCTTGTGTTGAAAAGCCTTCATTAGCAGTTAGTCATACTCTGAATCCAGTGAGTGACTATTTCACCTTGAGTCATGCCTATGTAGTATACTATGTGCTTTTTCTCAAAATAGGAGGTCTTTCTCAACAGGTGCTCTCTGACTTCATAAATTTTTCAATTTCCCTTTTAATGTCCATAGTCAAGCAGTCCCTCTCAAGGACTCCCACTGAATGGTGTTTTGCTGCCTTTCTTTGGGTGTTCTGTATTCAAGGGTACAGTCTGCACAGACTTTGATGTCTATCTTTGATGGTTCTGATGTTAATGGACAAAAATGTAATATCCCTTTCACCCCTGACTCCTGCACCCCAATCCTTCCCCTGTTTGTAGGTTCAGGTAAAGACATGGCTAGTCGTGTCACTTTGAAGTATACAGAGAAAGACAGAGAGAGCCTGTGCATGGGAAATAAACAATTCTCCCTGGAGTGGCGTAAATAGAAGACCTGTGGTCCTTGAGTAGATGTCTGGAATATTTTGGATGCACTGAAGTAGCTTCATAGTGCTGGAGGCGGGAGGGATATTGGAATTAAGTGCTGGGGGCTAGGCCATACATGGAGGCAGACTTAAAGCCTCTGAGTAATATCCATGAACAGCATAACTGCAGGACAAGACGTGATGATTTATGCCCCCTCTTTCTCTTTCTGCCAGAATCTGTCCCCTTGACTAAATTGCAAAGACAGCAGGACCTGATTGTCAGAAATCTTCTCTTTCATATATGCCTTTATATTTATTTCCATTTGGTGCTGCGTTCAGTACTTCCAGGAGCCATGCCTTTGAGTCCAAGCTAACTGAATGTATTGATTAACTGTTTCCTCCCAGATAACATCCTAAATAAAAAGTTAAGGAGTAACTATATTGATTTGAAAGTATTTTTTCTCTTTACTGACAGAGGAAAGTGAAAGTGAGGGTGAGGGAAGGAAAAAGGAAAGGAAAAGAAAGGAAAGGAAAGGAAAGGAAAGGAAAGGAAAGGAAAGGAAAGGAAAGGAAAGGAAAGGAAAGGAAAGGAAAGGAAAGGAAAGGAAAGGAAAGGAAAAAGGAAAGGAAAGAGATTCCAAAATATGTTGAAATCCTCACACATGCAAAAATGTGAACAAAGAAGAAGAAGAGTGGGGAAGAGAAAGAGGACAGATGGCAGTAGTTTTTGATATCTACCCTTCTTTTCAACACCTAATTAACTTACTATGTAACTTGCCAAGAGATTCTGAAAACTCGCAGTCAGCGGGCAAAGTGGATCGATGAGATGGATACACAAGTAATAGGAAGGGATGGTTTGGAAAAACTTAAAACTAGGCTAATCTACTGCATGAATTACAAAACTGAAGAAATATGAATTGACTAGCAGAACATATATTTTAACTACACACCTGAAATGAAAGTGCTTATAAAGTGTAAGATGACTCCTCTTTCTCTTTTTCTTCCTCTCAGGACACCAAATTTCTTCATAAGTCATACATTTTTGATGAATGGGATTTATATTAGAGTCAAGATATTATTTATTATGTTATATATACACTAATGAATCAAACAGAGAAACTTGCATGACTAGCAATAGATATGAATGTGATACAACACTAAGAGTAGAGGAATTTGCTAAACTAAGATGAAGAAGAGACTTAAGAAGATACTAAAAAAAAGAAAGAAATATATCAACAAACACAAAACAAGAAAAGATTGCATGACACTTTAATTTTGCATCTAACTGCAAACAAATGATGACATAGATGAAGTAAACCAGGATAGGTCAATATCCATTCAAGAAGGATGGAAAAGAGGTTGGAATTCTGCTATAGCTTCCTTAAGTCTCCCTGTTACCCTTGTATTTATAAAGACATATCTGTAGTGAGATGACTCTATCACAAGCAACTTTACTTTAAATACTTACCTATTAACATAATTGACTTCACAGTATAGACTAGAGAACAAATTATACTGTTAAAAGTAGATCCAGCATATTTCTTGCCATGATAGTTGGCGGATTTCTCCACCAATTAGTCACTGAGAAAATGCAAGGGTTAGTGCTGTTTTATGTATAGTTCTAGTAAGCAGCAGGGTCATATAGAAGAAAGTCACTTGGAGAAATAAAAACCCTTGTACTGAAAAAGCATGGATTATCTGTCTCTGAATGTGTGAAACACTAAACACAAACTAAGTCTGTAAACAGTGTTTTCAATAGTAAGAGAAGGGACTGAAAAAATAAGGATAACTGACTGATATGAACAAAAGAATTGAGACTGCATGAAAATGAAAACCTTAAAAAGGCTGCTGGAAATATAGTGGGAAATCAGAATAGGTAGTTACATGTTAAAGGTCTTGAAAACATTAGGATAAAGTAAAAATGTCTAATAACTGCATTAGAACTTGCAAAGAAATTAAGGCAAATGATAAAGAGATCTTTAACTACAGAAATTGAAAAGAAGGGCACAGTGGAATTGGCAATGCAGTAAGAGTAAGACAAAAGCTAATGTTAACTTTAAAAAGGCAGACAATCATATGAATAAATTTCATCTTAGACAAGGATGAAGATCATGGATCAGAAGGCTAGATGGCTGATGGAGGTGTGCAAATCAAGATAGAAGTTCCTGTTATCGGGACAATGCCAAAACATAAAAGCTATGCTGATAAAGATGTAATTCTGGGAATGATCCTTGTCCCTCAAACTATGTGCTGAAGAGTTGCTGATGTTTACATAGTTCAGAGTTACTTAATCCGGAACAGACTGGCTGTATCCACATTTTGTAACAGTTTGCCTAAACTGCTTCTGAGACACATCTGGCAGCCCTAAACCATACTTTTTTTGATCAAAGAGCATAAATGTTGTAAATGCTGTGCCATGATAGAACTTTTACATCATGCTGTTGAGGGGATGTGACAGATGTACCGGGCATTGGTATGGGGTTATACAGACATGTAGGAGGGATATAGGAAGACTGAAGGTGTTTTAGAATAATGGTAAATGACTGAGACAAAGCATTTTGGAGGAAACTAAGCCTGGCACAGCCCACACTGCCCATAATAGCCCTTCCTCCTCTGAGCTACATCCAGAACTTCATCTGACTTTCATCTTAAAAAAAAAAAGTATTATTTTGATCCATACCAAAACCCCAGGATTGATCCAACATATATATGTAGATAATCAGAAAGTCAATTAATTGGCAATATGAATATATGCAGATGATTGCATGCATGCAGATTAAGGGGACTGGTAATGTCCATGTCTGAATGCAAGAAGAAATTGGAAAGATACAGTAAACTGCAAGTCTGATGATAGAAAATATTCTTAATGATTGTATCAAACTTTTAGAATGGGACCATATCTATCCCTTCAGAATGATAATTACTAGATCTGTTTAAGTAAGCAAGAAAAACAGCACAAAAATGAAAGACCTTACATGTAATAGCAAAAAAAAATGTTATTAGAAATAGTCAGCTTATCCACTGGTGATGACATATGATCTAGAGGCATCGGTAAACCATTAATGAGATGTGATCATGCACAAACAATTGTGTCTGTAGTATCTATCAGGCAAGGAACTGCCAAAGAAATAGAGGAAAATGTAAAAAAAAGCCACTGGTAAGATCTGTTATGCAGTGCCATGCACAGTTCTAGTTGACTGTGTTCAAGAGAAAAGCACTCCTACTAGAAGATGTTACAGCAGGGGACTACCAGAAGGAACAAAGTGGAAGACCTGTTTTACACAGGGAAATTAAAAGAGGATGACTTTTTTTTAACTTAAGAAAAATAAGAGTTAAAACAAATTGATATTTGTAAATAGCCTGAAGTTATAAACACCAAGCTGAAAGAAGCCATATTTGAAGTAAGTGTTGGGACAAGAATTAACTAGCTTAATCTGGCCCTGGTGTAGAAAAAAAAAGGATCCTAATTTTCTGAAGCATGAAGTCTGTCTTAGACACCCTATAACAAGAAACGCAAATGGCTTCAACATCCTAGGAAATGGAATACCTGATACAATTTCCTGATACAGCAGTATCTGGCTATGGACCTGATAACACCAACATCTTTTTCCATCTCTTTGAATCCTATTTCCTATTATTTTAATTTAGGTATAAAGAATATGGATTTTTTTTTAATACACTTAGTGACTATAAAGCTATTGTGTAGACAGATGCAATATAAAGAATCGGAGTATGGATTAATGTTACAAGGCAGGTGATGTGATTAATGAGCCACTTTTCCATTTATCATTGGCAACATACGTAGGTAGATTCATAGAGATATATATCACATAGAAATACATAACATACACATATGGAATGTGCATAATATTGTCAGATATTATTTCAATAAATATGATCATCTAAACCATTACTGTTTATATTTGGAGAGAAGGTGATAGAGTAATATGTAATGTTAAAAAAGAGGATGATGAAAGAAATTTTGATTAAAAAACTGATCATTTTAAAAAAGAATATAACTTTTTTGCTGATTTGCAGCTCAGGCACATTTTGATAAGTAATTTGGAAGATTTCGGAAGGAAGGTTTAGGAATCTAGATATATCCTTCAAAAGCTAAAACATATCCTTAACTTTTAATTTTATCTTCCATTTTCCCATTCCTGTTATATATATCCACATATTTAAGTAATATTACACACAATACATTTTTCCTTCCATTTTTTACATGTGTAAATAGAAGAGCGATTAATTATTATGACTTCTCTTTGTCATTTTACTGAAAAGGAATTGGCTTGAAATTATACCAGTTTTCTCTCACAAAAATTTCTTCACACAGTTTCTAGCATATGTAGGATTAAAACTTGTTGTGCTGACTTCATGTTCCTGGAAGAAAGAGATCCTAGGAAGACTCTTTACTTTTCATCTATATTTCCATATCAATAGTTTGGTCCAGTTACTGTCAAAGTGAATGTGAGTTTTGTGATTTATCTCAAAGGCAGTGGAATCTGTTATCCGACTATGACACTTCCTTGAGAATTAATTCAGTTAGTTTTTCTTATGTCTTTGCGAGAATACAAATGCGTTATTTTTATGACACAACTACATCAGCAACTATCTAAATAAACACCTAAATAAACACGTAATATCTCAGTAATCCCTGTGATGAAATGCACTTGCTTCTTCCTAGGAATCATCTAAGGATGTGTTACGGAACAGCAACTGCTGTATTCATGCCCTCATGACCTAAGCTGACAAAGCTACGCATGGATCTATCACATAGATGTTAGGGTTTTTTCCTACCATGAACTATCCTTGTAAACAGATAACACAGACGATGCTCATGAATGCCTACTATTCATCAGCCCTAAACTGTAAGTATCTGAGTAGTAAAAACCCAATAAATTCCTAAAAAATGGTGAGTCATCAAAAACTGAAGTAACACTTTCATAGATAATGGAAAAATTTTATGCTATCTGGTCCATATTGGAGCTTACTTCCTCGATGAATTCTTGGATTACTGATGACAAAATCAGTATGACTTAAACTAGACTAATGTTTGGCGCTTCTCTGTCACAGTTGTTGCTCACTAACAATATTCCCAGCTTCTTAATACCTCACAATCTCTTTGAAGAGGTATTGAACCATCATTCATACAAAGAAATGTATCATTTTTACAAAGGGAAGCAGAAGTAGGAAAGATATAGAAGATCTTTAAATTTAGATTTAGGGAGTATGATTAAGTTTTGGGCCAGAAATGTGAAAGAAATTCCAGGCAAAAAGGGTTAATATCATGTCTGTAATTAATTTTTGCAAGTAAAAATGTCTTCTGGATAAAACTTCGGGGGTAGATGGAAAACCACTGAAAGAAAACTTAAATAACATAGTACAATTTTTAGGAGTTTTGATCTCCTGAGCTGGAATTTCCAGATGGCCTAACTAAATTAGGATCTCAAACCCTACAGAAGATCCCCAGCACCCTGAAGAAATGCTTTTGAAAATATCATCTTTGGATTTTATACAGTAAGAAGATATTTTAGAACAATCATAATATAAAGCATTTTATTATTAGAAAGGTGCAAAGTCTTCAAAAGGAAAGGTGAAGCTTTCACTTGTCTCATTCATTTATCCTTAATCATGTTCTGGCGCACACCGCATTATGTTTGTTTGAAGTATTATTGCTTAGTGTCAGCCTTCAAGTATGTGAACAGCCCTACAAGCATTTTTCACTTTATAGAAATTGTGTTTCTTCCATACAACTACTTTATTTAACTCTAGGAAGCTGCTAAGAGTGAGAGAAGCTGTCTTGCGTGACCTCCAGAAACACCACAGAGGAGCGAGGCAGATTCCTCAAATGCTTTAGATGGAGTCAAGTGGTGATAACTAGATTGGGCTGTAAATTTTCAGTTTCAGCATCGGTCTGTCAGAAAGCTGAGTCAACAAAGCAAAACATTTCACGAAAATATGCTGCTTTCAGAAATACTTCTAACAAAGGGTAGGCAGGGTTCTGACATAGCCCTGTTCGGTTTTCTGCTAACTCACCCCAGCCAGAGGGGCATCAGGCTTGGGGGTTTCACAGCCCAATACTGCAAATATTTTCAGCATAGGGTACCCAGGCTCTACATACCCAGAGTCTTCCAAGTAAATTGGCATCCCCACTCCAATAAGGTAGGTGAAAGCAGAAAAAAACCCCGAGGCCAGCACTGAGATAAATTTTGACACCTTTGGTGTCTCTAGGCGCTGAGCAGTGTATGCAACAGAACTCTCCTAGTGTAATGGACTTTAAAAACTCCAGGGAGCTGCTCAACAGAACTATTCATCTAGGCAACAATCGGGTTCAGTTCAGATCCGCAAGAACTCAGTTTCAATCAAGACTTCTTAAATGAAAGATTTATAGCATTTCACAGCATTTTTTTTCAAGTATGAATTCCAAACCAGAGCAAACAGATACGGAAACTCTGAATACATTTAAACACTGGAACTTTCAGCTGTTTGTTTGTTGGATTTTTTTGTGTTTTTTTTTTCTTAACACTAGATTTTATTATTTCTTTCAGTGTTGCCTTTTAATGTTTCTTTGTTTTGATCTGATCTACAGTTTAAAGGATGACCATGACAATCACATCCTTTCCAGCAAAAAATTACATTAAGAGTATGTATTGATGGAAATGCACAGATGATAGCCAGTTCACATACATCCCATTGTCACCTGAATTTGATAGAATGTTTATTTTAATATGTCTACATTTTTTCAGTTGTTATGTGAAATACTGCATTTGGAAATGGTTGCTGCTCTATCATCTCATGCAAATTTTAGCTTGTGCGGTTCTTCCTCATTATTATTTTAGTGATCATCAATATTTCATGGTAAAAAAATAAGTGTTTGCATTGGCTAATGAGGGTGGATGCCATGCCCTTCTCTACATAACAATCAGCGTTTATAAGTTGTCCATTATCAATAATGTCTTGTTTCAAGTTTTACATCTAATACTGAGAATGTACTTAACAGATGATGGCCACTTTTAGTCTCCCTGGATGATTAAGAATATACAGCAAAAGGATACTTCATATTTGCAAACTGGAAATCAGCTCTGGAGACAGTGCTGATGAGTTTATTGTGCCTATCTGTTCTACTATCCAACACCTTTTTTTTTTTTTTCCCCTTAAAGAACAGAATTCAGCAGCATGGGCAGTTTATACTTGTTTTGTTTGGTACACATTACTGAGCTGAAACTGTGAGATATTGTAATTAATAAAAAAAAAATTAATTTGGAGAGCTTATAATGGAATCATAACAAGATTAAGTAAAATAAATCAAAGCCAATTTGTGCTTGGTGGTTTTGGGAATAACATTTCTGTCAAGTCGTTGAACAGTAATCATTAAAACATGGGAATAATCCACCTCCTAATTAAACAACAATAAACAATTGTCAATGGCACATAATTGTTAAAAGTCAACAAAGGAAGCATTAGTATAAACAAAGATTAGACATAGTTCTTGAAAATGAGAGTGGGAATGTTGTTTAATGCCTGAGAGAGCACACTAGATGCAATATATATTTGCAATACTGGAGTCACAAATACCTCCATCAATATCATTTAGATAGGAGAGAAGCTGAGTAGTTTGTTGATAATACAAGGAATATGTTGCATGTTTTGTCCCCCATCTTCACTTAGCCTTGCAAATGTTGTTACACTCCTTGTTACATAGCCTGTTTGTCTGTATTTTTTCATACCTCCTAGTCTTAGGACTAGGCATATTTTCAAAATACTTTTTAGGCCAAATCATTCTGTTCTACCAACAGCTCTTTCAGAAGCCACACACTGGTTAGTGAGAAACTGAGATTAATTCACCAGACAGGAATCTGTCTATTCAATTCCCAGCTAAACTACTAAATTATAAGCTCATCTATGTATGAAGACACATACACCTCCCATAGAAACACATAGGTACATACATATAAGGATATATGCAAATGTGTATATGTTAGGCACTTAAGATGATCTGCAGAGGTGTCCAGGCGCCTGACATGTACATCTTTAATAATTAAGAATCTGAAAAGTCTTGTTTCAATGCAATTTAGAGATAACCCAAATTCCACAGATGTCTCTGAGTATAGACACAGAGATGAGTTGTCAGAGAGTAGGGTGGGGTATGAAATTTCAGCACTCCTGGGAACTCTGCTGTAATTGCTTGTACTTGTAGCCTTACTTTGTGAGTTTACCTACCATGTGCTTTGCTGGAAGACGACAGTCAAGCAGTTCTCAGAGGACAGCTGAGGTACCCGAAGTTTGAATTTATTTTGTGGAAATTTGTCCCTGTGTCTGTCTAAGCCTGAACTTCTCCTCAGGTTCTCATTTGTATGAGTGAGTTTGTATATGACCCTGCAAATTTTGAGGTCGCTTAGTAGCCTGAAAGCTGCACCAAATTCACACACAGCATTTTTTCTCAGCTCTCACCTGCACGAGTTGGAGTCTTATTTTGCTAAATCTGCAATCTGCACTGCAAAGAGTTTTCACGCTCTGAAAAGGGGGGTCTTGTAAATAAATGTACAATTGAGCCTTGAATTGCAAAACACTTCTCAGCTCTATACTGTTGATTACAATGACGTAGTGAACTAGGCACTAGATATGCCAGAAAAAGCAATTCCTTGGTTTTGAAAAGTTTTTCTGGTTGTGCACACCTCACTCATTTCCTTAATTTGGTTTTCCTGCAGGTCTGTGGATTGTGAGAAGGAGGAAAAAACTGTTAAGGATTTAGGACTAAAAGCAGGTCTTGCAAATATACATCACGTGTAAAGTTAATAGCATCTGAGATAATCTTTAATGCTTTATTCATATACAACAGACTACTTTTATTGTTGTAACTCTACTGACTTAGCAGTGTTTTGTTAGTACTTAGCAGTACTAGTGAGTCTGACCCAGCAGCTATTTTTTAAAAACACCACCCATAGGATCAGGTCCTCAGAATATATACATACACTGCAATTACCTTCAGCTAAAGTTCTAGTCTGTAAAATTTATAAACATACACATTAAAATACCCAGGAAATAAAAGGTCTACAAGAAGTTAGAAGACATTGTAAACATGAGTTTAGGATCTTCTAGTGACTTCTTATTTATGAATTAGTCATGGGCTCTTTCATTACTGAAGTTTTATTCATAATCTTCCAGATTTTCCCAGAAGATAAACACAGTAATTTGCAGTAGTTCACTTTGCATCCCATGCAATCTGTCCGAAGGAGAGTTGATGTAGTGTAATGGTAGTGGAAGCTTTTTTATATCTTCATTAGTAAAGCTTTGTGTTTTTGTTAGCATACCAATACTTTCAAGGAAACCATTAGGCGCTCCGTAACAGCGTCATTACTATGTCAGTTGAGGTCAGCTAATCCTGCCTATGAGCATCATATATATCATATGTGTCATTCTGCACGAATCCAAGAGGGAACATAAAAGTTCATTTTCCATATGCTAGCCACTATTACTGTTTTCAAAATTAGTTTTCATGTTTATTTTCTTTAGGTGGCAATTAGGGAGAGATACATGTATGTGAAAGTACTTAATCAAGAAAAATCTATAGGGAAACCAAAATTATGGTATTAATGATACAATAGTTCCAGTAGTGATATTCTCATTAAAGAAGTGGAATTGTGTTTTAAACAGAAAAGCTTCAATAACCCCCAATTTGAAAGCTGCCATCTGGATAGACTGCTGATACATATTAGATTAAAATTAAGGGCATTGATGACCTGTTTGAAGGTACAGATTTCTATACTGCCGCAGAAAAATTGTTTTCAACAGTGAATTTAGCTAATGGTTAAGGATTGAAAAGATTCAACTTACATGTTTGCTGATGTGGGTGCTCTTCCTGCATCAGTCAAGAAAAACATTCTCAGTTTGTATACTGCATAATCCTTAATTTATAAGGTCTTGATTAGGATCTCCTTTGAGCAATGGCTTTACACTTGAGTTCAGTGGAGCTATTTTAAAATTGTTATTCAGCATGCGTAGGTGTGGCAGAACCTGGCCCAATGCCATTTCCAATTTCTGCACTTTCCCTTAAAAAAAAAAAAGTAATTATCACCCCTCCCCTTCACATGTGATATCTTGGAGTTCTTCCAGTGATAGTTATGTGTCTCTTCAGACACTTGGTGAATCTTTTTCTTTTAATTAAAGAATATAAAGATTTTTATCTTTTTTATTTAGTCATTTAATGTTTTAATTAAGGAGATGTGATCCTGTTATTCAGAGATTAATTCAAGTGTATCATTGAAAGGGCAGCAGATGTGATAATATGCAACAAGGTTAGGGACTTCATGGATGTAATTCTCTGGCATAATGATTAGTGCAATCCACTAATGAATTTGTTTCAGTAATTTTTAGGAAGGTAAAATTTCAAGGGCGGTTATTTTTCTTTTTTTTCTTTTTTTTTTTTTTCCAGTGAGTTGAAGCTTTTTTCAGAAGTGAATGGGGCCATCTTGGTGTTCTGAAGGCCACTGACAAATCTCTCACTGAGCCCTAGAGGAGAAGGGTTCCTGATCTAATTACTCCTGCTTTGAGAAGGGGGCTTGGATAAGGTGACATACAGAGGCCTCTTCCAACCTAAATTGTGCTATGATTCTATGTTTTCTATGTAGGCAGATAACATAATTTTCTTAGGAAAAACAATGTATAAAATTTACTTCCTCATCCAAATCCCACCGAGACTGGTACATAAATACCTTGTAATTGAATTTTTGTGTTCGAATTTGGTGCCTTCTTCCTCTCTCTTGCCAACTCTAAAATAAAATGAGGCGTATTGAATACTTGGGGTCAATATACATAGCGGGACTTGACCTGGCACAGCTCATGTTAACCTTGTATAGAGAATATGTTTGGGAACACAGTGCAAGCACATGAAGTCAGCAGTGTATCATTTTTATTTTGGTGCAGCACTGTCATGTTCTCTGCACTAAGGAATGCAGACTTAACAGGTTGGTGGTTTTGAACCTGAGGTTCTTTGCACTACATCTGCACATTTTGAGAAATCGTCATGCCTTTTGGGAACTAGTCCCTGAGAATTTCACCCATTAGGCCACAAGTTTCACCTGTGTAATTAGAAAACATTGCTTTATTTTATTTTATTTTGTTATTTTATTTTATTTTTTAGTTATTTAACCTACATTTTTTTCTCCATTGATTCGTACACTTCCCTCTTCTCAGACCGTATTTTTGTGAAAAAAGATCAAATCAA